>NW_021940917.1:3751755-4071884 GCF_001715985.3 Manacus vitellinus | reverse complement strand
GAGCTGGGGAAACATAAAGTCAAAGCTACAAGGAATGAAAAAGCAATTGTTAACAGCCTCTTTTTCAAACATCTTGTGCCCTAACCCAGACATGGGAAGCAGTCTGAGCTCCATCTAGAGCTTTAGTATGGCAGCTAATGAGTCCTTTGACATTGGGGATTACTCATCTGGAGAGTCTGGGATATGATCACAATCCTATAAGACACATTCAGACAAGTATTCTGTAGAATCCCTTTTCTTCATGAGAGGGTTCTCTAGAACGGCTGGTCTGATGAAGTGCCCATTTATCATTGAAATGATGTACTATTTGAGGTTATCTATATAACAGAATTACAATTCTACTGTGCATTGGGACTCATTATTGGGCTTTCTGTTTAAAAGAGTAACTGTATGAAATATAAACTTTAATATTGAGCTATAAAAATTTTGAAATGTCCTTTCCTCTCCTTGAGTTCATTAAGTCTCCAGAGAAACTTTCAAAGCCCACTGGTTTATTTCAGCTTGGGTTTCTCGTCTTGATCTCAAACAGCATGAAATAAGATTTAATGACTTCAGAGGTCATGACTTCTTTATCACATACAGTGTCTTGATTTGGTGACCTGCTTCATTATGATCAGAACTTTACTACCTGTTTATTCCCTGAGCACTGAAACTTAAAATATTCTCTCTCTCATTTTCAACCTTATAAATACAGCATTTTTTATTAATCATTATGAAATGAAGATATAAGCTGTTTGAGTACTTTGTTGAAGTTCACAGTATCAAAGGCATGTTATGCTGTGAGAGCCAGTTTACAGTTTAGAACCACAATCAAAAAATGTACTCACTTTGGTCACAGTAATTTCTGTTGGAAATGTTCATCAAGGTAGTATGCAATCTAACAACTAGGTATCTGTATAGGACTGGATGGTCGTTGTGGGTCCCTTCCAACTCAGCATATTCTGTGATTCTGTGAAAAGAAGGAAACTATCTGTTTCTTTGGGTACTTAAACAAAAAGTCTGTCTAGAAACTTCTTGATGAGGGACTCACAGGCAGTGAGAGCAAGTAAGTTCAAATCTGCACTAATGACTATCCAGACTTTTATGTACATTAGATTTCTTGATGTGCCCTTGCCCCACCTCTGGAGTGGACCCTACCTAGAGTGATCAGCTGCCTTTGATTTTGATCACTTAGAGCAAACCACTGCTCACACTTCATAGCTAGAGTATGTGTTTGTATTATCATTGATTCAGTAAGACCACAGAAAAATTTATGTTGAAAGGGGCCTCTGGAGGTCAGCTAATCTGTCTCAAAAGGAAGGTTAATATCACAGTTACATCAAGCTGCTCAGGGCTGTGTCATACCAAGTTTTAGAGGTCTCCATGGATGGAGACACTATAGCCTCTCTGGACAACCTGTGCTTAACTACTTTCATTGTCCATGTTTTCCCAAAATACAGCTAGAATATCCCCTGCTATAAACTATGTGTGTTGCCTTTGGTCCTTTTGTTGTATAGTTCTGAGAAGAATCTGGCTCCATCTCCCCTGTAAGCCCCACCTGACCCAGTTTTATGTCAGAAAGGCTGTAATTAGCTTGCTTCTGGTCAAACAAACCCAGTTCCCTTAATCTCTACTCAAATGTAATCTGTCCCAGACTTCTAATCTACCCTATGGCCCTTTACTGGTCTCACTCCAATTTTTCTACACTGGGAAGTCTAAAACTTGACACAAGTATTTCAGAAGAAATCTTCTTAATGTCCAATAGAGGGAAATAAACACTTCCCCAACCAGTACCAGCTCATGGACTTGCTCCATCCTAGGTCCCTAATTTCAGTGTAATCAAAAACTACAGAATTCTTGTTAGCCCTTTCCTCCAATTTATTATAGGCAAGTTGGTTTTATATTTTGTGTTATCAGTGCTTCCTCTCTCCCAAAATCTGGCATCAACTCAATGAGAAAATATTCCCATAAATGTCATTGAAGATGATGTTCATATTTTGAATTGAGCAATATCACTCACAAACAACTGCCAGCTATGCTACTCTTTAGGCTCAAAAATTCAACCATTTTTTGTGCTCACTTAGAGGAGTGTATTTCTTTAAAATGACTGGCATAATACTGTATTGAAATGTTTGGTAAAGTCAATATAAATAACTTTTTTTTTCTTTTTGTTTTTCTCATAAAACTAAAGCCAATTCGTCTTTAAACCAGGTAGATCAAGTGCTGTATGTCCTTGGTATATCCAGCCCAGCTATTTCTAATTGCCTTCTTGTACCTCTGTATTTGGAAGTGCCTTCTATGAAGACATGTTTCTTGATTTTCTAAGGGATGGAGGTTAAACTAAGGCTGCCTGGCCTGTGGCTTCCAAGATCCTTCTCTTACATTTACCATTTCCACTCATTTGAGATTTTTGTCAATGAAAAAACTCTTCTAAACTGATAGGGAATAACCTAAATAGGAGAGCTCTATCAACACCACTGGATGTACCCTGCAGGTGTATCTATCTATAAAGACAATTTTAAAAAAGCAAAAAAGTGGACATTCTGGTTACTGCCACCCAAAAGGCAGAAAGATGAGCATCAATAATGTCAAAGTTTAATGAATTTAGATACAGACAAGGAGGATTGCCTCTTCCAGTACAGCTTCCCACCCAAGCAGAGCAAACAAGCCTCTTCACTGCCAGCCCTTGCTCTATTTGCATAATTTTGTACATTCAAAGGGACCGATGAGAAAAAATCCCCTCAGTCTCATGCTTTCTTTACTTTATTAGTCCAGTAATAATCTAAGTTTCAACTTTTTGTTATTTTTTAGCTTGGATTATTCATGGGAAGGTATTAGTTTCTCCTCCTTTTCGTCAGTGAAGCAAATCTCATAAGGCTATGAAGCTTGTCCATGCCAATTATACAGGCTATCAGTAGCAGCTAACACAACCATGTGTATTTTTGAGCCCAGATTCCACAGGCTGAGCCACAGCTGGCTTTGTCTTTTGTTTAGTGAGAAGAGCTGTTCAGGCTTTACACACTTTTGGACAAGTTAATGAAAATAGTGTTTTAGATGGCCAGCAATAGTTCATGAAGGAGAAAAATTATAACTGTCTGAGTTCATTACAGTTGACTATTCCCTTAATAACCAAGATATTTTTGATTTACTTGAACTGCAGTTGAAGGTCTCAGGAGAAAGCAAGGTCATTATAAGGACTACATTTTATTTTAAAATAAGCTAATTAATGCAATAGCTTCCTGGACTTTCCAACAGCTGGAAAATGACATTTTAAAAACAGTGTGATCTCTAAAATGATAAAATGCTTTTAAGTAAAACTTTTAGGTAATATAGTCTTCCAGGGGCTTTATTAATATATGGATAAACCTCCAGCTGGGTCTTTAATCTTTGAAAATTGATGGAAACATGACTTATTTGAATATATAAGGTATTGAAGGATATCGTTTTAAATAAAGTTCAAAAACTGTCAGAGTTTCTGGAATCTCAAACTGAGCTTCAGGCAGAGATAAGTGTTATGATAAAGTGTTTTGTAAATTGTTTTATATTTCCATAAGTAAGTCTGCTGTATAATTTTTTTTAACTGAACAGATTGAAGTAATGTATCTCTAAAAGCTGTATAAATTGTCTACATTTGAACTAGACAGTAGTCCTTTTTCTGGACCACTATTATTAGTAATTTCTCCTGTATAACCCTCAGCAAAACAAATCAAGAGCCTCAAATATTTCACCTCATGGACTAACTGTCTGCTACCACTTTCAAATCTCTGCTTTTCATCACATTCAGTATTTGAAAGTGGGTGCCAATTAGCTACTAATCATAGATAAACACTAAGTTCTGATTTAGGAATGGTATTCCCCAATTTAGTGTTTTCACTGAAACCATTCCAAATGCTGCTGCTTACTAACTCCCTGTCCCCCTCCCCACTGTGGTGGGATGGAGATGAGAATTGGAGGCACAAAAAGTAAAGATCACGCACTGAGTGAAGAACAATTTACTGGAAACACCAATGAGATAAGAAAAAGAACAGTAAAAGCAATAATACTAATGACAGAGGATACAAGAAAGAGGCAGACGGTTCACATGGGAACTAATACTCAACCTCTCCCTCCACCATGCTACTCTGACCTGGCAGGGAGCCCTTCACCCGCCCCCGGAAAATTATGCGAGGTGGTATAGAATAACCTCCAGATATGCTCCCCCTGATACTGCAAAAAATTAACCCTGTTCTGTCTGGAACCAGGACATACTATTCTTATTTTCCTAACAGTTAGTGAAAAAAATTGCTCTGTCTCTACTGAATCTCTGATCAGACTTGAAACCACCTCCAGCATCATCAAAGGGTTAAAGCTCATGGGAGAAAACTTGTGCTGTTATCACAATTGGATTTCAACTGCTTAAAAGGAACCTTCATTCTTTTCTATCATAACATGAAGCTAGATTTTTCAAGAAACAGCTCTATCTGCTTTAATGTTATGTCACAACAGAATGGTGATATTCGAATCCAAGATCTCTGAAGTCCACAGTGGTGACAGTATAACAAGCAATATATTTCCTTCCTTTAAAAGGGAGATACAGCTGCATTTTTGAAAAACAAATGCCATCACCAGCAACAGAAAAACCCCCAAATAAAAACACACACACACACACACACACACACAAAAACCCCATGCTAAGACGTAAAGCAACAAATCAACTCCCCAGCAAAATAAAACAAAAAATATCCCAAAACAAGCCTCCCAAAAGTTGATTGGATCAGTAAGTTATCTAATCTGCAGTAGTTTCATAAGAAATCATTAGAATCAAAAAGACCCCCAAACCAAATACTCTTTCATAAATTACTGAGATTTGTCAAACTGCTAGCATAATTCAGAATATTTGGTCATGGCAAAGTTAGAAGAACTACTTGGAATAAAGTCCATTATCCTCATAATTTTGAAGACATTACCTAGAACAATGGTTTTATCTCCTATGATAAATTGGTATAACTCAGAGAATACAATCTGACCCATTGAAATGTTAATCTCTTTCCCTGGAACATTTTCAGTTGGAAAATAATATTTATTCTTTTGAAACTCTACTGAAATGACAATAAACTCTACTGAAATGACAATAAATAACTGAAAATGAAGTTCTCATCTTTTTTACTTCATCAGTGACGAGGATTTTTTTCACTTTACCCAGAGGACCATAGGAACTTTATTGATTGCATAAACATACAACTCAGTGAGCTTTTCAAATGTACATTATAAGTAAGGGCATGTTGTTACATAATGTAAACAGGTTCACACACATTAGCATTGCTAAGGCATTGCTGAAACATGAAACATCCTGTGAAATTAACACTGAGAAAAGCCGTACACAATCTGGCTGAAAAAAGTATATACAATCTCAGTGGGACCAGTAATTATTAAGTCATAACTTTCCACGTATTTAGAACATATTCATGAAGAGCATCCATATACTCATATGCATGTATTTCAGGAACGTAGAGTGCTTAAAGGAAGCTATCACAGCTCACTTCACCCTTACTTTTCTACCTTATATTTCTTTTGTTTCAACGGCCTGGTGACAGCCAGTGTGATTGTGTTTGGCTGCAAAGTGATTTGACCAGGCTCAATACAATGCAACCCCAGAAGAGCCTTTGGTCCTCTCTCGATGTGAGGGTGAACATCTCTCGGTTCCCTTGGCTGCTCTTTCCTACGTGGTTTCCACAATTCCTACAAAATCTCCTGTCAGACAGAGATCTGCAGTCTTTGCAGATACTCTGTATGGCTACCCACAAGGATGTAGCCTTTCTTCCACTAGGTTAAGGTCTATAGTACAGGGAAAGATCTGATGTTGCCTTGTTTCACCTGGGATCAGCATTACTCAGACCAAAGCTCTTCAAATGAAGTTTGAGGTTTTATCACTAGACCACTGCAACAGTTACTCTTAAAATTTCAAATTTCAATTTCTAACTGACTTGCAAATCCTCACAAACTGTCTTTCAAATCAAATGAAATTGAACAGCTGTTATAATCCCCAGGCAAACAGGACTGATAAGACTGTGTCAGCTTCTTCTTTTCTTTTCTTTTAACTGTAACATTTCTTCACTGAGAGGGTGCGTTTTTATTTCATCCTTACCAAGTCCATGAGCTGGTTGTTTCTTGACATATAATTATCCTTATTTTGCTGTATGCCTATTTATTTGGAATAAAATACAAATGTAAGTAATACTGAAGTACCAGAACTTTAGTTTATTCAGGCATTACATGCTCTAAAAAGTGAGTGACCTTCAAGTTTTTCATGTAGAAAAATTACTCTTTGATCTTGTGCACACACATAAAGAGAAAATGAGTTTCTAATATGGACTTTCTAGCACAATCATCCTCATCAAATATCTGGTTATGTTTTTTGGGTGATAGCTCTTTTACTTCCCTTATTGAATAGCCAAATAATGTGACTTGCATTGAAAGAGAGGAAAAAGGACTGTCTCTCTAGCTGCTGGAAATTGGTTTGGATCCAGCAAAATTAATGCACAGGTACTCAAATACAGCAATCAGAATGGACCCCTGACACGAGAGAAAGGAGAGAAAATATGATTTCACTGATCCACTTACTGTCTATTCGTAGGACAGAAGTTATTCAAAATATTGGAACTGAGTTAGACATTTTGAGAAGGCAGAATTCTCTTATTGAAATTTGGAAGCAAGGTACACCTTGTTATCAAGAAAACAATGAAAAACAAATCAGCTGAACCTTTTCTTGTCTAACAATATTCAAGTATATTGTCATCATTTGTCTTTCATTGCGGAAATTTTCCAGCTGTGCAAATATTTTGTTTTCAAAGAAAAAAATATTTTTCACCATGTTTGGTGCAGACAATGACCATATTAGAATAACACTTTCTTGCTTTCTGTACATGTACATGAAGTCAAACAGATTGTGTCTCTGTGATGGATTTAGGATGAATTTATCAAGTGAGTGGATGTTAGTAGTCTTTTGTGGTTTATGTAGATGCAGTCACAGAAAACATAGATGAAGGCAGTGCCTACAGTGCCTTTCTTGCTTCCTTTCCCTGCTCCCCTTTCATGGGTGGTAACTTCTCTGCAAAGACGTATTGAAAGAGAGCATTGTGGGCCTGCTAGAAGGTCTGCTTACTGTCCAGAGCACCCATATGCTTCTCACAAGCATGGCAGAACAATAGCAGCTCTGTAACCAGAGCATTGAAGAATTTCTTGTCTTCTTTATGTGTTTCTTCACACCCTGATCCTGTGTGATTTTCATGAAAATGTCCACAGGGTGATGACAGGCTTAGGTCTATAAAGCAAGATTTGCGCCCTTTTTTTTCTGCTTGATGAAAGCTCTCAGAGGAACATGAAGAGAAAGAATGGTTTTCAACCTTACCAGGTCTGTGAAGATTTACAAATTATATTTGCATTACACTTAAATTTACTTCATGTAATCATGAAATGCATAATGTTCACAGATAGCTTGATGCAGATATGAAGAATTAGTTTATAAATTAAACCATCTGATTGAATAAAACAATAATTGTGAGGAAGCAATTTTTTTCAATTAGATTTTATCTAATTCTAATTTCTACTAAAATAGTTTGAACTAGTCACTCACAAATACAGATTTTTAAAAAATCAAAACCAAGATAGGCCAAATATCAACTGTATTCATTTCTGAATCAAGTACTAGTACTAAATACATGTCCTGCTCTGAGGCTATGACATGGGTTCATCATAACCTCACCTTAAGCTGAAGTTAATTGCAATCACAATTATCCACTCAGTATCTTTATTGGAAAATCTGATAAATTTTTAGCTTCAATTGATGGAGCATATTACAATATAATAGATGTGTTGCTAAGGCAAAGTTATTCTCTTCACATCCTCTGTGGTTACAGAAATGTTGAGCTCCTTCAAAAAATACTCTTTCTTTGATTAATTTTGACTGTATGCACTCCAGTCTTTATCTTGTTAAAAATGGAATGGAATATGATGAATATGACAAATACCCACCCAAGGGTACTGAGGAAGCTGGTAGAAGAGATTGCCAACCAACTTTCAATAATTTGCCTTCAGTCCTGGACAACGTGGCAGGTCTCAGGTGACTGGAAGTGGGCAGATGCGATGCCCACCTACAAGAAGTGTGGGAAGGAGAATCCAGACAACTATATGCCTGGCAGTCTGACCTTGGGGCCAGGGAAAGTCATGGACTAGATCATCTTGAGTGCTAAACAGAAGAAAGCTGTAGTGGACACAACAGCATATATTCACAGCCTAGAGACGACTAACAAAACCATCGACATTAGACTCTAAAGGTAGTCAAAACTTGTATGAGACAGATGTCCGTGTCAGGAGAATTCAAGCCTAATTTCTCACTTTGTGTGATTTTGATACCTTTTACTTCATCTGAGATGGTTCTAGATGGTATCTACTGATATTATCTACCAAAATTTAGCCCACTTAGACTGACTTTGGCTTCTTAGAGAAAGCAACCCATGCTGTGACTATATAAAAGCTTTATTTCCTTTTCAGACAGCAAATGAATAGGTCAACATGGTGGCTGTTTAGAAGGTGTTCTCTTACATAATTTTTTTTGTCATAACAACATTGCTTTGCCCTAGAAAGAATGTTTAGGATGTATTTTATCAAGTTTAAAAGTGGTTTTACATAGACTATGGTTACAGCACATACTAGCATTGCAATTGCTCCAGGACTTTTCAGAACTCCTAGGGGAAATAATACTTCATTGAATTAACATTTTGGTGAAAATCTGCCTTCCAGTAAGGTAGGTCCACTGGCACAAAACAGTTACAAATATTCTATAGAGGTATATATGAGGTACACAGAAATATTAACAGAGGTGAACTTTCACTTGCTATCAGTATCTTGTCAACTGCCTGGAATAACAGAGACACCCTGATACATGGCAATCTTTCCATTTCCAACTTATAAAAATATATACTATCATTTTTCTTTCCTAACACATAAGCTGTATAAGAGAGATAAAAATTAGCTGAAGGGAACTTGCAGGCAATATGTAAAAAGGTAACACATAAATGGTTACTGCATCAGCAGAAATGTACCAAGTTTTCATCATGTAGTTATTTCAAAATATACCCAGTTCCACATCTAGGAAAAAATATATATATGTACATATATATATATATTTTTTTTTTCTTTTAGTTGGGGATGAACCCCAAGAACCAGAGTTAAAGACAAGGTGATTCCTTGGCTTCTGATGGGTACTCCACTGAAATGCATTTACTTTTTCCTATTTATTATCAATTATAAAAGGAGTACTTTTAGGTGCAATGTGGAGACAAGAAAAGTAGAGATGGGCTAAAAGATTGTTTTTGCAATGACCTGTTGATTTAATCTCAGTTTTAAATGAGAAAATAACTTCTAATTCAAATATAGCTTCTTATTCCAGTTTATCACTTTATATATGCTCTTTTGAGGACTTGTATATTTGTATAAATCACCCAAGACAGCATTACCAATTTTACAGAGAAAAATCAAATATTAATAACAAAGCTGATACCTCCCCAGGAGTCTCACAGAATCGAAGGAAGACTTGAAGGATCCAAACAAGTCATGAACCATACAGGTTCCCTACTGCAAAGCTATTTAAGTAATTACAAAATTTAACAAAAGCAAAGCAAAATAATATTTTTCAGCAAAATAATGGAAAACATTAAGGTCTACAGGGTCTACAGGTCTTCTTATTCCATAGCCCAGATTCTCAGAACATGTTTGTGGTAATTAGAATATTTTATTAAAACTAATTCCCCTCCAGATCTCCCACAGAAATTCTCCAAGCAATAACTGTAGTCTTGCCACAGCAAATTCTTAAATTATATCATTCTCTGTAGAGCAAACCCCTACAGATATTATTTGATTGGTACTGAAGAATTCTACAAATGAAAAGGAAACACGTTAGTACTTTAAAGCTCATCAGATTCAGAAATCAGTCAAATCAGTTTTTCACTTGTTTCTCAAACACTCCCTTGAGACTCTGGCATGCTTTCTTAATGTTACTTATTTCCCATGATATATTGAGTTTTACAGATTTCTTTTTTTAATTGCCAGCTTGTCAGTATTTATTTTATTATTTTTTCTTGTACATAGACCTTTCATTTTGGCTCTTTTCACTTGTGTGTAATGGATATTTTCCTGCTGCTCCATCTGTCAATCCTGTGAGATACCCATGTACACTTCTTAGGAGCTTGTATGACTGGCTTCTCAAAAGTCCCAAACCCAGATGGCTGAATGGAACCACAGTATTACCTCAGACTGTGCCCAATGTTGTCTGGACAGGTCATTAAAGCAACAGTCCCTGTTATCATACTTTCAAGTCAAAATCTTTTACACAATGTAAATGAATGATATAAATACAACACACACTCAGAAGTCGTGTACTGCTTGGATAACAGAATGACCAGCAGTGCTCACCTAAGGACCATCTCATGACAGAGGGTATCTCCCAACTCTTGCTAACTAGTCTCCATTCTCTGCTCTTCCTTGAAGTGCAACCTTAAAAAAGGAAAGAGAGAAAACAGTTTTTAAGCTCTAAATGAACGTTTTTCATACATCCACCCATTCTTGTTCTCCTAAATACTAAAATCTTTCTAACATACATAAATTTCTAACGTATGTACTTTCTCTCTTCCACTTAGCTTCATATGTTTGTTCCACAACAAAATGTTTTTTATAGTAGCACCAGTAACTGTCACCAGCAATACACTGGTCTGTGTCCAGCTTAATGTCAATACATGCCTCATTGCTTTTCAGGTTCTGATTTCCTTTGATTGTAATCTTGTCCACTGGTCCGTGGAGAACTCATCACGCCTGGCTTCTGCCCACACCCTCTCTGTCCATGCTGTGTCAGCTTCAGTAAATACTTGCAACTTGCCGTAATCCATTAGAATATCCTAATTTTTTTTTCCAAGGAGATGGAAATTATTTTAGATTGTACTGCTGGATATCTTTTTTTCCTCTCTAAAATTCAACCTCAAACTCAATCTGCCTGCTTTCCATGGTAAGTTTTCTTTCTTGTAGCATTTTGGTATGTCTTCATCAATGTCACAATACACTCATATTCCAGAAACTTCTGTTTGTACTGAGTGACTTTTTACTGGGAAATTAATTGCTTTGTTGAGATTTAATTCTGACTCTTGCAGAAGTCAGTATTTGAAACTGCGTTGGTTCATTATTAAGACTATCATGAAATCAGCTCAAGTTCAAGGATTTTTTCTCTCCTGCCATTTTCCACCCTCTCTGCACCGTTCAGCTTGCCAATAGCTTTTCTTTAAGGAATCACCCTCAAGGTTTGTACTTAAACCAGTGATTGAACACTACCACGATCATAGTGGTGAATATTTCTGTGTCCACAGAGGCACTGTGACTCCTTTGGTGAGACGTTTTTAGGAAGATGTGGTCAATGTTCTCTTCAGCTATATCTTAACACACACAGAGCACAAACACCACCTACAAGAATGATAGAGGCACCAAATTCTGTTCACACTCAAAACAATACAAGTTACATGTAATTTCAGTTGTTCTCTGGAGTCTCCAGGGTACAAACTGGAGAAGAAACTTTGCAACACAATCTGTAACTGTACTTGCAGATTGCTTTAAAAAAGTAGAATGAAGAGCATTCTTTTTTTTTAATTTTTATTTTTAGACCACAGAAGATTGATAACAATACTACAGTAACATATACAACATTGGGTTGATATAAATACCATTTAAGTGGATTAATTTGTTTGGTCTAAAGTTTATTAATCGTTTATATGTAAATATAAAAGGTAAAGAATTGAAATTATGTTCATGGCACAGAATCCTGTCTTGGCTAGATACTGTGAACAATGAAAAATATACTGTACCCCAAATGACTCCCATCATCATATGAGGCAATAACTCCATAGAGACTAATGAGAAGTACTGCTCTCAGTGAGTAGTCGACTTTTATTTCAGTGCAAAAAGCACATATCAATTGAAGCAAATTTGAAGTGCCTGTTTGCACTTTAAACTTCAGCAAATTGCCCTGGGACATTTCATAGAATTCACTTTGTTAATCAGATCTGATTTTCTGGCACTTGAAGTGAAATGCAAAGAACTTATGCTCTCCTAATATAGTTCAATTTTTTTGTGCTTTCTAAACAAACAAAAAGGCAAAATAAAAAAAAAATAAAACATTGAAAGTCACTGGTTAGGATGAGGTCTACGGTCAAGATTTCTGCTACTAGAAGCAAACTAGCTTCCCATTCCTATCATCTAATGCATAATGTTATAGTTTTCTTTAAACTTCACTATTAATCTTCCCCCCCCCTTCTGATTTTAACTACAGACATATTATTTGCCAGCTCCCTGTTCACAGATTTTACATAAGCAATCAGAAAAGATAAAGTCACAGTGGGGAAAGGGAGAGTCAACATCATCTGAGTAAATCTCACCTCTTGCCTTTTTGAGTGATATAACTGAAATCATTGACTGCCCTACTTGCCTGCAGTACAACAGCATACAGTTCATAGTGAAGTCCCTTAATGGGTCAGACCATTAGAGTGCACAACTCAGTGCATTCAGGCATACATCTCTCATACTAATTGCATCCAATCAAATAACAAGATCAGTACAGACTCCAAATCATTTAGGCTTGTTAAAATGCCACTGCTAAGGCTCTTTGTGCCATTTTCAGAGTGTAGCTACTTCATTCTCTAGAAATAAAGAAAGAAGGAGGAAAATTATGAAATTTCCTTTCCATGTTTGTAAATAAATGTAATCTTCTGTTTCATTAGGAGTTGTTATACTTCATCTCTATCATATGTCTTAGTTGGTTTTTTTCCCCTTAAAGTGAAATGTGCTGGTCTAGGTTTTTTGTTTTCTTTGTGTGATTGTTTCTTCTTTCTGTTATTCTGTTCGGAGAGCTACAGCTCTCAGTAGCTGCCAAGGGAGATGGTAATGTATATATGAAACACATAGTGCCTTCTCTGCAGATGCAGAAATCTGACCTACTGTCTTCCTCTAAACCACTTCAGCTGCCTCTAAGGTTCAGAAGGTTTATACTCCCTGTACCCCAAAAGCAGTTCAATGTGTTTAAATCTTTTGGGGATTAAATTAAAATGTATGACATTATATTCAAAACTTAGTTTTTCAGCAATAAGTACTGTGAATAAATCCTTCTCATCCTCATCTTGTCTTCTGCAGCCATGTGCCTGCACCTCTAAAAGATTGGGTCACATCAGGTAGCACAAATGCTAAGCAGTGACCTTGAGCAGAGCTAAATTCAATTACCTTCTCAGTGATTTTCCTGCATTTACCATAGGAAAAGGTTCAAGTGCATTAGTAGAGAATAGACGGAAGGTAACAGCTGAATGGTAAAATAAGTCTATCACTTTCCCCCCTTTCTCCTGCTAATTCAAATAGCTAAAGGGACAGACACAGTTATACCTCCATTAGACAAGCTGAAGTTGGTTAAAATGTTGCATGATCTGGGTATTATTCACTAGGTTACTTTAAAAAGTGCTATCTACATAACCTTTTTGAACAATCACTGTCAGACAATAAGCAGTCATTAAAGTACCTAACAGGTAAAAATATGAGTCCAACTTAAAATTGTGAAGGTGGTTTACCTCCCTGATTCTTCCTATTTTGCCAAAAACTGATAGTATAACATTCAGCTCTAACTGTTGTGAATCTGTATTAGTAATATTGCTCTGGAAAACAGAAATCAAGGGGGAAAATAATGTCCTTGATTCTTAAAATGCAGTGTTTGTAACATATTTTCTTAAATCTCTTACTTGTTCCCCAATATTTCTGCAATATTTTTTTAGGGTAGGGGTAGAAAGGGTAACTATGTACAACTCTGACTAAGGTATTGTTTTAGGGAAAATGTAAGTCAAATTCTGCTGGTACAAGACAATATAAATCTATTTCTATGTATAATGAGGATTTATGTACACGTTCTTTTTAAAATATATTTTTGTGGGCATATTACAGCAGATAAAAAAGAAATTTAAAGACCCCAGACACAACCACCCTCATAAATGGTGAACATATCCATCTACAAAGTGCGTAAAGTGAAAAATCAGAGTTCAGAAACAGACATTATTTCAAGCCTCTCAAACGCTATTAGAAGGGAGAGGCTGACTCTCTTAGCCAGAATGAGTTCCAGACTTGTGCACAAGCTATAAATCAAGTAGTGGTCTTTAATGTGATCATGTCTGGCTCTCTGCAAAGTTGTAAGAGCACTGGACACCCTCCTGCTTGTTCAGTGCTGGTGCAAGGGCTATTTGCAGCAAATAATGTTGGACTGTGTGCAATGCAGGTGTGAGGTTAGGAACAAGAAAGAACTAGTATTACAAAGGACAAAAAAATGCCTACACCCAAAACAGTCACTGTAGAAAAGAAATGAATACATTTAAGAGAACGCAAAGCCAACAATGTATTAGCTGCTGGGACCACACCTGAGGGCCCTTCCTGAGTATTAGATTAGTATTAGACTGAGTATTATGTTAGTGAGCATTAAGTATGTTTTTTATCCATGTACCTGTTGTTGCCTTTTTGCCTCCATTCCTTAGCTCTTTTATCACAGCCCTTTCTCTCTGTTGAATCGGAAGGGAGGCACAGAACTGGTTCCTGAGAGTTAGTAAAGACATCAAATTGTTCAACTAATGCAAATAGTGTTCAATAATGAAAAATTAACTTAGAGTTCTTAGATTAATAAACATAATCTGTGAAGACTCTTTATCCAGATAAGTATTCTGGCATAACCTTCTCACTGTAAGGTTTAGCTGCCACTGCTGTACACCCTCAAGCCAGTGAGAGGTGACAGCACTCCCTTTGGAACCCAGCAGTACCAATACTGACACAATGTGCATCCACAGCTGTCAAGGATGGCTGGAGGCAGACAGCCTCTTTGAGCAGTGTGGTTGTTATGTTTCCTCCTTGCTGAAAGCTCGTGTGAGCCTGACTTGAGAATGCTGCCATAACAAAGGTGATTTTTGGGATACATGTGCGCAGAAAAAACTACAGTCCTGAAAAACTCAACAAACTCCCACTGTGACTCCAAATCCAAGATTTGTTTGACCCAGACTGATAATTTGTAATAACCATGAAAATTATGATTTAGACTTTTTCTAAGGTTCTGAGATGACAACATACATAAAATAAAACTTTTTATCGAATAAATCTTATTGTTGTTATTAGACATAACACGCTTTTACAGCTGCATAGTCTAAAGCACAGGTAAAACAGAATCTTTTTTTTTTTCAAATTCAGAAATTTTAAGAAAGGATCATCATACCATCTGTCTGCTTCTCCATTACATTTAATCTCATTCATACTCAAGTGAAGTTATTGAAGTTCTGTGTAACTAAGAGTATGCTCATTTATAAATGTGCTGTATTAGTTATTTGAATGTGACTTTAACTTGCAGCAATTCACTGTCGTTATGCACTACACAAGTAGTTTAAAGAACACTTTAGTTTCAGGTATTTTGTCCTCCAGAAGCACTTGCACACCATAATCAAGCTGTCTCTTCACTGATATAATGAAGCAAGTTGTTCCTTGCCAAAAACCCAACTTCCCTAGCTCTGGAGTGTAATTATTTGCCTTCTCTGATTTTCCACCTATTTTTAGGGCTAAGGGGAAAAAACCCTATATATAATATTTATGGACAATGATGTCATATTTCACACCTAGAGGTTTATGTGCCTTCTTTTTTTCTCCAGATTATTTCCCTGCTTATAGGCGTAAATATCACCTCAGAATTTAAGTCACAGAAGTTCATGCAAAGTTATTTGCCTCCTATGAACTTTAAATCCTTCCTGACCACTCCTTTAAAGAATATAGATGATCATTCTGTATAACATAGTGTTGTGGGTTTTTTCGCTAGATTATTGTCTTCTCCTGGATTTTGCTAAAATTGTTTTGTTCTAATAATCCCAGCAGTCAGCTCCTGATCTTGTTTTGGTTGATTGAGCTCTTTCCTGTACTAACAGTCACAAACTGTGTGCAGTACCTCTGTGCAGCCTAATGAGTGCCAAACCAGTGGAGACAATCCTGTCCCTTAATTGACTGGCTAGTTCATACAGCCCAGGATACTGTTGACCTTCACATCTACCAGAAAACACTGCTGGTTTTTGCTCAGGTCCCAGCCTATGCAGATCCCCAAGTCTTTCCACCAGAACTCCTCCCAGCAAAGCAGTCTGCTGCAGGAGTTATCCTTTTCAGGGGCAGGACTTCCATTTTATCTTGTTGAATTCCAGAAGACTTCCATCATCCTGTTCCTTCCTGCCTGTCCAGGTCACTTCAGATAGTAGCCCTGACCTCAAGCACACCCACCAGTCCCATCAATTTGGTGTCAGCTTCAAGCTTGACATGAGTACAATCCCTCTGCTCCTCCACATGGCATAGCCACAATCAGGACATATCCCAGTACAGACCCCTGCAGTAAATCCCCCTGACACTGGCATTACCCGCTATCCTCTGAGTCCAATCATCCAGCTAGTGTTTCCTCCAAATGATTGTTCACCCATGTAGACAGTAAGTCTTCCTTGGATGCGAGAGTACTGTGTGAGATGCAGCCAAAAGCTTTGTTAAAACTGAGGAAAATGGCACTACTACTCTCCCCTTATCCACAAATCTCATCACATTGTCACACAAACAACTATATTTGTGAGGCATGGTTGACCCTTGACAGATTAATGCCCATGATTCTCAAACAGTCCTCCTTATCTGTGTAGCTAAAATTCTGTTTCGATTAATATCAGACTAATCATAGCATCTTCCTAAAAGATCTCCTTATTTTAATATCTTCATTGAGGGACAATGAAGCCAACTACATCCTAGACAAATTTTGAGACAAAAAAACTGGAAGAAGTAGCTGAAACATGAGAAGGTAGTGTTGCCATTCAGATAGATCTGAACTGGTAGAAGAATTGGAAGGACAGGAACATCATTAACTTCAACAAGGAGACACGAAAAGTTCTGCATCTTCGGAAGATTAACTGGAGCACCAGCAAATGCAGAGATCTGATGGTCGAGGAAACAGCTCGGCAGGGAAGGACCTGGGTTCTAGTTGACAACAGACACCATGAGAAAGCAGTGCTCCCTCTCAGTAGGAAGAGAGAAAGAAACCAAACAGACTCCTGGGCTGCATTAGGCAGAGCATTGCCAGCTAGTCCAAGGAGATTTATCTTCCCTATCCAGCAACTGGCATGCTGACTACAGTTATGGGCTCCTTGCTATAAGATATGAATTTACTGGAATAAGCCACATGCAGGGCCACAAAGACAATGAAGAGCCTGGGACATCTTTCCCATAAGCAAAGAGAACTGTGACTCTTCATCATGGAGAAGACAAGGCTCAGGAGAACCTTATCCATGTGTATACATACCTGATGGGAGGGAAAGGAGAAGAGGAGATGAGGCTCTTCCTATAGCACCCACTGGCAGGACATTGGACAGAGTTAAAACATAGGAAATTACATCTGAGTGTGGGAAAAAACTTTTTTCACTGTGTGGGTGGTCAAACACTGGCACAGAATTTCCAGAGAGGTTGTGAAGTGTGCATTCTTGAAGGTACTCAAAACCCAGTGCCACATAACCTGCTCTGGTTGATTCTACTTCAGCAGAGGGATCGAACTGGAAGAATTCGAGAAGCCTCTTCTATTCACCATTCTGTGATTCATTATTTTCCACTTAAAGTTCCATCTGTAAATCTAAATAACTGATACATTTTTAAATTTAGAAATAGATTCTTATCAAGATTGTCATATAGTGTCTGCCTATATCTTTCTAATTGACATACCTAAAGGTGGGAGCTTATTGATAGTTTATTCAAGTCGAGAAGCTAATTGTCATAGCTCAGGTATTGAAAGGCTTGGGGTTATATACCTTCAGTTTATGAAGACTAACTATGGAATTTCCAGTCTTTCATTGGTTGTGATCTTTTTAACATAATACTAATGCCCTATGCACATCTAACCTCAAGGTTTCTTTCCCAAAGTAATTTATATTCATGTAGAATGCTTTTAACACACATAGCAACGGAGACTTATTTTATTGGTGGGAAGGTTTTTTGTGTACATGTGTTTTACACCCAGGATAAATTTTTCAGGAATACAGTTGTTAATTTGCAGTTTTTATTAGATATAGTCATGACTACCTGAATGCATTACTGCTCCACAGGGGGAACACTATCAGATACAAGGCACTCCACCAGAAATACACATTCTCCCTATGCAGTGGTAACACACAAAAATGATCATGACTACACAGTCGTATTTATTTAATTATTTAGAATTATTTCAGCTCCCCACTGTATCCTGTAGACCTATTTTTGAAAGATAAAAGGAAGACTATAAACACTAAGGTTGAAGCTGACAAAGCGAGTGATTCAAAATATATAATGGATTAAAAAATAACATGAGTGGAAAGGTTTTTTGATTTTTTTCTGATTTCTTAAAAAAAAAACAAACAAATGGACACATCTATTTTCAGAGTACCTCAAGGTATGCTTGTCTGACTTATCCGTTTCCTTTCAGCCTCAACCCAGTCTCAGTAAACATCAGGGTAAAAGCTGACCTTACAATCTTGTCCCTAATTGTTCTCTCTAACAGACATTTTGCTTATAGATCTCTTTGATGACCCAACGTAATACAACATGTGAAATCCCAAGTGAAGCCAGCTGACCTCATCTTCTTTTCTTTCCATATGGGAGCACAGCAGTTTGTGTGATTTACAGCACTGCCTTGCCTGTTTTTGCTGCTGAGCTTACCACATATCCTTTCCCTCTTCCTCCATTCCCCATTCCTAGCGCGAGGCCTCCACACCACTCAGCCCCTCCCCTATCTGGATAGTCCTTCACACACTTAATTGACTCTGTGGCTCTCTAAATTTCCCATCAGAGGAACTATCTTTTTTCTCTGTCTTATAACCCCTAACCTTCCCTCTAATAAAACAATCAAATCTTACTTCCAGCTTTCCAAGTGCTCAATCAGTCTCCCTTGCCCTTTACTACACTCTTCACCCTTGCCCCAGAGTCTGCAGAGGCCATTCCTGTTATATATCGTAATGAATGCTTGTGAGTGTTTGTAAAATTTATATAAAAGGGAACTAAGTCCTGATTTTCTGCCTACTGTACAGGAGGAATCTGACAGATATGCTCTGTCTACTGTAGGGATAAAAGATTGTTAAAAAGCTAGGTAAAACAGACCTTAGTATTTCACATATATAATTAAATGTGCAGATGTATATATCTTTCCCTCTGTATCTGCTTTTTCTGTCTAATCCATATATTGATGGGCATGGAGATGATCCAGGCTCAGAAAAGCCCCAGGAAATAATGATGTTTTTGAAAGTGTTCATTCTGTCTTTGCTCGTCTACAGAGCAATTGCAGTACAGAAACATTTTCTTTGATGCACCTTATTTCTGCCTTTACATGTGGTATGATGCACTCTTTTTTACCCTAAACCACATGCTCACTAGAGTAGAAATTATATCGAGCCATGCTCGTGTTTGAAATGGGACCTACAGACCTGATAAGGGGTTTGATGGGGCTTTATTCACAATGTACAGCTCATGAGAAAAGCAAAACACTACATATCTCAGTGAATGGAGCAGAGAGTATTTATTTTTTTAATTTTGTCAAAAATTTTATAAAAGGTCTTTTCACTTTCCAACTTTCCATTTTATCTATCTCAAAATGTCTTGATGTCAATATGATGAAAAGTTTTGCAGTCTATGTTTGTTGACGATACACTGAGAGCCATTAGCAGTGTTGATACCAGACAGCACTATAAATACACATGCATATTCAATATTTATTTCCATTTAAATTAATTATCAGATGTGTAAATAATGCAACAATTGAACTTGATTTATTACTGCATTGCCTTTTTTAAAAAAATAAAGTATTTTGATATTTTCCAAAAGAAAAATTAAAGTTATTCTTACGGTTACATCATTTGCTGCTCTTCTTACTCCATTTATTTACTGCAGTCAAGGAGCAGAAAGAGTGCCAAACAATAAGGAGCACACACATGAAATGTTCATGGAACATATGGCCCTGTTGTTTTTACTGAAAAAAATCACTAATGAAAGTGATAGCTTCAGAAAAGAATATTTGTTCCTTAAAGTTCAACTTTTGAGGGCCTAATTCCCTGAGGTTGCATCGTTGCCCAAGATATGTGTCCAGACTTCCTGTAGAGTTCATGCAGACAGTGGACTCCGTCACGTAATGATGACTCCTTGTCTTACAGTGTTCCTCAGCAGAAGGAGTAATGTCTCCTCTGGAAGCAGGGCATCTTCATCTATCCCAAATCTAGTCCTTTGTTGTTTCTTGAGGAAAGGGGCAAACCATTGCTTGGGAGAGCCTGGCACTGCCTATCTTTCCCCCCAGAAAAGCCACAGTCAGTATGGCTGCTGCTGGTAGTTGGTCTTTTGGACAGATACCACCTGGGTTCAAAGTGGGTTTGAAATTCTTTCAAATCCCTTTGCTCTACACAAAGCAATGAACGAACAGACTTTGGATTAAATGTTGTATGATTATGGCAACATGGAAAAACATAAAACTAGTGGTGTTGCAAGAACTTGCCTCATCCCTATCCTTCAAATAGAATATTAGCTGAGCTTCTTTAACACATACTTCAATAACAAGATATTTTTAAAACTGAATAAAAGCAGTATCAGTGTTGTTAAAATAGAAGGCAGAACTAGACTTCTAGGACTCCCATTTACAACTCAGAAGATTGTTCCTTTTTCTGTTATAATATCTCTGAAAACCCTCATCTAAAGATATCACTTTATACATTCTTCATTCATTTCCTTCTTTGCCTATAAAGTCGTAATCCCCTTTCTTTAAGTATCCTAGTTAGCAGGCCACACAAACAAAGAAACAAATAAAAAGAAACTCCAACTTTTTTCCTTTTCTTTTGCTTTGAATGTTTTCTGTAATACAGTGAATATCAGTGTAATTTTTTTCTCTTTTAGCTAACATTGATTGCTGAAAGAGAACTGGAAATCTCTTAGCATAAAAATGTGTGAAATTACTGAACACAGCACCACAATAATCTGTAAAACGAGATTAATTTTTGCCAAGTGATAAAGAGAAGAAATTAATAAACACTCTGAGACTGCATAAGCAGAAATGTGTTCCCAGAGCACCTTTATTACAATATAGACTGAAAAAAAAAAGCCCCCAAAAACCCCAACCTGTAATACCATAACTAGAAAGGGAGAATAGTTCACTATGCAGGCTGTAGCTGGTCGGACAGAGGGAAGACTCCTCTGAGTCCTTTACCAGACATGTGCCAGTCTCTAAATGACAGCAAAAAATCTGGACTGTCCCTTAATAGGACATCTGTGTCTCTGAATTTATAGCTGCCACACCACAAGATCACACACTGCGATATCCTGAGATGTTGCTTGGACACGTATCTGATCATCATTACAGCATTATTCTCACATGCCAGAGCTTTAGAGGGAAATGATTAAATGATATTATACACCCACCACTAATTGCTCATGGTAGAATGGGGATTTTTGAGTTGCTGGCAGAACATGATTGTAGCCTAAGTGAAACAGATTTGATAGAATAGTTTCAATTATGTACCTAAAGAAAGGTTCTGGACTGAATACAGCCTTATCAAATGCAGTTCACTGAGTCTGAAAACAGCTGTAAATTCAGTGGTACTAGAAACTGCAAACCATGCAATTTGAAAATGTTCATCATCCAGTACACCCTGCAGAATATAGACAAGGCCATTTCAGGGAAACAAGTAACTCGGAAATGTCTCAAGATGATGGCTATTCAAAAAGGGGTGAAACAATTGTTGTTACCCATTGATTTAAAAGCCCCACAATTTAGTGAAAACACTTGCAGTGATGTGAGGCTGAAAGTTGAACAATTCCCATTGTGTTTACTCCTAGGCCCCATAAATTTTGCCATTGTAAACGGTGTAAAGGCTGAAATAGACGTGATGAAAACAAAAATGTGCAAAACCTGCCAGGCTCTCTCCCTTGCACACAGTCCTTCTTGGCTTATTCTGAAACATATGCCATTGTAAAACTGTTAGGAGCCTCTTAGGATCCCTGAGTCCAGTAAATTAACAGCTTGAACCACTTCTTGAATATAAGAAGATGTAAGAGAGTCCTACAAGAAACAGTAAAGGAGTGAGCAGTAGGAATGCAGGAGTTTAGTGGGAGGGTAGAAGGAGAAAAAATTCTCCTGCTGAGGTTTCCAAATGGGAAATTTTCTAGTAAAATTATTGTATTCATCTGGTATAAAAGAGGGCCCTCATGAACTCCTACAGCTGTGTCCTAAATGCTGGCTTTGTTTTGATTCCAGCAGGGAACCTAATTTACCTACCATGCTTAGGGCACAGGTGAACTAAAGTTTTCTGTCTCAGTAAATGAAGGGAAGCTCAAAAAGACTGCAATATCTCAACAGTACTTTCTTAGAGGCTTAAATGAGGATTGAAAGTTTTCAAAGCTACCTGTTCAGCCAAAATTCTGGGGAACACATATGTGTTGCATTTAGAAATATAGTCAATCCATTGAGCTTCTCAACTTTGATTATGCTTGAACTGCTGTAAATCATTTTATGGCGGCATAGAATTAGTTTCTTCATAGATGTACTTTCAAGTTTATTAAATAGTCTGAAGAAATCCTGTGATTTCAGAAGAGAAATCTACATAAGTTATTTACTAGTTGCAAATTTTTACATCTTGCTTTGAGGACAGCCTTCTTTGCTGGTTAAAGAGGACCAGAAAAGGGAATAATAGAAAACGCTCTTTAAACTTTCGTCTTGGGACTACAAACTTAAATACCCTGTATTTCCCCAGGTCTGATAGGTCAGTGTGTACGATGAAGGTACAATGTCCCCCTTCCCTTCTCCCATATATTTGCCCTTCTTCTTCTTCCAGTCTCTAAACTCTCTCATTTTAAGGGTCTGTAGGAAGACACAAGCATATTAACAACCTGCAGCCAATTAACCAGGCTTGTTTTGCTTCATTGTATTTATCAGATGCATAAATTCTGGGTTTTTTTCCCAAATAAAAATTAGACAATACATGATTTAATATCAATGCACTATGTTAGTTTTAATTCTTCTCCCAAGATTTTTAATTATTTTTCATGTGATATGTTCGATACAAATTTCAAAGCGTAATAAAACTGCTTTGTCCTCATTACGTGTAATAAAATGGAAGGTTTACAGGCATTTTGAATCTTTTCTCAGCAACAGCTTTATACTCCTGCTCATTGCTGCTTCAAAATTCTTTACTTCCAGATGTGACAATCCCAAAGGCAGTTCCTTTGGGAACAGAAATACAGAGAAGTCAGAACAGGCTACCTTACTCTCTGCTGAATTCATCTCTAGTCAGCGCTAATGAAAAATAAAAATCTGCACCTCCTGTTCATAACAGTGTAATCACAGGTAATTAGAACTAATTAGCTGTCCATAGAAAAAGAAAAAGGAAATTTTCTCTTCATGAGAATATTGTAAATTGTCTAAAGAATTCATGCACTAACTACATTTTACTGTCTGTATGTAATTTATTTTTTTTAAGAAAGTGCAAATCAGAACTGTTAAATGTTCCTAAAAAAAATAAACTTGCTCTCTAATTTCTCATAGCACGTCCTGCTAGAGTATTCCATGTATTGTCTCATGAGTTAGTTGGAAGACAGAACTTGCACAGGTTCACACTACATATAAGATTCTGTTTAAAAGGGAAGGTTATTAAGCTTTGGGACATTTTGCATGGGCTTTTATTGGGCAGGTCCAGAAAAAAAATGGGAAGTGTCTAAGTGTCAAAACAATCTGAGGACTGCCCAAATGGTTTAAAAATGCCTATTTCTAAAGACATTGTTTGCTTCATATGTGTAGGTGTAACTTCAGAGACAAGAGTCCAAAAGTCTTATTAGGAGACTTCTCAGTGCTTGAATGAAATATTTTAGCAACTGAGGTCTGAAACCTCATGGTGGAGAAAGCTAGGTGGTCTTGCCACAGAGAAGGCCATAGGTACTTGCAACAATTATTTTTTGAGGTTTTTGTGCATCTTCTTGATGTCCAAGTGTCAGATACCATCATAGCTCACTAGGTATGGCACTAAATGAGGCCCTTGGGGATCTGCTTTTAATATCTGCTTTCTGTCAAGGGAATATTCTCACACCAAGCTTAGATTACTTGGTTAGTGGAGATACAAGGAGGCTGTAAGGAAAAAAATAAATCAGAATTATTGTAGAGCACAAGTAACCACGTGATACATTATTTGTATCCAAAATGAGAATGGTTCTAAGGTCTCTTGAGAACAGGAATCATGAGTTTCAGTCTCACATTTAAGTAGCTTTCCTATTACAACCAGCATATCTGGTCTTGATGAATTTTCCATTGCTTGAAATTTTATATCAGGCTAAGATAGTAGCAATTTAAAAGCCTTCAAGAAAACAGATGATAGAAGGGCAGTTACTGATATTAAGATGATGGACAAAGATATAGAAAAGTTAATTTTGCTGGCTAGTTTAAGTAAAATGGTAAGTTCAGGAAAAGAAATTTATAAATTCTTATACTAAGATCAAATCAATAAAAAGTACTAAAATGTAGAATGATTTTGATGTAGAAATTCTCCAGTTAATTCTTTGTATGATCTGTATATTGAGGTCAGAATTGTTATATTGTGGACCCTTCACTCCACCAAAAGCTTTCAAAAGTCATCATTATACCGTGCTCACTTACATAACTCATAGTAGACTTAATATAATGGCCAAAATATATTTTTGCATAATAATAATGATATTAAACGGAACTAAGTGAACTTGATGAAGGTTCAGTCTTGCTAATAGTGTGTTTTTTCATTACATGAAGGACTGGGGAAATACTTAGTGCACCATTTCACTTGTAGCAGTGCACACTAAGTGCGATAAATCTACTTCTTACTAATGTGAGGTAGCTCAAATGAATCTACTGTACCCCAAAAGAAATGGTATTTAACATTATCTCTCTGAGTAAAGCATTTTTTCAAATCAGTTCATCTTACGTGATAAAAACATATTAAAATTTCAAATTGTAGTCCAGTATGGTACTTATGTACAAAAATGGTCAAAACCCCCTCTGATATAATAAAATTTGGGTTAGAATGTTATTTCATCACCAAGCCACCATAAATTTTGTCTAAAAGAATAGAAATTTTAACTTTAATCAAACATGAGATGGAATTCTGGAGCAGAAGCAATTTCTTAGCCAGGGAATATATACATATATGTGTATATGTATATACACACACATGTATATATGTGTGTGTATATATATATATATATAATATATAAATATTATAATATTATACAGATTTTTTTAATATATATATTACTACTCTGTTGTTGCAAAGACCATAAATGTAAATAAGGTTTCCCTATAATAGAACAAAAGATATACTTTAAATTTTACCCCATAAAAGTCAGGAGTGTTTTGGGCTTCTGGATGAAAATGAAAGTAGATTAAAATGTTTTGTTTCTATACAAGCCTTCAACAAGGTTGGGAAGATCCAGGCTTGGAAATATATGTTGTCAGTTCTTAGAGACACAATGGGGGGCTTTAAATGCCATTTGTAAAGAGGAACAGCTAAACTACTTCGCAACATGATCCTAAAAAGTACTCTAGAGGGTTAGATAATTGCCAGAGAGATCCCATTGATTGCACAATGATTACATCAGTCGCCAGATATACAGAGGTGTGACAGCCTGAACAGTAGGAAGATATGGCTTGAATGATAAACAGGAAGGAAATGATAGAACTCAAATGAAGAGATGCTGGTTTAATTTTTTTCTTTGCTTTTCAACTAGAATCAAAATTTATTTTCTAGTAAAAATAATAAATACATTCAGCTACTCTTCATCTTTAGAAGGAGGGAAAAATGCATTCCAGCAGAGAAAAATAAATGGGTTTGTTTTGTTTACATTGAAATACTGTGGATGTCCTAAAGCTATACAAATAAATGCAAACAGCGCCTGCACTTGCATAATTTCATGTTACTTCAAGTAGCACATTTCCAATAAAAGTAATGAGTGACTTTATGTTTCAGAGACCTGAGGTTAGAGTAAAATGTGATATTGATAGCTTATAGAACCTGAAACCTCCTCGGAATGCTGTCTGCCTCCTGAGACCCTCCACAGACAGCTGCTGCTCTTATCCAGCCAAACTACCCACACTGTCACCCCTTTTTCTACGTTCACGTCTGAGATGTTTGCCAAGTCACTGTACAGCATTCCTCTGCCATTGTAAATAACCTGGTGAGTGTGTTAAGCAACACAAAAAAATCACATGTGGTAGTAGTGAAAGTTAACATAAAGGCTTATTGTAAGCATATGCTGCTTTCATTAGTCTCAAAATCTCTATGCGTAATGCATAATGCCTGGTATTACCATTAGCACATACCATGTGCAACTTGGAAGTATAATAAAGACAAAAAATCCCACCACTGAACATTTTCTTACAGAAGCTTCTAATAACTGAAAAGATAATAAAATATTACTACAGGATTAGGTTGTTTACAGTTATTTTAATCTTTGCAAAAAAGCTGGAGGGGAAACAAACCCAACACCTGTGCTTGCTGCATACACCATTTCATAAGGAGATGCTCACAGAGGTAAAGAAAAAGGCACAGGGTGCTTGTGAGACATCTTACTGAGTTCTGACGACTTAGTAGAGAATAAGTAGTACAGATGCAGTATATTTTCAAATGAAAGGCTTAATATTTGATTAAAAAAAAAAATTTGGTTTCCAAAAACCCTGATCAAAAGCATAAGACAAGGTTTTTGGATTAGTATACACTCAGAAGATGCTGCCAGGCTTCTGGTAGGATGTGAATCCATGTGAATCATCTGGGCAACTTCTTGTATTTAACTACATGAAGAGATGGGCTCAGTATAAGCATGTCTTGACTGTTTTAATAGTTTTTTCTGTTTCCAACCTTAAACTTTCACCAGTGGAGAAAGAGTAACTCACCCCATAGACACCTACATATTGCATAATTGTGTTTTGACTCTTTCAGTCTTTAAATTTTGCAGGGAATCTGAGTTCTGAGTCCTTTTAGTGAGGCAGAAAATCTGATTCTGTAAAGTAGACATTATTACTATAGTAGTACCTCAAAGGACTGTTCTGGTTTTAAAAACTTGTGCAGCAAGTCTGCCAAATTTGTTAAAATTGTAGACACTGCAACACTTCTTACATAGGTTTTTGCCTTTAGAATTCTTATGACAGAATGTTAGTTCACGTTTTAGAGTTTAAAGAACTCTGGCCTCAGAAGGACAAAACACTGTGTTGAAATGACATGGTAGTTACTACTGAAAATCAAATGTAGCCCAGACTAGTAGTGCTGACTCTACCTGAACACTGAGAGAATGATCCCCTTGCCTGGTTTGGTATTTTGGCCTACAGCATTAGCCATGGAGGAAAACAATTTTATTCTTTTCTTTGTCTCTTGAATCTCACACGTAACAAATTGGTAGTTCGTTGGAAAATGTGCTTTCAAAGTGTGTGGTGCAATGATTTATTGTTAATATTTTCATAAATGAGCTCTGTTCTAAACACTTTTTTTTCCCTATTCTGATGCAAATTTTCACATGGCTTAGAACACAGATATTTCTTGAGTATTCTGGCAAGCAATTCTTCAGAGAGCTTTGTGATGCTGAGGGAAAGTTATACTCTAAACTTTATTGATTTGATGAGTTTATATTATAAGGAAAAAAGAAAAAAGAGCATTACTTAATCTAGTTTGAGGTTACTGTGCTTGCTTATAATAGTGCAGACTACCTATGATTTTTACAAATTATTTTAAAATATGAAAATAAATAATTTGAAACAGGAACCTAATAAATAGTGTAAGTTTTTAATTCTGCTGTTTTTAGACAATGACTTAATTTAAAATAATATTAGAAAATATAAAGAAAGTTAATTTTACTGCCAACATGATCAAAACCTACAAGTTTATGTTTCTATACTGATGTATGGTAAACATTTTCAGCATCATAATTTTTTAGCAGTAAGACTTGAGATGCACAACAAATAACATTATGCTCAAGTCTGACTACAGATGTGTGTGTGCTTACATTTCTGGGTTGTTTATGCTACTTCTGCACTTTTATTTTTTTTTGTCATAAACTGTGACCATCTTTGTTCAGAACAATAACTTTATGTTATGAAACTGCACGAAATATTTTCAAAAAAAATGTTATAGAATAAAATCCTATCTCATGGTACTTCTAAAAACCTCATTTGAAGAGTAAAAACAATTTTAAGTAAATATTGAAGGACAGTATCTTTTTTATCCTTCCCTCACACCCAACACCTTAGTTTTAGCTATTCACTTGGATGTTCAATGTTAAATGAATTGTAGACTTCTGCCTATATTTGTACTAGATGAGCTGGTACTTTCTTCAAGGATAAATGAAAAGGTCCTTCACTATTCAAAAACCAAGTGACAGTGAGTAGCATGTACAGAAAATACTATTAAATTTTCCTTTATGTGAGGCTACTTATAATGCCCTTTGTAGTGAATTTCTGTGTCAATAACTTTCATAGCCTAATCTTTTCTGCACCCACTTGTTGATGAGGGAGTTTTCAATTGCCAGTACAAGTATGCAGATTTTTCTTGAAGAATTTAGTACCAACTATAGACACTTGTTTCAAAATTAAGTGACCTGACATCCAGAATGATGAAAGTTCTACAGTCTCTTTGGGGGACTGAAAACAGATTTCAGGGCGATAGTTGAAGGATTTCTGCATACTCCACTCTCTAATATTTTGTTGTCATCATTTGGAGCAGTAAGTCTCATAGGATAGAGATGCAGATTGAATACGCCTTGCATTTCTTCCTTTCTTTTAGAATTGGTCCTTTCCTATACTTTTGTACTGAAGGCCATGCCTATACAGGGAAAGAGAAGCTATATGAAACTGTGTTTACAAGCCCTGGACAGGCCCCAAGTAAGGCTGAGAAGCACTCAGGTGGGACTTCAATTAGCTGCTGAGCCCAGGTGTAAAATTCAGTCTCCTGCACGTGGGTCAGACATTTGCTGAGGAGAATGGCCTGTTTTGGTCAGCAAGCCAATCAATATTAAGCTTCAGGTCACAAATTTTAAAAACTTGGATAATAATTGAAAGAGTTTACTTTGGGACATGGTGGTTTTTCATCACTTACAGTTTATTATTGAAGGCAGTATTTTGTTCAAAACTATGTCAGCTATGTACTTATAGAAGCTATGTACTTTTATAGAAACCCTTCTTATTGTTGTTGACATTCACAGGGATATTAATTGCCATTTGGGTTTTAGCTTTCCTAATGTCGTCCCTGGATGTTTGGACATGGATCTTGGGGAAGAGCTCTTTGTTTACTCATGCAGGTGTCCTGTTATTTTTCCTGACTTCCTGTTCATTGGAATGGACTGCCCTTGAGCATGGAGGAGGTGATCCTTGAATACTAATCAACTTTCTTGGGCCCCCTTCGTCCTCCTGTGTTGTCTCTCCAGCAGATGAGATTGGAGGCACCCATGAAGACCAAGTTCTGCAAACTTGAGGCTACTTCTATCTGTCTGTAGTGTTCTTCTTTGTCAGGTAGTCTACAGCAGACACTCACTAATATGTCACCTTAGATCATAGAATTGTAGAATATTTGGGGTTGGAAGGGACCATTACAGGTTATGTAGTCCAACATCCCTGCTATGAGCAGGTACATTCTTCAAGGAGATCAGATTATCAAAGCCCCATTTTACATGATCTTGAATGTTTCCAGGGATTAGGCACCTACCACCTCTTTGAAAAACCTGTTCCAGTGTTTCACCAACTTAATTGTAAAAGACTTCTTCCTTATATCTGATCTAAATCAGCATTTTTGCTTTTAAAATCTCAAGGAGGTTTACTATCAGCATGAAGCTGTTTGCTCTCTATCTGCTGGGTTTATCTCCGTTCATTGAAAATCCTGGTGAATGTGGCAGTACAACGATAAAGATATTTAGACATATGTGCCTATATACTTTTGGAATGTAATGACAACTGTATATTCCAGTGTAGGAAAATGACCTGAACATCTTTACAGTGACAGCATGCTTAACTACTTAGATATTTTTAGATAAATGTTATTATGCTTTTAGACTGATGCTACCTTAGAATGTCAAGGTGTCTTAATCGTACTAAGATGCTTAATATTTTACTATATTCTTAATTTCAGATGGAACTGAACCTTTGTCTATAAATTTAGTTGCAATCTCTCCACCATTCTGATACATCTAGCACATATGTAGGTGCTGACCTAATGTTATGTATACACACAGCAATACATACAAAAATATGCCAAATGAAATGTGATTAGAAGCAGTATTCTCAAGTATTTTGTTTCAAGTCAGGATACAGATGACCTCAAAGACCTTAATAAGCTAAAAAGAGTGATTTATGACATCGTGATTTACCTTGGATGTGAAAATGCACACTTTCAAGGAAGTAATTTTTTGTCACTTCACAACTGAATGGCATCTATTTCATCAGCTAAGAAATTAAGTCATTCTGAGACAGGAAATAAACACTGAGAATTTATCTCAAATTGCCTCAGGCAACTGATTCTCTTTCACTTAGAAGGTACAGAATTACTTTTCTGACACTTAAGACCAAAGTGCAACCTATTCCAAGGAATCTAATTGGGGTTTATCACAGCAGCAAGCTAAGATGGAACAGGTCACACCTGAGAGGAAATAACAGGCCACTGGTCAGCAATAGCAGTGCACTTTCCTCCACATGCTGTGGCAGTGCTGGCAGGGCTGTGCCTGGCATAGAACCCAGAGAGCTGCACCTCATACCTCATTGCAATGTCAAGGAGCTACCTCACAGAAGAGGGGACCTGAGCATGCCAGAGGCTACAATGGCTCCTGGATTTCCTAACACTGCTGGTTTCTTGTCTGCCCTATCCAGGGCTTGCAAGTAAATGAAAGAAGAATTTGGGTTTTAATGACACTTTAATTTGCTGGTAAATTTTCACTTTCTTTCTAGGTCTGTCTTTTCCAGGATAGCCCTCTTGAGTGAATTAGTGTAATCTACTGTAAATCTGCTGTATTGCTCATGAAGTCAAAATATACTCTTATCCTCCAATAAGAAAAACATTTGCACGCAATAATAACATGATTTTCAGTCTCTTAAAAAAAAAAGTTCACTGTCACAGATCTGTGCTATCATGAGGTAGCTGCTGCACTTCTATAGTCCATTGAAGGGGTCTGGTTACCTAGAACACAAGTGAAATGGCTATGGATGACAGAGACAAGTGTTTCTTTGCTATGACAAGTGTTTCTTTGCTATTACAAAGCAGCCATTACTTTTGTTTCCCTACTCTTTTTTTGTTTGTTTGTTTTTGGTTTTGATTGGTTGATTGGTTGGTTGGGTCTTTTTTGGGGTGGAGAGGGGGGGGTCTACTTCCTTTTTTTTTTTTTTCTTTAATTTGGCCAGGTAACCTGGCAGACTCATTCTTTCTCCCACAAACAATTGGCTGCTGATTCTTTCCTAACACAACCAGACATCAATCTGAATTTTTTGAAGGAACAATCATAGCTGAATACCAAATGACAGAGAAGGGTGTCTTCAAGTGTGATTTTAATTTTTTTTTTTAATATTTGCTCTTTTCCTTTCTTATTTTTAGAAATCTCATTTTTTACTGGAACTGTATTAAATCCTGGAGTGGCTTATAATTTTTATCTTCCAATTCACCAATAAGAAAGTAAGGATCTTATGCTCTTTTTGGCTGAAAAGGCATGTATTTATTCAAAAAACTTATTTTAAGAAAAGAGTTTGATGAATGACCTCTAACCAGTAATTTCAAAGGATATATAATGCTGCTCAGTCTTGTATTTCTTGCCATCTGTTTTTGTCACACCATTACTAGTTTCCATTAATAATTTTTAAGCAGTCTTTAGGTAGTTATTTATTTCTTAATACAAAATTCATCCTTGTTTTCTTTTGTACCTTAAGGTCTCTCAGTCGTAGATACCATCAGAATGTTTGAACATGCACTTTTAGAATCATGGCCCCCACAGAGCAGAAAACAGCATTAGGCAAGGTCTTCATATATGTGTTATTCGGAAAAGTCTCTCTCTTTTTCTCTTTTTTTCTTTCTTTCTTTCCTTTTTTTTAAGTTATTTTAATGACTAGGCACTTTCCCAAATAACAGTTATGATTTTGGTAAGAGAGTTACCATTCGTGGCTAATTGATTATTGAATCATCTGCTTGTAGTATTAAATATGAAGGAGGGCACTCCTTCTGTGTCATAGAAAGATTAGGAGATAAGGAGATAATGATCTAAGGATAGACCCATACAACACAACAATTTCAACAGAATTAACCTCCTGCTAAATTTTTCAAATTAGTTTCCTTGGAGGTTGTTTAGAAAAGCAAACGTGCTTCAATTTTTGACTTCATAACTGGACAGTCCCAAACATGTCATGTATTACAGAATATAGAACAAACTCATCAGTGGTAGTTTTATAGGTGGAATTGTATCTAGGTCATGCCAGCATAATCAATTTTTAGTATCTGTTGCAATTTAAAACTGCAGAAGAAATCAGACGGGATCTTGGGGGGAAGGGGGTGTGGGGTGTGTGTCTTGCCTAACCTGCTGCTCAAAGTATTATCAATATTGAATTTAGACCATGTTGTTCAGGGCAACCTTCCAACAATGGAGGTTGGACAGCCTTTCTGTGCATCCCATTCTATGTGCAATTATCACCACTGCAAAAAAAAAAAGTTTTCATTATTTCCAGGTTTGTAACAGTTATGATATTTTCTAAATTTCAATTGCACACATCCTAGAAATCCTTCAGCTAAAAAGCAGACCTTAACAATATTATAATGTTTTGTGAACTCCTTTTAGTCACATGAATTCATTTTAATAGTACAGATGAGGTTTATTTACAAATTTAGGCAACATAATATATCAAAATAAAGTATCCAGATTTTTACCAGATATCCTGTAAATAATATTCTGTAAATGCTAAATTGTTAAACTGTTAAATTTTTAATTTAATGTCATGAGGCCAATACAAACCAGTCAGATAAAAAAATGACAAGGAAATATTGATTTTTCAGAATCCATAACTCCTTTTTTTTTTTTTTACATCTGCAAATTCTGGCAATATGCTGTGGAAAAAAATGGGTTTATTTCATATTACTTTCCTGTTTTGACTTTTTCTATATCAAAAGGGCTCTGACTGAAATAGAATTTTCTTTGGCACTAGAAGTCACTGGCAGAGTACAAACAACAGTCTGAAGGAAAAGTCAAAATGAAAGAGATATTGAAATAAAGAAAATGAATTTATTGATTCAATTAAAAACTCTTCACTTTCAACCTTGGATATGTATGAAATGTAAACTTTTTTCCAGAACTGAAGATATGATAATAACAAAAGCCTTTCATAAATTATTTCTTTCTATCTTTAAGGCTAATCAACAATATGCAAGATTTAAGACTGGGGTCTGTCTGCTCATCTTTATCTGTCTCTTATTCATAACTCGATTTCTTTCTACTGAGTTTCTCTTTATTGGTAGCTGACATAATATAGATAATAGTACTGAAAGAATATGTATAAATCATACACAAAGCAGATATAAATGGATAAGCACATCTTATAAGTTAAGAAGCAGGCATTGAATTTTAACACACTACAAGACTGTTGCTGTAGAGGTGGCACAGAGTGCTTGGCCAAGTCTGGATCCTCTAATGCACACATAACATAGAAAATTACATAATCCTTTCCTATTCTGGAAAATAAGTAGCAGAGTTATAGACAGGTTACAAACCTGTGATATTAAAAATATATAATCAGGTCGATGCAACACTTGCTTGATAACAGTCCTAAAATTAATTTATTGCAGGAACCAAGGAGGTAAAGACTCTCCCAGGAGTGTGTAGTCAAGCCAAATTAGCTGAATTTACTCTGGAATGATCAGGAGACAGAAATTTCTCTTACAACACAATTTTTTTTTCTTTAGGTTGCTTCAATATGCCAGTTCTCCTGTTTAGTTCAGCTGGCCTATTTCCAGGAAGTGTCATTCCTCGAACAAGCTGAAAATGTAAATACATAATTTCAATTTCATGTAATTGAAATTATTTATTACATACATAACTTTATAAAACTACAGATCAATTGCATGGTGGTCTCCTTCACAAAATGAAATGAGAGCGAATAGTCTCAGTAAGAGCTGGACTTTCTTCAGATTTTATATTGATAAAATACTTAGCCCACTGAGTCCATGTTTCTGAACAATCTTAAATAACTCTGTGCCTGATGTTTTTCTGCACAGGCAGACATAGTGACTGTAAGAGAAGCACTGATTCAAAGAATGGTAGAGTCTTATGTTAGAAAAAGCGAACAACACAAAGGTCTCAGCACTAGCAAAATATACAGACCTACAAAAAGACAGAATTAATGAATAAGGGTTTATGTACAAAAAACAGTCATAAAAAGAATCTAGTCGGTACTTAGTACTGAGGCATCAAAAGAAGCATAATTATCCGAATAAAACTCACTGATGGGATTACTCATACACTAATCAAGCTTTCTAAAATTTATCTGGATAATATACTGAACAGATCACTCATTCCTCTTTACATGGAAGTCTGAAATCTGGCTTGCTGTCATGTAACACAGCCCAAATAAATATACTCTCAAATCCACAACTGGATGGGCAGCCTGCACTGCAGTACTTGGTAAAGATAGCTAAAAGACTTGTAGTTTTATAGGCATTGCTTTGCCAAAGTATCAGGTGAATGGCATACGAAAAAGCTGAACCATTTCTGAGACACTTGTTTCCTAAATGATCCCTGTCCTAAGAATTAATTCAGTTGAGCCATGCTGCACCACGAGCACGGCATGACCCCAACTGTGATGAGGCATTTGCATCCACTCATGTTCACATTGTCTAAATGGATCCCTCTCCTCAACACTTTCATTAATTTTTCTTATACTTCATAAGGAGAGAGAGACAAACAAATCAATACTTTCTGCACCCTTAAGGGGCCTTGGGGTAAGGAGAAATGTGAGGGGGGCTGCTTCCACCAGCACAGCCACAGCTCCCCACTTCCAAATTTGCATGGATGCATCAGACCCCAGAGACCTGCCAAGGAGGGCAAAGCAAAACTGCAGGAGCACCAAACAGGTTGACAGGTGGATTGAAGATTCACTGTCTTTTTCTACTATTTGTAATATGATGAAGAACATTTTCTAATTCTCTGTTGTATTTCCACACACAAAGGTTGTGGAGCTGGATTTACTGAAAAGGTTAGTCTTCACTGGTCCACTGCTCACTAACTAGTCCTTATACTGGCAATATCTCAGATACTCCAGCCTGCGCCAGTCTGTAATTCACTCTGGTTTGTTTCCATGTTTCCTATTTAAAATCATCCTAAGGAAAAAAGCACATAGATTTACCTATTTTAGACAAACCACAATAAGGAAAAGAAAAATGTGTTGAAATTTCAGAGAAAGTATTGTTTAGTGGATGGTTTTTTTCCTCCTCACTTCTATATATTTAATTAAAATAAAACTCCTTGAAAACTCAGCTACATTTTTTTTACTTAGATTGGAGTAAATGAGGTCAAGGTCTAGCAGACTAGTACATGTATGTATACTCTGTAGTTATAAATCCAGGAGGAAATAATACATTATGAAATCCAAGCTGGAAAAAAAAAAGGAGAACAGTCTTCTGCACAAGTAAGAGTTTGAGAGGAAAGGTAACTTAATTTTCTTGGTCCAAAGAATATGAGTTGAAAACCAGTACAAGTCTTGGGATGCAGAAGTTCTTTTTCAAGTCTGAAACAGAAGCTGGGTAAAATATCCTGGTATTGTTTCAGACATAAGGAAAAGTATGCTCAGAAAGTTACCCTGTTTATCTAACAGATGGACTTAGTTTGCAAATCTTTTCTGCTCATATCAGCCCAAATTATGCTACCACTATCGCTTAACTCTGACAGATAAAAATCCAAAACAACTAACCAAAAAACTAGCCTTCAGATATGATGGTGATGGGATAATTTATAAATGCAATAGGAAGGTGGTATCTGCTTGCTTTAAGAATACCTTTTAAAAGAACTGTCTTGATACCTTGGTATCAATACTCCTCAACACCTAGAGTTTCTTTTGTAATTTTTTTTTTAAAAATACTTTCAATAAAACTTGTTACTCTAAAAATGTGGTGACAAGCATTTCTTTAGCACTGGAAAACAATTCAGGATTATTCTTTCTTTTAAAGAAAATGATAATTCAAAGTGTTCAGCCAAGCTACATGCTTTACTTTTCCCCTACATGTTCAGCTTTGTTGTTGCATTAAAAATTAATCATACTTCACATAATCATCTTGAATTTAGATTTGAATTGCAAAGTTAATGCCGTATGTGAATATGAGTATCTGTGAAGGAGCTAGAATAACCACTTACAGGCAGTTAGTGATTTAGAGAAGTGATTCTTCTAGCTGTAATGCTAGGGGCTTAAAGGCTTGTTTTCAGCATTTGATTTTGTATCTTAATCTATCAAAAATAATCTCTTCCTGCCACTAGCTAAATATCATCAGAAAGATAAAGAATGTCAATGAAAACCAGAGAGATTACTAAAACAATAAGGAACTTAAAAGCTTCTTATTAAAAGCATATTTTAAAATCAAACCATGAAAAATATAAAATTCACTTTAAAATATAGGAAATAATTCCTCTTGACAGTTTTATAATAATTTTCTTTTTCATTGGCCTGTAAGATGGTCTGAAAAATACGCCAAGTAATTCCCATTTTCCTTTGATCTCCAATTATGGGATAGAAGGATAGGTTGATATGAATCTTGAGCATAAGGTTCTTGATTTCTGTCTGAGCTTAAAGAAGAGAAATACATATAAATGTATGAATGAATGAATACATATAAATACAATACACAAAATAACACAATTCCTTCATAGTTGAATATGCTCTAAGTGGCAGAAAGGACATGGAAAAAATACATGATGGTGGAATTCTGTTCCTGTGGGTTTTGGATATATGGACTGTCCTAGGCTGACAGAGAATACAGAAAATCACCCAGTCCTTCCCTCTCATGTTTTTGACATATGTTGCATATGCTATAGAAATGTTTTTAAGAATGTTCTTGGTGGTTCTAAGACTATTCACCCTCTCCGCCTCCCTGGAATAGCTCCCCTTTGTCTATGAGGACAGCACTAATTTGTTTTAGGAGATGCAGCCTAGAAACTATAACTCCTGTCATAGAAAAATCATGCTTTCAGAATTAGCCATAGAATAAATCCTCTAATCTGATACCTCAGAACATCATGGCTAGGCTTTGTGAACGAGGATTTGGGAAGGGCTCTACCCCCATTTGCTACAAGCATACTGGTGGCTAAAGAGGTCAATGCGAGATAGACAAGTCCGGTTGCAAAAGGTGCAGCAGAAAGACTCCTTGGATGGTATCAACAAGACATGATTCTTTCTACGTTGTCTTTTCGAGAGTGATCCTGTATGTGAGAAGCATTTGACCATCTGCACTGAGTGGAGGGCTTTGGACCTGGTATGTAGACCCGTATGCTGTTTTCAAGGCCTCATAGAATCCTCTGTAATCATCCGTATCTGCACATAATTGAATTTTTCCTGCTAGATTGATCCACCACTTGTTCTGGATGTCACGAAGTGTCTGTTGGAGCTTGCTGCATGCAAGACAAAAGGCTGCTTTTCTTACATGACAAGATGGCTGAGCAAGGTGTGCTTGGTGAGCAGTTCTCTTCTTCCTCAACAATTCCTGGATCTCTTGATTGTTTTCATCAAACCTGTCCCTGTTTTTCTTGAAGGAGAACCCTAAGGATCCTTCAGAGGACTGCAGGATGCTATTTTTAATATGTTGCCAAAGTGTTTCAAGAGAGGGATCTATGGAATCATCTTCAAGCCTAGTTTGAAGGTTTGCCTGAAAGCTGTCTCTCAGTGTAGCTGTTTGAAGATTGTTAACTTGGAGTCTCCAAGTAGATTTTCAAGTCAGCAGATTTTCAAGTTTCGGGATAATAGAGTTTTTAATCATGAAGCCAACTCCTGAAAGATGCCTTTCAGTTCTGGGTTTACCTGACCAAAAGAGTGTGTAACCGGCACCATGTTCTCTAAGGCTGCCTTCCTCATGGAGACGAACCTCACTGAGAGCAGCAATGTTGATGTTGAGACGTGACAGTTTGTGGGCAATTAGGGCAGAACGGCGCTCAGGATGACCACTATCTGCAGTATCAAGCATGGTTCTGATGTTCCAGCATGTGAGTGTCAATTTGAGTACACCTTTGAAGGCAGGTGTATGCCTTTGTCTCTTGATCTTTGTGTGACCGCATTAGAAGATGCCCTTTGACCGTGGTTAACCAACTGGGTGAAGGGTGGAGATGAGCTTTGGTTAGGCCACCTTTTCTAGGTCCCTCTCCATGTGGAGCAAGCAGTGCTGTCCTTGAAAAAGGCTGCTTGGTCATTCAGGATGCTGCTAAATGCGACTGTCATATCCAGGGTCAGTCTCAGGTGACCAATGTCCTAAACTGCCTGCATGCAGGGTTGGGTCTGCGGCTTCCAGTGCACCTTATCACCTGCCGGTTCGATCATCACCTGTCGCTACAGGGCTTTACAAATGTGGGTATATCCTTCCAGCCTGCACCATGGATTTTTTAGGTGAGATACAGCATGCGCAGAACTGGACCCACCCTTTCATCCTAAGGTTCATCTACCAGGGCCTAGTGAGCTTGGATGGTGGCAGCGAGGTCCTCAGGACGTAGGTTTAATTAGAGTATCCTTCTCTTAGATGGATGGCCTTACAGGGTTAAGCGAGCTTCGCCTGCCTGGGTTTGGATTTAGAGTTGTCCTTCTCCCAGGATGCCTGCTGGAAGGCTAGTGAGTCCATCCTGCCCATGGACACATTTTATCTGACCCTTCAGAGGTATTCCCAGGGACATTCCCTTGTCCTGACCACCCTTTCAGGATGCTATAATTCCAAAACAAACCAATCCTGGGCAGTAGCCACAGGTGAGCCAAAAGCAAACCTTTCCGGCCCCCGCACCCACCCGAGGCTTGGGTACCTCCCATGGCCCCAGCCCAGTCTAAACCCCCCAACCCCCTAGAAGAACCCACTATCCACCCTGACCTTACCCTCCCCCCATTGTGTTACCACAGATCTTCCCTCACACTGCCTACCCACGACACTCCATAGAGGACTACCTCGCCTGCCCTCCCGCCGGTCTGGGGACACCACGGCCTACACGACCCCTTCCCCTCCCCCAGATTGGACTGACAAACCTCTGTGTGCATTGAAGTTCCTCCTCTCCTCTCCCACGAGGGCGCAACCCCCACCACAGCTGGCAGCGTGGCACAGTCTGACCGCCGTCCCCTCAAGAATATACTTTCTATTAAAAAAACGCATTGATGGAATACAGTTATTCAGATGCAAAAGGGCATTCAGTTAATTCCTCATTGTTAGAGGTGACTGTACATGACCTAAAGGTATCTCCTACAAATTGATCCATTTACAGGAAAGACATCAAGTTTTGTGTGAATTAGAAAAGAATCTTTTCATTGTTGTTACCTAGGCTGGCCCATTTATAAAGACTGTAGCAATCTGTTAAAGGAAAGGACAATAGAAACATGAGATAGCGGCATCAAGGACAGAAGAGATTTGAAACAATTTTTGATTGTTAAAAATTTGCTTTGTTGTCTTGAAATTTGCTTTGGCATGCATCATCCTCAGTACTGTGGCCATATCCCTTATTCTAAGTATCCACTATTTTATCATCTTCTCACTCCCTTGGCACAAATGGAAGTGGCAGGAGTAAAATCAAAGTTTTGCTGCAACAGATGGATCTTACAATCATCCTGTACCAGCTCAGAGTCTAAATTTCTTTTCTGAGGGTGAGTTGTATTCATTTTCTCAGCTACCATCCTGAAAATAACCTAATAATAAGGTATACTGACCACCCTCACTGTGGACCACACCAGTAAAAGAAGACTCCCAGACCAAAGGACTCCAAAAAGAGGAAAAACCCACAGGGAATGAAGTGGCAGTCCTCACACAGGCAGTCATTCAACTGCTGGGGATAATAGGATACGGTCTGGAGATGCCTCTAGTAAATGGGGTTAGAGAAATACCTGACTTAGGGGAAGAGTGAGTTTAGTCTACCTATATGATTTGAACAAAGGGCTAGATACTCGCAGAAATCTCATCTTTTCCTACTTTTGAATCTGTAAATGTTGGAGCAGGTTTTAAAGTGAATTGTAACACACTCTGGAATGCTGAATGCAAATGTGTGTTTGTATCTGTGTCCTGGGTGTAGACTGCAGAGGCAGCATCTGTGGGAAGAAGACAGAGGCTGCCCCATGACAGACACAATCATTCCAGCTGTCTCCAACAGACATAACACAGGACATAGCTGAGCCCATGAGCCACGATAGTGATACCTCTCTGAAAATGCATTTAAGGAAGGTCAGCAAACACCAGACAAGCAGAGGGGAGGGGGAAAGGAAGATGAAAGAGAGAGAGAGGATGAGAAAAAGTAGATGGAACACCAAGGCCAGGTGAGTAGATCGAGACACTCCATGGTGAAGCAGACATCCACATTGCAGCCTGTGAGAGGACCCTCATGCTGGAGCAATTGCCTATTTTCTAAAGGAACTACAGTCTGTGAAGAGCCCATGCTGGAGCAGGGGAAAAGGGTGAAGAGGAAAAGGTAACGCTAAGAAACAACCACGTACTTACTATAATCCTCCATTCACCATTCATTGTGAGCCTTTTGATGTGGGTGGAGGAGTTGGGAGTGTAGGAAGGACTTCGAAGCTGGGAAAGGGGAGGAGGCAAGGTATTTTTTGCCTTTTTTAAAATATGAAGATTTTAAAATTACTAATAATTATTTATTGTTTATAATAATTTATTATCTGAATCTAATTTAGCTGGAAATACATTGAATCTAATTTCCCCCAAGCTGAGACTGTTTTGCCCAAGACAGTAATTGGTAAGTGATCTTCCTGTTTTTATTTCAAGCCACAGGATTTCTCATCCTAGTTTTTCCCCCCATCCTGAAGAGCGGAAGTGAATGAATGGCTGAGTGGGCCAGTTTGTTGGCCGAGGTTAATCCGTCACAGTATGCTCTACATACACAAATCTTTTGAATACATATCCACTGGGATATTGTAATAATTGGAACAGAAACTTGTTTGTTTTGTTTTAATGGTGAGAAGGAAATGGATTTTACTCTTTAGCCATCAAGCTCTTCCACGCTCATGATGTCAGCATGCCAGTATTTTCTCACTGACTATGAATACAAGAAGTTCTCACTTCCATTAATTTGTCAAATTAATCACATCAAGACTTAGTTTGGACTTTACTATCCTTGTTGTCAAATTAATGTGATAGCAGAAATTATTACTTTTACAGTCTTGGATAGCTGAATTACATTTTTAAAGGCTAAAAATAGGAAGCTACATAATGTTACATAATGCATGAGTAAGAAGTACCTTGGGAATAGGTTAATATTTAATACTGGTTTGCAGTTAATGTTTCAATTCTAATTATAGTTTGAATTACTAAAAACATGGATTCAGCCAAGTACTAGCAGCTATACAACCTTTTTCCATATTTAAGCTGGTGAGAAAGTGTTTGAAAAGGGCTTTATTTTAGGTATTTCCTATACTGGAACTGCAGAGTGTTGTATAGGAATGGTCATAATTTTGGCTGTTACAGTTCTGTGCTAGCTGAAAACTAGGAACTGGTTAATTGAGGTAGTGTTATAATACTACATGTTCACAGTGGCAGTCCAAAATAAGTAAATTATTTCAGATGAACATGCTGTGTACAGAAAAGGTAGCCTTGGTCATCTATTTAGTGATTTTAAGTTTCTGTTTTGTTTGCCAGAGGTTAGGGCTAGAATTGCAATGGTGATTTCTTATGCAGAGGTGAAGCAATCATAATATGCTAAGATTCTCCCCTTCCTGACCTGATGGATGAGATTGCAATGTTCCCTGCAATGTTCCCACTGATGTCCTAGTGAGAACTGAAGCTATTACACCAGATGAAGCAGCAGCACCAATCAGAGCTATTCCACTCTACAACTCCCTATAGCCTAATAACTTGTTACATTTGCACAGCATCAAGCTAACATGGACTTAGTGTTCTAAGTTAAATTAATTCTTTGTGCAACTGATGTACAGCAACTACAAGCTGTTGTTTGGGATCCAAGAATTGGAAAGCAAGTTCTGCAGGCTTCTGGTTATTTTTGATGTATTCCAATATGTACTCAACAGTAAAACACTATTGCCAGCAACATAAAATTATTCTACACTAGTTCTTGTTCATTCTGTTCAAGACTATATTTTACAGATTTGCATTATGTAGGATTTGTTCACAATTTCATTAATAATCCATGTAGAATAGATTCTAGACTGCCAATAAGGAAAGTCTGACCAAAACAAAATCCTGTTTAAGAGAGAAACATCTGGTTTTCACTGTCTCATTTCATCAAAAATAAAAGAAACCCTTCCAATCCCCTTCCATTCCTGAAGGGCTGTATCTGATGTATTATAAATGATCTACTGCTTTTCATTAATGAATCCTGACAATTTCTTCAGACTTATATGCCAACCATTGCTGCATGTTCAACTGTTCATTAAACTATCTCAGACCTGAAGTTCTGTTGAATAACTTTACTAGACTTGAAGGTTACTTGAAAGTAAAATCTATGAAGAACGAAATAAAATCTCAGTGAATAAAATAATATCCATGTGAAACAGCACTGTTCTGCTTTGCTTAAAAAACCCCATAGGGCTTAAAATTGTACTATCAAGTAAATCAGAGAAAACATTACTTACCTAGAATAGTTGAACTCAAGTGATGAAGATTCTGTATACATTCACACATGCACAAAAACATAACTGTTGAAAGAATATGAGCAAATAATACATTTACCCGTTCAAATTTTAGAATAGCACAAAAAAATTTAGGATTGATTATGAACTGTTCTTTCACTACTGTTTTCATTTTTCTGTCTTAATTTTATTTTTTCAGCTCTATTCTTGCTATATAAAATAAGAGAATCAGAAGTCATCCATTAAGTACCGTAATTATTCAACTGCTACGGAAGATCAGACAGTAAGGTGTAATAGTATCAACACTGTCTTGCTTTCCAAACACGCTGGTGTAGAGAACAACAAAGTTCATCTAATTTACATTATCATATTAAGTCTTCAATACAAATTCCTATTACTTGTTTCTGTAGGACTGTCATGGTTTGAGAACCTCAAAAAAAAATCTAATTCTCTAGTCAAAGCCTCCTCCCACATCTCAACCTAGTATAAGATGTGTTTTCCAGACAACCACACGAGACTCAAAATGGGGAAAGGGAATATATTACAATGACTATACACATAAATATTGTAATACATTACACACACGATCTCAACTATCTCTACCATAAGTATTTACAATGGATCAAATCTCTTCTCCCCTCCAAATAAAAGTCCAGGAGGGAAGAAGGAAAGATCCTATCCAGGCTCAGAGCAGCAGTTTCTCTAAGGCAGCAGTCATCTATCCTCTTCTCACGCAGCAGCTGGATCTCTGCCAGCACACACGAGGGGGGAATCCAAGCCCCCTCGGCGACTTGTTTCAAGCGAGAGTCTTCTTCCGTAGGCTGTGTTCACCAGGACAAGGGTCACTTCACTACATCATATCACGAAGCTCAGGAGTCTCCGTGACGGTCCGTGTCTTGAGGGAATTCAAGTCCCTTTGCAGAGCTCCTGTGCTCTACCATCAAGCAGCAGGGGAGCCAAGGTCACCTCCCTTCGCGTTCTTTCTCTGAGCTTTTTATCTCCTTTCCATAGTGCTGTAGCACTCCAAGGCTCTTTCAAGTAAGAGTTCATCATCTTCTTCCTTTCTAGGAGGGGTCTCAAAGGAGTTTGGGGTCTTTATTCAGTTCTTACCCCAACTTCCTCTCTCTCTCTCTTCTGCCGGCTTTCTATCTCGGCTTGAGCAACTCTGAGTCTTCCTTCACCGCATGCTGTTGCTTTCTTATCTTTTGGCTCTCAGCCACAGTCTCTGGACGCTGTGTCTGCTGCTGCTCTGTCTCTGCTCACTCACAGTGGAGAAAACTTTTTTAGCTTTGAGCTACAGGCACTTAGCCCAGCATTACGCTGTTTCAAGTCCCTGCAGCCCCCCCCAGCCAGGGGCTGGGGGGCCCCAGAGGCCCCAAGGAGCTCCGAGCCCCTTTCCTCGTGGTGTCAGAACATGGCTACCACTTCTATCAACTAACTACAACTAACCTTCTCTTCCGTTTGCTTGTGGTATGTTTATATTTCACAGAAGCGCTCATTGGTTAAAACTTCAAAACTTCCAGGGTCACCACCCCCTGGGGTTTTACCTTTTTATAACTGCAGGGGGAAAACTGTTTTCCCCTCACCACAAGGGCACAATCCCTCTCTTCATTAGAATGAATCATGGTACTATTCCACTCTCACAGGAGTGTTGCACTCTATCTTGTGGAGCACCTTTGGCAGCCGTAGGCTTAATAGAACTGAAAACAATTTGTATTATGTTGGGTGGAGGACTGGGCACATATTCTTATAAATATCACTCTTTTATCATAAAATACAGTAACTCTTATGAGTAGGCATACTGATTCTGTTCTCTAGGCCCATAGGAATTGTTGACCTCTCTGTTGGAAGAGACACCAGGGACCTCCATCTGTGCTAGTTATGTAGATGGTTTTTATGAAGGGGTCATCTGTCTATTAAAAGTTGGACTAAAACAAAAAACATGTTTTGCTTTGGTTCATTAATCACTACTTGTTACCTTGCTTCAAGTTCAAATTATTGATGAGTTCTCCAAACCTTTGTTCAGTTTCCACGTGAATTGTTAGATTTCATCCTGTACCTTCACCCCCACAACCAGAGGGACTCCTGCCTCTGGCTAATGACAAAAGCTATAGATTTTATTGACTTGCATCTCACAACATTGACAGTAGAAATCAGTTTTGCTTTTTTAAAAATAAAAACAATTTAATTTTTCTTCCTGTGTTGTTCATAAGGCTGAAGTGACCTGTGTGGATATGGCTTTTGTGCGCACCAGGCTTTTGCACAACATGTCAGACTTTTATATCAGATCCTTTATACTGGTACCCCAATTCCAGAATACTGACCTAAGTACTAAGGCTGACTTGCATACAAGCAAGATAGTATGTTTTATGGAAAATTTGGGCAAACATTTGCAGAAAACATTCAATAGGAAGCCGCAGTTCTAGAAATTAAAAAAAAAACAACCAAACAAAAACCAAAAAACCAAAACAACAACAAAAATAAAACACAAAACCCAAAACAAACCAAAAATAAGCAAACAAGAAAACACCAACCAACAAAAAAAACCCCACAACCAAACCAAACCAAAAAAAGCCTAAAAGTCATTTCACTGGGGCTTTTGAGTTAAGCTGTTCTAGGAAAAAACCTAATGTCTGCAGGATAATTAGGTTTATAAAGACATTTTAATGGAACATGAAGGTTTTTTCATTGGATTTCTTTTAGTTTTTATTTTAAAGCCTTATATTTTTGGAGACCCTTGTCCAACAATTCTTGTGAAATCCTGTTTCATATGCAGTCTTGTAATTTTACATTCGTTTTTTGGCACCATTTTCTTTTGTCTTGCTGGTCTCAGATGAAGCTCGAAGAAATTTATTGGCTGGGTTTTTAGTAATGCTCCACCCACTTCCTACTTCATGGTTCACATGATCCATAGATTAAAAAATTTTAAAAGTCATCAAAATAGTAACCACTGAAAAGTGTAACAGTGCGAAAGTAATTGCAGACATGCATGAAAAAACAAAGTGATTCTGCACATGAATTTGCGGGAAAATTTCATTGGAAGTTTCATCTGAGGTCTTGTTATAAGTTCTGGGGTTTTTGTTCATTTTTTTTCTATTACTGAATGCTACTTTCCATGAATATGTAATAAAGCCATAAGATACAGGATTTAGTCTATAAAATAGCTTCTTCATTTTACAATACCATACAGGCCTGTGAATGATGTGAGGGATCCCGGATAATATAATGGTTAGAGTATTTACCTTTGCTGGTCCCTTTTTTTTTTTCTAGCTCAAAGGAGCTACCAGTCTAGGCTGAGATTCAGAAGAGGTGATAACACAGTACTCTTTCCAGGCGCAGCTCTTCTGTTGCTATAAGGCAGGAGAGTGAACTGGAAAGTGACTTATGTTGGATCCTACTTCTGGCTTTTATATGCAGTCTGAAGCATTAATTGGCATAGTCCAATGCCTGCTTTGTTAATGAGGTGTGTGCAGAGGTGCAGATATGTGTACAAAAATGTCACTTGTGGACCTCAGCCAAACAGCTATGAACAAAGCCCTTGAGTAATGTTAAGCTAGTGGTCCTCATAAGAACACTGTTTTGTAATTTACTGGCTGAGAGTACAATCGCATATTGCTGTAACTGTGTCAGAAGAAAATAATGTGTGATTTCCTTTCTGGAAATGCCAATGTGAACGAAAAAACCCTGAAGCCAATCCTTTAAACTTTATTAGGTATGACTGAGTTAAAGGAAGTACTCTGAGTACTAACACACAAAAAAAAGTGGTTTGAGCTTTAAGGGAAAAATAATTCAGCAAAGTGTTTCTATATAGTTCCTCTACAGGTGCTCCTTGTTTTTTCAAAGATCATTCTTAGCATCTGAGAGCTAGCAGCTGAGAATAAATTGCATGTTCAAGGTCCATTAAATGGAGGGGAACATCCATGAACACTTGGCAGAAGGAGGCATCTGTAAAAAAATGTTAGTATTTTGCAAGTGTTTCTTATTTCTTTTAGTTCTGTCCTTTCCTTCAACAACTTAAACTACAACAACAAAAAAGTTAAAATTAAACATTGAAAATACACAATCAATATAAAATGTACATCTACTGCCATGACAGAACAAGTTCTGCACTAGCTTATTCTTTAAAAACCATATAGATTTCCAAGAGTTACACACATTTTACTGCACCATTTATTTGATTTTAACATTCTGAATAGAGAGAGAAGTCATGGATTAATTGGAAATATATGTGGGTTCTTGCTCCTGAGGAGCAGTCTGGCTGTGTTCCAGCAAAGCTCTCAACTTCCAGCACTAAATGAGTCCTAGAGATTGAGTACAAAGGCCCTTGAAATGTCAGGCCCTACAGATTTGCATGGCAGGATTTTGCACGTGTGTAAACTCGTGTAGCTTCACTGCCTTGATGGAATTAGTCTGATATATGCAAGCTGAAGATTTGTTTCAGTTCAGAGTTTAACAGGAGATTTCCTAGGTCTTCCCTACCAAAAGCAAGTAATCATTGCTCAGGAGAATAAGAGCTGCAGAGGAAGCTTGTTAAAGAGAGCACTGGAGCTGAAATGTGGTTTAACATTATGCAAGAATCAGAGAGAAGGAGAGAATTTTAGTTGAGTTTGACACATCCAAGAACTGTTTGTGAAATACAAGATCACAGTAAATACTCCACCTTGCTAAGGACTGATAGCAAGAAGTAAAATGAAAATTATGCTGCAACTATGGAGCTTGTACTTTTGTCATTCACATAATTATACTGAATATCTTCTCCCAAGCACAGCTGTTACTATGTTTCCTACAACAGTGTTTATGTACGCATAGATGATAATGTTAAAAAATTATACAATTCTAAATATACATGGGTTTCTTCTCTTTTGCACATGCTTTTCCGCTATTTTTTAACAATAATGTATGCTTTTTTTCATGTGTGTGTGTGTGCAGCTATCTCTGTTTTGTTAAATAGAAAAAGTAATTTAGAAAGGTCACTAGATAAAATATTAATACAGACACAGAGGTCTGTAGTAGGTGCAAAGAGAGATTTCTTGGCATTTTGCTATGATTTAAACAGGATTTACTAGTCCATATACACATATAACCATACATAAAGATTCTCGCAAGGTGTCGTGTGATAATAATAAAAATAAGAATGCACCATATAATATACCTGACCACAGTGGTAGTCAGAGGCTTCCAAGATGGCTCTTACAGAAAACAAGATCTCTGCTTAAACACAGTTGCAAAGCCAAGCATCTTATCCATAAGTGCTGGTATAAATTGTTTTGTGCCATCATTCAAGGAGCATAGAAATCTATGAACCGCAAAAGTGTTCAAAATTGGTTTCAATTTTTCAACCAACATGTTATTTCAAATCATTCCAAAGCTGAGATGTCACAGACAGATTCAAACAGTTTGTATAGAAAATTGGAAACAAAATAAAAACAATGTGTTAGAAGAGAAAAAATTAAATGTATTTACTTCAATGAAATGAGCAGAAGTTCTTCTAGTTTATTATCATTAATGCTGGACATTAAAAAACATTTAGGAAAACATAAGGAGAAATTAAGAACATTACCCTTCATCAGTTTTCAGTAAACATTTGGGATAGTCTGTCAATTTTTGGAGCAGTATAAGTGATGCTTACTCTGCACTAAGATTAGCCCCTGGAGGCAAAGTGTGTCTGACATCATATTTGAATTACAGTCATTACTTGTTGCCCATGGAAGTTTGTAATTTACTGGTCTCCTGTCTAAATAGAGCACTGCCTTTCCTTTGCCAGGATATCCTGCATGTTAAGGCCCAGGAACAGGCATGGAGTTACCACCCGCTCTGTTCTTTCTCTCTACCTCTTTGGACTTCATACTCCCTGGAAGAAAATGGAACAAAAAGCCACATCTCCTTCCATGCTACCTTTATTTGAAGGTAGTAAGAAGACAGATTTTGGGCATATGCCAAGTCACAATATAATTCATTATATTTAGCTTCTAGAAGCTTTTCATCATGGCTCCTGTTATCTGAAAAGATTGGTAAATTATGTGAAAGAGACCTTGATGTGATCACCTACATGATTATGGAACCAGGAAGGAGACAATAAGCTCTACAGATCTGCTTCAGAATATTTTACAAAACAGTAACCACTTTCAGCTCGCAATTACCATATTTTCTGTGCTGATTTAAGTGAAAAATGTAAACCAGCTTTGGCTTGAATATGAAAAAGTTAGTTGACATGATAACAAATTCCCAAGTTCTTGTCTTCTTGCTTATTACTTTACCTGATACAGTTATTAGTCATTTAATCTGATCAATAAACATGGCATGATGCTCTGATCACAGAGTTAAAAAACACTTTGGAGCATCTACAGATAAATTTCCATAAATAAGAAAGTGTATGTATCTCAGAAGTTTCTTTTTTAAGGACCACAATCCCACAAAAACCTTTTTAGCATTGTAAGACCACTATAAATCTTTTGCACAAAAAAACCCCTAAAGCAATAGAAGCCACCAAATATGTTGCAGGGCGAGAGAACAGGGAATGTGAAAGGCAATTCTAATACCTTCAGTCCCTCCAATAGCAACAGCAAATGATTGGTAAGGCTTAAATGCAAAGAAGCAGCACCATTCAAAGAGGCAGCTAAAATTAGCAATTTTAATTTTAATCATCAGCTTCATAATAACTGCAAAAATATCATTACGGTTCTATATTCTTAATCTACACAGTTTTTACTTTTTCTGTGGGTATTTTTTCAGAGTCTGCTGGGCTTTCAAAACTGGAAGCAATAGAATGCTGGAATCTGGCTTCAGTGATCACAGCCTATATTCATTTTGAAAAATAAGCACAAATTGGAAAATTTGAATGAAGCATAAAGACCTAATTCACATCTCTTGGCATACTGTGAGCACTATTTTAAATCTTTATAGCCAAACATATTCAAAAGCATGAAGGCCAAACATCAACAGGTTTTATTTTTTCTAATTAAACTTTGAGGTGCTAAGGGAAATGTTTGCAATAGGCTAAGCAAAACATCACAAAAAGACTTTCAATACACCTGAAACATTGAACATCTTCAAGGGTAAGTGGCATTGGCAGCTGTTTCATTTAATGAAAGCTATGAACTGGGGCTTTGAAAATGGAGGGTATGAATACAACTAAATTCAGAGTCTGTGATAAACACAAAATGTCAAGGGAGAGGGGGAGGATTTTTGTTTTGGAGCATAGAGCTCAGCACAACTCTGATTCAGCAGCACCAATCTATTCCTCATGTGAGGAAAATATTTATTCTGGCAAGATCCTCTCACAAGGGCTTACAGCAGAGGAAATAGTGCTTGGCAGAAAAGTTCTTACTGTTTTTCTCCATTCAAACCATTCTCTTTTGCTGGCTTCCCTTTTTAGTCCACAGAGCATTGAATAAATGCGTCAATTAATTGCTTAAGCCTTACAAAGGAAATTTTACTGTGACTGATTCAATAAAAATTAGGTAGTCTCCTGTTATAGTATCAGCAAGTTTGATGAGTAGTAAAAATAATCATTTAAACTGCACAGATCAAATTATATTTGTCTCTTTCACATTTGTTTGATCACACTAGGCTGGGAAATGTCTTGTAGTTTATTGAAAGCTACCTCTCTGATTATCTTTAAGTGAAAGGTTTGATATTAATTAGTTTCAGAATTTTCTAGAAGATTTCATACCACAATACGTAAAGAAATCTATTAACTCTTTTTTTTTCAATAAAAGAAAACCCTAGTAGGAATATCAGTGAGAAAATGTGGGTTTGGTGTTGTCCTCTACAGGACATCAAGTCTTTATGTTATTACTGCCTGAATTTTACAGGAAACTTGGCTTGCAGGTCATTTGAAAGAGGTTTCTTGGAAGTAAAGAACTGTGCAAATTAATGTAAAACCAGCTGTAGACATGTTGGCACTAGAAAAATAGAAGACATATGCAAGCAGTTTTGTCCATGAGTATGTGTTTACATACTATTTCTTTATTCTTCGACATAACGCTGAATACAGAATAAGCAGGGCTCTTTCATCATTCAAAAATACTTCAATAGCTGCATTAGCTCCCTATATTGTTAGTTAATCAACACTTTTCACCACCAGGACTGTGCATGTGCCACTTCTACTCTCTTTAAGTACAGTCCAATATGTTTTTAAACAGATAAAGACAAGTATGACCTTTTTTGTTTGTTTTCCCGTATTAGATTTCTCTGTTCTAATGCAAGTTAGATCTTCAAAACTCTCTATCAAACTGTTTTTAAATTGATGATAAATCACTCTGTTAGGAGGGTGAGTCGGGCCCTCACAGGAGGATCACAATCTCACCTAGTTTAGTGTGCTACTGCCTTACATGCGTGACCCTCACAGGCCTGGAAATATCACAGATTCTGCAGGATAATGAGAAGCTACCTTAAGTAGCCTCCTTTCAGTTAGCAAAATTAAAATGGGGCTTTGTTCAAATTAGAATATAAGATTAAACTGAACAGTTCTGTTCATATGGCATTAACATGTTCAGTGCCACCTGAGAGCCCAGGCATGGCAGAAAGTGAAAGTGTGACACCAAGGTTTACCTGGCCTTAAGTAGACCTGTCACTGCACTTGTTAATGGTGGTGATTTAAGGAATAAGATTTTTCTGCAGTTGGAGGATCTGACTTACAAGATTATCAACTTGAATTGCACACCAATTTGGCATTTGATTTTTAAAGTATATAAGAGCTTGAAACTAATCAATTTGTTGCCATCATCAGACACCTTTAGAACTGGCAAAATAAATATATAAATCTTTTCACTCTACTGCTATTAATTCAGGTGACACGTTACTGATCTTGTAAACCTAATGTTACAATCCAGACAGAGACATAAATGGGGTTTGTAAAAACATTTCCTAGAGCACTTCAGCATTTTTACTAACCTGAAAGAAATCTGAGTTTTTTCAACTGAAATACTGTTATGGGTTTCTCCATAACATGCAAACTGCCTATACTTTCTGTTTAATCAAATCTGAAGGCTTGTGAACAGATGCATCACCTGAAAGTACAGCAACAGTTTCTCTTGTGTGTTAGACTTAATTGTCATCAAATATAAAGAGGACTGTCACTTATTGGAAGAATATTGAAAGGAATAGGCAAACACACCAGATAAACGCAGGATTCCAAGGTTGGTGCTGTCAGCAGAATCTTGAGGTTTTTGTCAGCGGATGGTCTATAGACCACCTGTTACACTAACACCGGATGGGATGCATCTTTCTCAGAGGGGAGAAAAGGGTTTTTTCACAGGGGCTAGCAGAAGTCATTGGTAGATCTTGAAACTAGATTGGAAGCGGAAAGGGACAAAACCAGTACTGCCAGTGATAAATAATGGGGTGGCACATCAAATCTTGAGGAACAAAAGGATAGTGAGAGCTCTATCTACTCCATGAGGTATCAGATATAACAAGCCACACCTGAAACTTTTCTATACCAACACACACAGCATAAGGAACAGGTAAGACAAGCTAGAGACTTTAGCCCAGAGATATGACATAATTTGCACAAACAAAACCTGGTGGAAGGAGTCCTATGACTGGTGTGCCATGATGGTTTGAAGAGGGAGGGACGGGCAGGGCAGATGAGACAGGAGGGTGATGGTGTATGCAATGGAGGGGAATGTATGGAGGTCACAGTTGGCAATGGCATGGCTGAGAATCTCTGGGTAAGGATTAAGGGACAAACATGGGAGTCTACTATATAACACGTACCCAGAATGATGACAGCAAAGAATTATTCTTCAAGGAACTAAGGGATGCAGCTAATTAAACTGCACTTGTTCTTATTAGGGGTTTCAACTTCTGGATGTTAACTGGGAGTACCACACTGCTGGTATAAACAGGTCCAGAAGATCCATAAACCACCTGGATGATAACTTCATAGTACAAGTAACTAATGAGTTGACTGGAACACTGCCCTCCCTGATTTGTTGCTTCTTAACAGTCTCGAGTGAAGTGGTGATTGATGGCAACCACACAGAAAGAAGAGCTCATAACTAGCTACTTATACTGAAAGAATTTTCTGAAGTCCAATTCCACCATTTCTAGCTTCACCATCTTCTAGCAAAATCATCTTCTTCATTTAATAATTACATTTACCAGCTTGAGCCAGCTGGCAAAATTAATAACAAAAATAAAACACCTGGAGTACTTTCAGTAATGAAAATAAAACTAAGAGGTGGGGAAAATAGGTAAAGATGAGCAAAAGATGGATTTTTCTAAATGCACGGGGCTAGAATTTTATGCTGCGGAGGGAACTGACTGAGAAGCAAGATTCTTCTAATTCCCTGTGATATATTTACTACCTTCTTAAATGTACATCTTCCACCAGCCATCTGTTTCTCATCAGTATTTGATTCTTTCACAGGAAAGCACATTTCCACTGGTCCTTCTTAAGCTAAAGACAGTCTCCTGTTTATTTCCATCGTCAACTTCACTGAAGGAGGAGAAAAATTAATGAAGAAATCGACAGCAGATAAGACTTCACATGTAGATGCACTAGCACAGTTACAGCATTTTTTGTGTCTTTTATAAGGTAGAGGCAGATCCAGTATGGTAAGAAAATCTAGACCATGTCTATGACGGCTCTGTTTGAAAAACAAGACTTCAACTGCAAATTATTTTTTTAATTTCCTTTTAATAATTCAAGAAAAATTTTCCAAGACCATCTAAAAATTACTTTAGGAGACGGTTTTGTTTTTTCAAAAAGTGTGAATTCTTTGATAAATCTGGGAAGCATTTTTAGCATGACATTGTTCACGAACAGAGGTTTTTTCCTTCTACATCTCCTTGGTGAATATACTAAGAGTAGGTAAAATATCACTTGGTGAGGGGGTTGTTATCCTTTTGTGGGGCAAAAGTAAGAAGATTGCAATGAAATAATGAAAACTCATGTGCATCTCTACATTTTTTGCACCTGAAACAAAAGGTAAAAGCACAACTGAGCTTTCCATTCACCAAAATAAAATGCAGTTAATTTCACTTCCTGGTGTAGAAGAAACTCTTTCAGCATAATTTCAATGATGGAAAGATATAGCATTTAGGTTTGCTGCCAGGTAATAAGTAGTGCTCACTTTACATTTTATACTATCATTTGAATTGAAAACGGAAAAGGAGATGTTCAAGGAGAAAGATTCTTTGCCTTAGTGGAGTATTAAAAGGACAAGCAAAAGTGGGAAAAGTGATATCTTTCTTTTTCTGGAATTCTCTTTTGAGTAAAAGAAGAAATAGCAAGGATGGAACACTATTTTCTTTTTGAGCAGTCATGTGTTCCAAGCATCTAAACCCAAAATCATAGAATCACAGAATCAAAGAATCATAGAATGGTTTGGGTTGAAACGGACATTAAAGATCATCTAGTTCCAATCCCCCTGCCATGGACAGGGACAGCATTCACTAGACCAGGTTACTCAGAGTTCCATCCAACCTGACCTTGAACACTTCCAGGGATGGAGCATCCACAGCTTCTCCAGGTAACTTGTTCCAATGCCTCACCATCCTCACAGCAGATGACTTCCTCCAAATATCTAATCTAAATTTACTATCTTACAGTTTGAATCCCTTCCCCCTCATCCTGCCACTACATGCTCTTTTAATTAGTCCCCTTCTGTCTTTTTTGCAGGCTACCTTCAGGTATTGGAAGTCCACAGCTAGATTGCCCTGAAGCCTTCTCTTCTCCAGGCTGAACAAACCTGATTCTCTCAGCCTTTCCTCGTAGGACAGTTGTTCCATCCCTCTAATCATCTTGGTGGGCTCCTCCGGACTTGCTCCAGCAGGTCCATGTCTTTCTTCTGCTGGGGACCTCATAGCTGGACATAGTACTCCAGGTAGGGTCTCACAAAAGCAGAGTAGAATTGCAGAATCACCTTCCTGTCCTTCTGTCCACACTGCTTTTGATGCAACCCGGGACAGGAGTGGCTCTCTGGGCTGCAGGTCACACGCATCACATGAACTGATGTTTAAAGTCTTGGCTGCACAACAAGTAGCCTTTGCTACATTAGGTTTGCACACCTAATGCTACCCACTCACTGTGTAGCAAAGTCAAGCAAGCTCTGCTACATGGAAACTGCGTTTCGGGTCTGCAAAAACTTCTGGGAATTCTTTCTCATTATGGCTGGGCTTTGCGAACAAAGATTTGGGAAAGGTCTCTACCCACGTTTGTCACAAGTGCGCTGGTGGCTGAAAAGGCCAATACGAGACAGGCATGTCCGGTTGCAAAAGGCACAGCAGAAAGACTCCTTAATTCTGCAAGACACGAGTCTTTCTGCATTGTCTTTTCTCCTCAAGAGTGATCCTGCGTGCTTTCTCAAAGGCATCAGCAGAGTTAAAGATAACGTGTCTCCAGGCCTCCTGATTGGAGGCCAGAGTAGACCAGTTATGATGATCAATATGGCCAAGGCCGAGATGTTGTTTCAGGGAGTCCTTGTATCTGTTCTTCGGGGCTCCTCTCTTGCGGCAGCCGGTGGCAAGTTCACCATAAAGCAAGATCTTAGGGAGGTGGTGGTTCTTCATCCTGGAGACGTGCCCTGCCCATCGCAGCTGTGTTCTCAGTAACATGGCCTCAATACTTGTGACTGCTGCTTGTTCTAGAACAGAGGTATTGGTCACATGATCTGACCAGTGGATGTTTAGGACTGTACAGAGGCAGCATTGATGGAAGCGTTCTAGGAGATGCAGGTGGTGGCGGTAGATGACCCATGATTCGGAACCATACAAGAGAGTAGACAGCACTATGGCTCTGTAAACACTGATCTTGGTACTTTTCTTCGGGTGTTTATTTTGCCAGACTCTTTTATGGAGTTTTCTGAAAGCTCTATATGCCTTTGCTAACCTGTTGTCTATCTCCCCATCAATCTTAGCGTCCAAGGAGATGAGGCTGCCTAGGTAATTAAACTGCTGGACTGATTTGAGCTCTGACTGGTCAATGGGGATGATGGAAGACTTCCTGAGGTGCAGGTTGATAGAGAACTTCTGTCTTCTTTAAGCTGACTTCCAGCCCAAAGAGCTCAGCAGCCTCAGCAAAGCAGGATGTTAAACGCTGCAGAGTTGCTTCTGTGTGAGCAACAAGGGTGGCGTCATCAGCATAAAGCATCTCCTGGATGAGATGATTTAAGGTCTTGGTGTGGGCCTTCAGTCGCCTTAGATTGAATAGGCTTCCATCAGTACGGTATCGAATGTAGATACCGTCCTGATCATCGAGGTCTGCCGTGGCCCTTTGGAGCATCATGCTGAAAAAGATTGTGAATAGGGGAATTCTTTCTATGATGTCAGCAAACTCCAAGTTAGGGCTGCAGGACTGAAAAGAAGTGCAGGATGCAGGTTCTTCATCTTCACTACTAGGTAAAACAGTTAAATCTTGTAACAAATCTGTAAGTGTTGGTACAATGTATTCTGCTGTTAACATTTCGTAAGCCTCCTTAAATGATAAACAGTAATCCAGAAAATTTTACTTGGTTTTATTTCACCAGTGGATGCCTCATTTTCCAAATGGTACAAACTGATCAGATTCCACCCATGACTCCAAAAGAAGGAGGCAGGAAGGAAAACTTTCTTATTTGCTCTACCACAGGGGTGATCAGTTGAACTGAGAGAGAGAGACAAAGAACGAAAAAAGTATTTCCAGGCATGGCATGGACAACTCAGGCAGGACAATATGTATTTAACAATTTTAAATTGGAATTTATTAGAATCAAAGTAGATTTGGCGTTGTTTCACCTTGCTAAATTCTGCATAATTTACTAGAATGTGAAGTATAATTTTTTTTAATGTATGGGACAATGCCAAATGCACTGCAGGTGCTAAGATTGCAGCCACACTGAAGCAATGGAAAAGAACATTTATTGGCAAAAGTTGAAGAAAATACAGAAAGGATTTTTATCCATCTTCTCTCAAACTTAAAATGAATCAAAGTGAGGGTCTCCAATGAGTAGCTGAATTTCTGTTATGACAAAATAATGTTTCATAACATTGTTTTACTCTGAAATGATCAATTAGATGAACCAGTGGAAGAGAGGGCAAAGTGGTTTTTTTCCCAGTTTTACTTCTTTTTCTGTTCCTTTCAGAATGGTAGTAAAACATGAAGCCATTCTACTCAGATTTGTTCCTTCAGGCAGTAGCTGGCTTTAAGCTTAATCTTGTGCTTCGGTTCAGTATGTATGTAGCAGCTGGTAAATAGTCTTACCCCTTCAATCAGCCTTCCTGGAAGAGCAAGTCACATGAGGGGGAGGGATTTCTGTTTCTGGTGCGTGGGCAGAAGGATAGAAAGACCAAAACTCAAGGTCAGGATCATGCTGGCAGATATTAATTTCAAAAACATCTCACCATCAGAGAAAAGAACAAAAGGAACGCCTCAGCATAACTGTTTTTATTTGAAGGCAAACAAGCAAAAGCACTATAAATTGAGAGATCTAGAGCTGCTTAGCCATGACAAAATCCCACCAAAGTGTCAGAAGCTAACACACATGAAATCAAAAGTTTATTTTGAAACAAGTCTCATTCATTTGAAGAGTGTTATATGGATATCCTGGATATGTAGGAAGTTCTAACTTATTTTCAGAAGCATCAGTTATAAAGTGACTAAGTTAAAGGTAAATTAACTTAGTAAATTAAGGCTATGGTATTGCATTGTTGTTTTGTTTGGGGGTTTTTTTGTGTGTGTGTCAACCTCATTTATGTAAGGTGAAACCTGGCACAGCAGGATTTATGACAGTCAGTTGTATACATTGCTTTCACAAAGCTGAAGTAAATGAAACTTATACACTTTTGAACCAGTTGTTGGCAGATTTCTCCCTCTATTTTTTCTTGAACATAGAGGGGAGGAAGGAGATACAAAACTTTGCTTTAGCAGAGTTTACTAAAATAGAAATATATGGGAGACAGTCGAAGTTTTCTGAGATAATGGTAGAGGACACTGCTAGCAAAAGGAAAGAAGTGACAGCTGTTGAGCTCTGCTTTCAATTCAGATAAAAATAGGGAAAAGACAGTATAAGGACAAGAACATATTATTTCACATCCAGGTAAATAATATTAAACTTTTACAATCATCTGACATTTTCTCTTGAAATTACTTTAATCATCATGAGAGGATAAACTAAATAAGAAAAGAAGTCAACAAAGAAAAACAAAATGAGTAGATAGCTTTTGAACACTTGGGTTTTAAAAATATGTTGTTATGTCTTCCTTCCAATTCATTTTATGGGGAAAAAAAAGACTAATTTTTAGAGAAAAATAGGGAAATGAAAATAAGGATCAAAAGGTGGATATTAGTGAAGAAAATGCAGTTGAAACATATAATGATCACCTAAGACTGCTAAGCAAATTCTCCCTTAAGGGCTCCTAGGATCTCTCATGCGTCACTTTGAACTCCTTAAGAATAATTCATTGTACTGATACAGAACCACTGAATCAATGAGGCTAGAAGAGATCTCTTGACATCTTCTAGTGCAGCTGTCCCCTGCTCTAGTAGGGCCAGCTACAGCATGTAGTGCAGGACCATTACCAGCTGGGTTTTGAGCATCTCCAAGAACCCACATTTCACAACCTCTCTAGGAAACTTGTGCCAGTGTTTGACCACCTACCAGGAAATAATAAAAAACTACAACACAACTTTTCATGTGTTCGGATGGATTTTCATGTTTCAATTCTGCCCTTACCCTATCAGTGGGCATTGCTGAGAAAAGCCTAGTTCCCTCTTCTCCCTTCCCTCCCATCAGGTATTTACACATGTGGATAAGATCCTCCTGAGCCTTCTTTTCTCCAGGATGAAGAGACTCAGATCTCTTTGCCTCTCCTCATGGGAAAGATACTCAGTTTCTTAATCATCTTCATGGCTCTGCATGGGACTTGCTTGAGTAAGTTCCTGTCTGTCTTGCACTGGGAAGTCCAGAACTGTAGTCAGCACTTCAGAAACCAGTATAGAAAAGCTAAATAATGTCCTTTGACTTGCTAGCAATGCTCTCCCGAATGAAGCCCAGGAGGCTGTTGACTTTGCTGTGAGGGATCATTGCTGTCCCCTAGAGACAGCTTGGTGACAACTGGGACCCCAGATCCTCTCTGCTGAGCTGATTTGAGAAGTCCCAGAGTAGTAATACTCTGTGGTTGGAGCTCATTTTCAAACTCAGAAGGAAAAGTATTCTGAGAGACAGGACTGTGCATCAATTATGTCTTGTAAAATGACATTAGTAACAAGGTTGAAGGCTTGATTTCTAAGGACAACATTGTGGGACAACACTTTTTGAAGTTTGCATTGGATTTTATTTTCAATATTTTAATATGAATATTTTCCTTGTACATGAAACCAACCTTTCAAGTTTGTACTTTGCAAGATCATATTAATGCAATGTTCCCTTGTCTCTAAGGGAGGGTACTAAGTGCCTACTGTTAGCTCAAAAAAAGCACCTGAGAATCTAGGACAGAAATACCTTGCCACAATTTACTATTAAATGAAGTTACATCTCTTTAAAAACTTGTTTTTGTTCACAGAAACAGAGTAAACAAAGCTTCAAAATCAAGTTTCACCAAACTTTCAAGCCTATTTTCCTAATCTTGGCGGAACAGAAGAACTGATGAATTTTCATCCATTTTGAGTCAAAAGTTGTGGAAGGACTGGAAAAAAAATTTGATTCCTGCAAATCTAAAAATAAGCTCTTACCTTTCTGTAAAATCTATACTTCAACATTATGCATAGTCTCACCTTGGCAAAAATCTGAATCTCAGCTTGCGTTCTTTCTCTAATATACCCTTGACTATATTTATGATGTCAGGCTGCTTCCTACAGTGAAAGATTAAAGTGATACTAAACACCAATAACGGTCCAGGAAGGCTGAACTGAAGAAAAAGAAAATCCCTATAGTTATATGCCTGCTGCTTATTATTAAAAACTTGCAGCAAAACAATAGTACTGTTATTGAATAACATTTAACTCATTGTCTTAATTTATATTTTCCTGTTCCTTGAATTTTATTCTGAGCTAAGAACAACTCTGGTTAAATAATTTTAAAGAAAAAGAACAAAACAAAATACACAAACCACTAGGCAGAAAAAATATTTAGTGTAAGAGTGTTGGTTTAAGTCCTATCTCAATAAAGGGGGATAATTTTATCTCAAGCATTAGTAAGTTGAACAGGACTTGAATATGTTTTATTCCTTTCTTTTGTTAATCTTTTATCTCCTGGGGTACATACTTCAACCTATAATGACATACAGCTATGCCAATTGAGACCAATGAAATGTAAGATTTCGAATTCGGTATTTTATCTCCAGTGACCGTGAGATGATTTAAAATTGATTCAGTTGAGTAAAGTGCTTTATTCTTTCTAATAACATCATACTTTCTTAAACTGAGAAGGCCCAACACTGCTCCATTTTCATGTTTATCTAGTATTGCTTTCCACTTTGTCAGTATGAGATCCTAGCAAGACCTCTCGCTCTGTGTGTTTCACAATCAGAGTATATTTTACTGTGTCTCTCAAACATACTTTACTGTTTATCCTTCAATGCATGCACAAAAAACTTTCCCTAAAAAAAGTGTTTCCAGTTTACAAAATTTGGGTAGAATGTCTGTAGAACATGAGAAGAAAGAGAAAGCCTAGAGATTTGCGTCTGAAAGTGAAGTACAAGGAAATATGGACAGTTTGAGCTCCAGAATGCCTGGATGCATCTACAAAAGCAATATAAGTAGTAGATTTTGGACTCGTACATGCAAGACAACAGCACTGAAGAAAAAAACGGTATTATGGTAGGGCATGTTAAAATGCATGATGTGCTGTTTCACTAGACCTGCTACAGACCTTCCGGATGGAAATAGCACTGGTGTTTCCAGCTTCCTATCTACATACCTGACTAAGATCAATGAAAAAGTTCCTAGGATACCTTCTTGACTTTCAAATAGAAAAAAGTTTCCTCTGACTGACTTATTCCTCAAAGAATATTTTAATTTTGTTCTTTGTAGTAAAGTTCTTGATTAAAAGGGATTAAGTAAGGCATAAAAGACAGAATTGAAACGACTGGCCCCCTTGATGGCTCTATTACACATTCCCCACCTAAACTCTCTTTCTCAAGCCTCCATCTGTAAAATGGGTGATGCCTCCCTGCTTATGTGGAGTGGTGGTTTTCAAGAATGATCCTCTACAAAAATTAGTTTGAGACCTACTAGATAAATACGTGAGAGCGCAATGTACTTTCTACCCCTAAACAGGATGAGTTTAGTAGGTGTTTTGCTCCCTTCAGTGCATTTTTCTCTTCTAATGCTAACTTTCCATTTATTCTCATAGAACAGCAAACTGGAAACTTGTGTCCTCTCAGCACAGCCTCGCACTGGACTGGGAATTGAAGGCATTGAGATATAATTTTTGTTTTTCTTGCTGGGACGAAAGACTAGAGCTCTTTTGCATTTAACTTATAACACTGCTTCAGAATCCCCATTATAAAACCTATTATATGCCATTGCTTGATTTTCTATACATTTCCAGATCAGATATTCAAGTGATACAAATCTTTGTGTGGCAGACTAAACAATATTACTTTTTTTTTTTAAGAGAGACACTTATCAACAGTTCTATTTGTCCACTTGTATCACGTGCGCAGTATTACTGCTTGTATGGAAAAAGATACTTCTATTGAAATTAAAGGATATTTTTTATAACATGAATGACCTGTTAGGTTAGTTAGATGCAGTGACTTTCAGTGTCAGGCATTAGTAATCATATTTTTGCACATCTGCTTGTGACAGCTGCAACTGAAAGTTTAAAGCCTCAGAGTTTTCTCACAGAGATTGTGCCCTAAGAAGGGCCAAGCTGTTGGACTGACCAAAAAAAATTCTATTCTTTCACGGGAAAAAAAAAATAAAATCTCAAGCTTCTCTACTTAGTCTCTCACTTCTTTTCCACTTAGTCTCTCACTTCTTTTTATGTAATCTTTCCTTCTGCTTTTCTGAAGCTTTTTTGCTACTAGAAGTTTGTAGAAATGGAAGAGTTAGAGTCAGAGGGGTCCAAAAACTGACATCAAGGAATGCTATCTTGTAATTCACAAAAACCTGGGTGAAACCAGTAACACATCAAAACTGAAGAGACACTGAAGTTGCAAGGAACATAATTTACATATACATACAGACCAAATACACATTGTAGAGATTGCTGTATTGCCCTTTAAGTATTTGTATCATTTGTTGTGATCAAGAAGTTTTAATTATAGAACTATCATATAGTCAAATGATGCATGTTATTCTCATATGATATAAGCTTTCTTTTTCTCATTTCATTTACTGTACTAGTTACAAAAATAAAAGAGAGTTGGTGTTTGATTCTAAGAGAATTGGTGTTCATCTGTCTTTTCATAAGATAATAAAAGTCAGATAACATTGTTATGAAGACTGGCAGTGTGTGGAATATGTTCCATTGGTTCTCACTCACATTTACTCACTTTTCTAATAGTACAAGCTTTTCACCATGTGATGTCTATGTCAGACACGACTCTGAATTGATAGAAATATTGATTTTTTTAATAAATTCTGATTCTCAAAAAAACAGAAAAAAACCTTTTCTTCCCAGTATCACTCAAAATCTTTGAGTAGGTGCTATTTCTTGTCAAATACTGTACATATGCAATGTTTATCTATTAACATACATAGAGTATAAATTCATTGCACTCATCTTTTTCATTACAAAAAATACAATATAGTATGTTTTAATTCAAAGTAGGTGGGAATAATATTTTATTAAATAACTGGATTTTATTGTTGTTTAAGGTAATAAATATAAATGTTTCTGAAGAAAAGGCTCAGTCTGTGATTTCTCCTTCAATATGACTGTTCTGGAAAAAAATTTAACTGTGATAAACTAAGGGTCTGATTTATCACTTTATTAATAGGAAGAACCTGTTGTAGCTTCACATAAAGTAAGAGCATAAATGTTGTGGGAGACCATCATGTCAGCCCAGTCCTCGTAACTGGTGTAGTTTTATCTAAAAACAGTGTTCACCATGTTCAACACATAGAGAAAGGTTTTAAAGGAGGACCCTTTCAGGTATTTTCTTCTAACAGGAGACCCCAGTATTGAACTATATATTTTCTTCATTTCATGTGATTACACCAGTCCCTACATTGTCATTTATTCTCTGGGAAAGATTTTTTTGTTCGGTTGGTTTTGGTTGTGGGGTTTTTATGTGTTTGCTTTGTTTTTATATATTTTGCAGATAAAGTATTTTTTACATCCTCCATTTTCTCTGAAATAGGCAACTTGTTCACCAAGCACTAAGAATACTAAGCTTCTGTTTAACGAGCAATAGAGCAGCAAAGACACCTCAATTTTGTAAACACGGTAGAAAATGATTAATGAAGAAGACATCCTATTTGGTAACTTTGGTATGCAAGTTAGGAGTAAAATGCTTAGAAGGCTTCAGAAAATATAACAGAATGGTAGTGGAGCTAAATAATTTTAATTTGTCTAAGAGTGAAATAGTGTTTCTTTCAAATGGGTTCAGCAGAAGGAATGAAGGAAAACATTCAGTGGAAGTAAAACTATTTGAATTGTTGATAATTGCAAAGTTTCCAAGGGAAATGATCTTTACCTCAATTTCTCAAGTTGCCAGCCTCTTCTAATTTCCTTTCTCTGTCCTTCTATTAAAAAAATAAGCTGTTCAGTGGAAAAAAGAAAGAATGTTTATATGTTCAAGAAGTGCATCCAAGCACACGTGTGAATGCCTAAGTAGTGCAGTTTTCCTTTCAAAATGGCCCTTTGTTCCCTTTTTCATTTACCTTACAAGCTTTGTTTGAAAATGTAGATAAGTAAACTGACTGTGTAAACTTCAGTGTAAACTGAAAAGGCAACAAGCATACTGTAGAACACATGTTCTGGATTTGACCTGAGAACAAAAGTAGTACATATGTTAGCAGACATCACACTTTCTTCTTATATGACTGCAGTAAAGTTAGTCCTTCAGATAAAGTAAACATGGTAGCCCTAGTGAGGCTGATGGATTCACAGCCATTAAGGAGATAGTTCATTACATTAAACTAAGTCACTTTTGACAGGAGAAATTATTTAACTTTTTCACATATAGCCTTCCAATTAGTTTCAGCCTGAGACATAGCAGATAATTCTCTGTTTTCCCCTGTCCAAGAGTTGCACAGCCAAGTATGAACAGTAATGGTTTATAAACCAAATTGGAGAGCAATTAAGATAGAGAATACCACTTAGTGTATAATCAGAACATATTTCTGTCTTTAGAATTTGCTTTATCACAGCTTTGTAGGACATCACTGTGCAGTAGATACTTCTTTTTTTGTTGTGCAGTGTTTTTGGAATGGTACTCAGTGATTCAGTGCACCCACGAAGACTTTCCAAATCCATGCTGCTCTCACGCCCCATCTTTTACTCTCTCCCTCCCTGCTGCGGTGGGATGGAGGCATTGGAGGCACAAAAGGCAAATATCATGCATTGAAATAAGAAACAGCAGTGAGATAAGAAAACAAACAGTAACAGCAATGGAACCTTCTGCCTGTCACCAACAGACAATACAAGACAGCTCCCTCTGCCATATTTACTCGACTGAAAGGACTTCTCTTTGGAAGTGAGTCCCTTTCCCCCCACCTCCGGCAGTGATGGGAGGTGGTATAGAGTCACCTCAGGGACCAGGGTATGCCCCTTCCCCTCCCTCAGTGCCCTCTCTCCTTAAAAAATTAACCCTGTCCTAGCTGAAACTAGGACAGATTGTTAGAATCATAGAATGATTAAGGTTGGAAAAGAACTTCAAGGTCAACAAGTCCAGCTGTCAACCTGGCATCATCACCGTGTTGACCATTAAACCATGTCCTTAAGTGCCATATCCACACTTCCAAGGATGCTAACTCCACCACCTTCTTGGGTAGCCTTTTCCAATGCCTGACCACTCTTCCAGTGAAGAATTTTTTCTCAGTATCTAATCTAAACTTCTCCTAGAACAACTTGAGGCTATGTCATCTCATCCTGTCACTTGTTACCTGGAAGAAGAGGCTGATCTCCCCCTTGCTACAACCTCCTTTCAGGTAGTTGCAGAGAGCGATAGCCTGGTCATGTTGGCCACACTGTTTCTGACACAGGCCAGGATGCCACTGGTCTTCTTTGACCGCCTGGGCACACTACCAACTCATGTTCAGTTGCTATCAGCCATCACCCTGAGGTCCTTTTCTGCTGGGAAGCTTTCCAGCCACTCTTCCTGCAAGCTTGCAATGCTGCATGGAGTTGCTGTGATCCAGGGGGAGGACCTAGTACTTCACCTTATTGAACCTCATACTATTGGTCTCAGCCCATCATTTCAGCTTCTCCATAACCCTCTGAAGAGCCTTCTTACCCTCCAGCAGATCAACACTCCCACCAAAATTGGTGGGAGTTCTTCTTTGTTCTTCTAAATACTTGAAATGGCAGTGTTTTTGCTTGTTAGACACCTTCATCTGTTTGTAATTCATGTTTGCAATACATGTGGGATTCAGACTGCACCAAAGGGCATGCACACTTCAGGCAGTAGATGCTTCTTCAGACAAGATTTGTTTAAGTAAAATCCCAGGATTGCAGAATGTCTGAAGTTGGAAGGAATCTATAGGATCATCAAATCCAGCTCCTTGCAGGACTACCTAAAACTAAACCACATTATTAAGAAGTTTGACCAAATGCTCCTTGAAATCTGGAAAGCTTGGTGCTTTGACTACTTCCCTGGGGAGCCTTTTCTAATGACTAGACAGCCTCTGAATGAAGAACCTTTTCCAAATGCCTTCTGTGAACTACTCCTGCCACAGCTTCATTACATTTCCTTGAGTTCCATTGCTGGTCACCAGACTGAGATCAGCATGTTCTTCTCTACTGCCTCACTTGAGGAAGTTGTAAACCACAATGAGGTCTCAGTCATCTCTTCTCTCAACTGAACTATCTAAGTGACCTCAGCCACTCCTTCTAACTCTTACCCTTTCACCAGGTTGGTTGCCCTCCCCTGGACACACCCTAATAATTTGGTGTCTTTATATATTATGGTCCCAAAGCTCCATGAAGAAGTTGAGGCAGAACTGCAACGGTGCATTTGCAGTGGGATATTGACACTAAAGGTCCATTTCCTTCCTTACCAGTGAAAAGTCACAAATGACAAATGAAACTAGATGAGCCAGATTAGAGGTAGCAATAGCCTGCAATTAGCTGACCTCTTCCCTCCAAGAGTAGTGCTGGTGGTTCTGTTTACCTTCCTCTCTTCCTGTTCAAAGTCAAACAGACTCTAAGAACAGGTCCTATTTTTTCTGATGGAAAACTGAGACATACAGAAGGATAGCTTGGACAGAGGTGAAACAAGGAGAGTAAGCATCACCTCCCATGAGCTACCTGCAGAATCAGGCTGCTTAGCCTCCCTGCCCTCCAGTAAGACAATGTCTGCTCAGCAGAGCACCTTGAGTATGCCTTGGTTGGTACAGTCTCTATCACTTCTCAACTACATGCTAGACAGTCTTTGGGATCCGTTATCCTATTTTATATCTCAATTTGTTTAGGTCTTTTAGTGGTTTTTTTGGTTTTTTTTTTAAAGAAATCTGGGCATACAGGCAGTGTATGAATCACCCTGGTCTGAGGAAGAGGATCTGAGTCCAAGTGAGAGACACAAGAGCTTGGAGGCTTAGGACCTTCATGGAAATCAATGGCAGACTATAACACATGCCTAAGTTCATATCTGGTCTAAATATGTTGATTTCATACTCACACTTGTGGTTCAGTTAATTACCCTAGTTATTATTCTCAATTCCTATGCCCACTAACTGAAACTTCATTTTAATTTTGTATTTGGAAATCTTCATGAACAAGATGAGAGCCAGGGTTGCATAGGGCTACCAGGGTCATGCATTATGGTTTCATTCTTCAGCAAAAAGGAGTCCAATGCCTAAAAATAACAGATCAAAAGTAATTTTCTTAATGCTAGCATGCTACACTAGTATAATTTATGTAAACATCATATATTAATTAACAGAAAAATTTTCCATCTTCATTGACAAAAGATTACGATGGGGAAAAATTTACGAAAAAAAAATTTACTAAAAAAGATTACGATGGGGAAAAAAGATTACGATGGGGAAAAATTATGATCAACTCTAAATATCCAAAATTCTTTGTTAAAATACATGTTATGGACTCAAGCCATTCAGTGCACATACAGTCACAGACAAAATGTTTTTAGGGAAAACTGATTATTTCACAGAAAGCAATCTTGAACTCCTGAATGTGACCTGCTCGATGTTTTATGAAAAGGTTATACATAATACAGTGTGAGCATATTAAAAAGGGAACACTGGTGCCGTTGTCTTTACACTTTTGCTCCATGCTGATTTTGTTAGGATTCTCTAAAAAGCGCTTTGTATCCTGATTAACAATAAACTATAGCAAGCTAGATAGGATATAAATTCTGTCACTGTAATATATTTCATGGAAATTTTAGAATGCTTCTTTTTTGTTTAAGTGGGGCAGGAATCAAACTGTATCTTTTCATTTGTGAACCAGAGAGTGATTTATGTCCTTAACCAGGAAAGCGTCTGAGTGTTTGTGCAACTTCAACAACATGTATGAACACAGAGTTATTGTTTTCCTATTCATGTTCACTTAAAATGAGCTTTTTCGTATACCTTCAGGCGAGTCTTCCTTTGCCAGAATCTGCACTGATGCAAATTGGAATTTGAATCCTTTCTTCCTTATTGCTGGAGTCTAACCCACATTGTAGACATTGTGTTCCTCAGATTTTTCTACAAAGTTCAGTGTTACATGCCAAGGATCTACATAACGCGTGGACAAAGTCAGGACCTTCAGTAATACCAGGTGAAACCTCTACGTAGCAAGCAGAGAAACAGTTTAGGGAGAGGTCAGCAACAGAAAATGCAGGAGACGCACTCTGGTGTTCCCATGCCCCGAAGAACTCTTGCCCAGCATGCTGCTCTCCTGCAGCTCCTCTACCCAGCAGAGAAGGCCTTTGACTACCCCATGCACAAGGCCCAGGTTCAGGATAGAAATCAGGTTTCAACTTTATGGCTGGTGTAGGATGCTGAGTCTGAATCTTTTCAAGATGAGAAGGTGTAAAACCTCTCTGCTTTTTGAGGTAAACTACCCTACCACTAAGCTACAACAATTCTGGAACACACGGCCCTAGCATACCAAGGTGTACTTTCTTTAAAAATCGTTATTCTTCTCTGGAAGAGGAGTGTGTTCAAATTAGACCAATCTCTTGGTTTATCATTTTTGCAGTCATCCACATCTGTGTACTAAAGAAATCAAATGTATGCAAGTACCTAGCTAGCCTTCTCATCCGTGGGCTCAGACAAGACTACGTGTTTAATTGTTGAGGCCAGGGACAAAATAGGATGTCAAGAGTTGAAACTATAAATGCCTAAATATCTTTACTCTTCAATGAGCAAGCATTTTCAGGATAGCCTGGGCAGCTCCAGGAATGCAGGTTTCCCTGAAGAGTATACATGCTTAAAATCGGCTTCAATATTTTATAACATAAAAGCAGATAACAGATTAAGATAATAGCAAAACAATTATATCACTATTAATTTTTTTAGGAGTTCCTTCACACATAAATCTAGCCCAATTAGCTGTGGAGATAGTAAGCTGTCTGAAGCCTTTGGAAGAATTTTCATACTGGAGAAGAGGTTGAAAAGAAGTAGATCAATACACTGGTTAGAGATGAGCACTGGTAAAGTGATTTCACAGCATTTACAGCAATGAAGTGTAAGAGTCCAGGCTCTTCTCACAAGCTCATTGAAGGGGTTTTACTTAAAAAAGATACAGCATTCCCCAAGACCGCCTGACAGTTCCATTAAAAGGGCCTTCAATTCTTTTATATCCTTGAGGCCATGAATGGTAGAAACGTTATGACACTTCTCAGGGGGTCAGAATAACACACTTTTAGTGGCAAACTTTGGAAAATAAGGGAACCTGGTAAAAATTTAAAGTAAATATTTAATCAACATAAAGTATTTCACAAAACAAATTTGATTTAGCAAATTCCAACCCATCCAGGTTTAAGGTACCTAAATATCAAGAAAAGGAAATTAGGAGTGAGGAAGGAGTAAAGAGAGAGAGAGAGAAAGAGGAAATTATAGTTACCCCCTTAGATCCAGTGTACATCCAACTACCAAGAGTCAAAGGGCCGTGAACATACGGTGTCCATGTGGTGTAGGTTTTATTTGCCCTTGAATCCTGTGGCAACCCCTCACCTCCCCCAGGTGGGGCTTTTGATCTGCAAGCCACTCACTATTTGCATTAAGGCCTCCAGGGGGTGTGGTGTGGTTTTTCAGGTGTACCAAAGGCTCATAGTCATTCTGGGCTGGATTACAGGCTTGGGGGATGGGAGCGGGATGGGGCATTACACCATCTCACCTAGGCAGAATTTCCCCTGTCCCCTTCACAAGGTTCCTTCGAGCCATTCAATTTCTTTCAGTCCCTAATACCATGCCAGAGTTAAGATAAGTCTAGAGATTACCCTGAGTTTCTATTTTTCTTCCTTGACCAGTCAATAGGTTTTTTTCTTTTATTTTAATCTTTCTATTTCACTCTCTGTTATCATAATCAACAAACCAAGACGTGAAGGTATGTTCATGCTTCTTACAGAAGGATATTGCTATCCTATTCCAAAATGTTATTTGTTGCATAAACTTTTCTTTTACTCTGTCTAGAGGGTAACTACACTGGTATTTTACAAAAAGAACATGGGAAAATTGGAAAACTCTCAACTGAGACCTGAAGTTTGTAGCACATATTAATGTAATGTGTCTTGCTGTAAAGAATCATTCAGCTTTTACTGTGCCAGCCAGCCAACTCAGCACAAATTCAGCAAATTTTTGTGGCAATTTTCAGCTATTCATAAACATGGTAGTGCACACCCACACTTGGCATGGGAAATGTGGTGTGAAACAACAGCAGATGATGGATTATGATGATGGCAAATAACAAGGATTATGGCTATTGATTTTTTTTGAAGGGACACGTCACTGCATATTGTGTGTGTAAACAGTGACACAAACAGCTAGTGTTCCTAGATATGGTGAACTCATATAAGGAAACTGGACATTTGCAAATATTGCCATTCATGGACGTCAGAAAAGTCAACTCTGTTTCCCATATGAATAATAGATGAACATATCCTGCATTGCCTGGTTGTTTGTGGTTTTTGTTTGGTTGGTTTTTTCGGGGGGGGGGTTTTGGTTTGTTTTTGTTTGGTAGGTTGGTTGGTGTTGGTTTTTTCTATGTGAGGAGTTAGAAACTACAATGATGTTGCAAAACAATATTTAGTAAAAAACTAGTAGATTATGTCAGTGATCATCAGAGCATTGCAACCATGATTTAAGTATTGAACAGTGTGAGGCTTGGTCAGTTTGTACCTATTACATACTGATGAAAAAGGAAGAAAGTTCCAACTAAATTATGGTGGTTAGATTTTTGATAACAAATAAATGACCTTTCCAGACAATTCAGATTCCTTTATTTTTAAAAATTTGCATGCAGCAGGTATCTAGTGTGAAGACAATAACATGTATAATCTGATAAGTAGTAATAGCGCCTGGCACAATATTCAAAGTCGACATGTTCTTGGCTAACATGCTACAAATGACTATTGTTGAATGTGAGAAATTAAAATCAACACCAGTCTTCTTGGTTAGCTCCCAGACTTTTCAAGCTGCAGCTTTAATGATCTATCTTTTCTGACTTCAGGGGGATTGCTTAAATGAAGAGTGTGAGCAAAAGTTTGGAATATTGGTGATTCAGTAATAATGTAGTATATGGTACATATCTTTTATCACTTCACGTTCACTCAAGCTGTTAATTTATTTTTATTAGGTTTACTGGTAGTACTTCATTTGTCATTACCATCCTACCTGAAAATTATGTCTGTTTTTTCCCCTCACTGTGTAGTCTCTTTTTCAAAACACTGAGTTTTAATGGTGAGTTGGGAGAATATGCTTCCTCCCTTGCTTGTGTCTTTGTATAGCATCTGAAGAGAGGTAGGAAGGGGTTTTTAGCTTTGGAAAGCTAAAAATCACCTCACTAGGTGATGGAAGGGATTTTCTACCTCTGATATGCCACGCTGAAAATGTGCTGAGAACAGAGTGGCAAAAATCCAGTCTACCACAGCAAGCAAAGGCAAATGATGTGTAGCCACCCAAGCTGCTAATGTCAGCCCCTGAACTTTTGAAAATATTGGCCTCTGTGGAGTACAGCCAGATTTCCCATGTTAAGTGGAAAGCAAATATGTTGAAACAAATGCAGCATATCCCCACCTCCATGGGAGAACAAAGATATTTGACTACAGCTCTGCTGGTGGCCAGTTGCTTATATATTTTTATGGATCTTTCAAAGTGGCTAGAATCTTTGATGTATTATCATTTCCTGTGAATTCTAGAAAAACTGCAAACTTGTTTGTACTGCTGATTCCCATATATTACTTCTGGTTCATTTCCTCACACTGTATATGGGGGAAGACAGACCCTTCTTTATATGATAGAAACTCCCATTCTTTTAAAATGGGTATAGACCTTTGTTTAAATTATTTCTTTATGTTGGTTATAGTAATAGGGTTATTTTCTGTTACTGAACTACCATTTTATGTTTGTTGATATAAGAGTGGCTTGCTAAAAGGTAACTCTAACTGAATTTATTCCTGAGGTCTAGCTGAAGTCTTGACAAATTTTCTATATAATTTAGAAGACAAAAAAAAAAGAACCATAAAGGAGAAAGCAGAGGCTAAGCACTGCTTTGTTTCAGACTGGATTTTAACTGTTAGCTGAGGGAAAAAATGCAATGCAAAAAAAGAGTGAAGATAGAAAGAGAAGCAAAGAAATAGAAAAATCAAGGAAGCAAGTAATCATCCAACTTCCTATCAAAGCCCACTGACTCCAGTCAGGGAAATATGTAGGACTATGAAGTGGAGATCACACACCACCCTATCCCCCCACACCACCATTGAGTTAGTTTGTCATATCACAAGATACAAAACAGCTGTTTAGTAAGAAAGTGATCTTTTACTGTGACTCAAACAAAGCAGAAAGTGTGCATAAAAAGGCAGACATCAGGGTTTGATGTGGATGGGCCTGGTAGAGGACTTGCACATTATTCTGTGTGCAGTCTCATTAAATCATAAGGGTCTTATCTGAATTAAACATCAGTTTAATAATTTGTGGGTTGTGATCATATTTTCAAAAGCATAAAAGATTCTGAAAAGTCTCACTAAGCCAGTGGGAACTAATGACACTTTTTGGGTTTTGGAAGATAATGATTAATTAAGTAATCACATTTTGGTTCCCAGTTTTAAAAATTACCTTTCTGGCACATTCCATTTAGCATGTGTAGTGAGATTATTTATATGCCATATAGAACACCATGTATTTTCTACACGTAGATGGATATATTCCATAATGACTATCTCCCTCTTCAGAAAGCCTACACCACCAACAAGAAAATCTCAGATAAGATGAGAGAGATAGAGAGCTATTGAGATAGAGAGCCTATGGACCTTAAATACTATCTTGCTTTCATGCAAAAATCTTGTACTGTTTCCATATTTGCAAGCAAAGACTGACATTGCTTAGCTGGTTTTCTCTGGGGAAAAAAAAAAAAAAGAGAAAAAAAAAAGGCAAGCTAAATGTCAGCTGAGTTTGCAAGGCTTTGCGAGTAACAAACCTCAGATTGCAAGTGCTCAGCAGAGGTTTCTCAGAGGCTGGCAGCTAAACTTGCCAGAAATTCCTGCTGCAGCAAAGCTGTGCCAGAGAAGGGCACTGGGGCTTAGCAAGACAACTTTGCAATTCTTCCAGCTGGCAGCCAAGACAGATTAATTGTGAGCAGGAAAAAAACCCCCAACCTTCGCAGTCTTCCTTCCTAACAAGTAGTAGCATGAAGTGGGAAAGCACAAATCGGAGGAGAGAGAAAAAGCAAGACCAACAAATGGGAACAACACGAAAGCAGACTGAGAAAGAAACAGCAGAGCTGGGAGGAGGTGTTTCAGAGAGTCAAGGGCATGACGAGGGTAGCAAGCTGTAAGGAACCAAGACAGATTTTGTGCTATGACAAAAGATTTCTTTGTACCCTCTAAGCTTCGGGTAATGTCCCGGATTTCTTTATTCCTTTACTGCTCTCAGGTAGGTATAGGAAATGTATCAGGCCTCCTGGGATGTAGGCTACACTTGCTGCCAGTATTTGTGCTAGGACATACAAGAGAGAGTTGTGATTTGCATCTGATTTAAAGGATTTCAGCCTGCTGAAATAGGAGTCAATATTATTATTCATAGTGGAATTCTAGTATTTGTCTCTAATCTAAGGCTGTCTCCAGAAACACAAAACAGGAATATGATTATGCAATTAAAGGTTGTATAAGAACATGCATGAAAACATAGGAAATTAAGACTGCATGTGAATAATTCTAACTGTAAGAGTCTTTAACTTTTAATTTTATACGTTTCAACTTTCATATTTTTAGTGCTGATTTTGTGTGCCCCCTGGCATATGTGTATTTGTAGTCAGAAAAAATTGTAGAACTGCTTAGCAACTGCTACACGAACACTCATTTTCTTATCTTTACCCACAGGGTCAGCTGACTGGGAATGTCTACTTTTCTGAATGTGCCTTAGGGAAACACACACAATGAATTAACAGATTTTGTTTTCTCAGTTAAATCATTCATAAAATTAAAAGCAGGGTACTGCATTTTCCTTTGATGTGTTTCAGTTGTTTCACATGGCTGTAAGTTTGAACATATTTTTTTTACTTTTTTTTTTCTTTTTTTGTTATTTTTACCAATCTGCCTGCTGCTAATTCTCAGCTTGTGGCAGAGGAAGTGAGACATGAACATATGCTCTGAGAGGCTCTTTCACATTTGTGTTTCAGAGAGTTTTGTTGCTCCTTGAGCCCAATAACCTCACAAATTAATTCCTTTTGCTTGCAGTGACATCTGTTGGTGAGGGCAGAGCTGATTAACTGTGGGGCTGGCTTCATTGATGGCATTTAAATGCAGCAGATGTTTCTTCCCACCATCTTATTTCCAAGAAAGTGGAAATATTTTTGGAGAATTAATATAAACCTTATTCACACAGATAAATTAAATCCCTAAATCTGGATATCTATTGTTGCTGTTAAGTAAAGTGCCTAAATGACCACTAGGCCAGGGCTATTAATTGCTAAGTCTATAAACACAAGAACAAGCAAAAACTAGGTTTTTATAATCAAAAGATATTTCTGTCCAGAATATATTATTCCTCCTTTAATGTGTGTACACACGATAATTGTTTCTCATATCCTTATAGATCTCTGCACTGAGACAAAGGAAAACAATATGAAAAGAGATAATTCTTCAAAATCTGAACCATAGGCTTTTTTAAACCAAAGAAAATAGTAGCATTCTTAAGACTCTCAACATTTTTACTTTATTTTTTTTCTTCTATGAACTTTTTTCACCTGATGTTTTGTTGCTACACTAAGACAAAAAAGCATATGTCAGCTTTCAGGTATTTTTATATTTGTCATCCATTGATTATTTTAACATTAAAAAATCACTTTTTTATAAAAAATACACACACATTTTTAGAAATTAAACTTTTCTGTATGTAATTTACCATACGACAAGGAAGCAGGTCTTTATTTTTTAGTCAAAACTGAAACATAAACTGCTGTTAGACTTGGTCGACATAATCTTTTTCCATTTCTAGAAAGATATGTTTGCTCCTTTTTGTGTACTCCTTTTGACAGTTACTATTGTGGAAATACTTTGGCAACAAATATATGACTACCTTTTCAAGGAGCAAGTTGGGGACACCTTTTTAAAGGAAAATATTATCTAGGATAGTTTCTTAGTTTCAGTTGCCTACAATAAGAATGACACAGCTTGAGTACACTGGAAAGCATGGCAATTCATGTACTTTCATTTTTACAAGGGAGAAGCTAATTTCTATTTTTTTTTTTGAGTGACTCATTGTTGAAGTCATATATATGGGCATTATGAGGAATTTGTTACTATGCTCAAGTGGATGAGATTAATAGAATCCCCTAAAAGGAATCTCAGGGTTCCTCTCTCTCCTTGTGCTCTTGTTGCAGGGATTGTTGTCATGGTTTTGCTGCTGCTTGTTGCAAAAAACTAGGAGATAGTTTGCATGAAATTTCATTGTAAGTGTTCCAAGACTCTGAACATTCTCCCTGGAAAAACAGACTGTTTTGTTTTTTTTCAGAGTGAATGTCTGGAAAAAGTTCAAGTATGGCGAAACAGCAAAAGGGTACATAAATCACTGTGTAGATTAATTGTGTGTTTAGCACATCTGATATTTATGCTATTCCACTTTATTATATTCCACTTTATTTATTTATCACTGTATCTGGTATGGATATCACTTCAATATGATGAAAAATCAGAATAAAAGTAATGGGACGGGAAAAGCAGTGAAAAGGAATATCCCTCACTGATGCTTTGTAAACATTTGGAAATCTGACTTGTAATTGCAAGACTTCACTACCTTTCTCAGTTACCCAATATATACTCGTCAGCTGTGAAAAATCAGGATTCAAAGCCCTTTTCATCCTGTGTTATCATGTACCCCTTTGCTAAACCCCTAGGCTCCAGGACAGCTGCCAGCAGTGCAGCATGAGCTACAGCCTCCCAAACACCCTGCCCAAACTGTGGCTCCTTTCTGCAGCTGGAGAGGCCCCTTGGTATGTCCTTAGGACTACAGAGACCCAGAGGGGCCTGCTGTCCTCTACCAGGTGCAGGTAGGACAGGAGGACAGGAGACTGCAGAGCTGCCCCACTGACAACACCTGTTTTCCCTGGCAAGACCACGCAATATGTATGTGCTGATCTGTTTGGCTGGTGGCACTGGCTTCTGCTGTCATGGTCAAAATGTGCAGAATTTCTCCATGACAATGGTGAGGTAGCCTCCAATACCTGCTTTTCTTTCCATTGAATCAGCCATTGCAATTTCATTTACTTACGAGCTGGCTGAGAGAGAGCTGTCTGAGGCTTTTTCCAAACACAACTGGTTAAGATCACAGGCTGAAAAATAAACCCAGGATAATCAACGGAAATTGTCAGCAATTTTTTTCCAAAGAAGTCTCACATTAAAAAAACTTCTATATTTTTTTACTGACTCTTTTTCAGATCCATTTTTAATATTTGTTTTTCTTTCCCATATTAAAAAAAAAAACCAAAACCCTGAAAAATCATTGGTTTCTAATTTCCTTCCCTTGTCAGCAGAAAATACAAGCATTTCTCTTTTGTGAAGCCTAAAACTTTCTTTGACATTTTCAAGATATTTTGAAAGCTACCGTTCAACTCTGTTGTCCATTCTGTTTGTGAGTGTGTCTTACTTCCAAAATACAAACTCATAACCTCAAATTTCCTTGATAAATATAATCTATACAAATATAATAATTAATTTCTATATTACATACCAGAAAAAGAAAGGGATGTTACCATCAAATGATAGATTAAGTAAGGGATGGGTTTGTACATATTTGTGTGTGTTTTCCCTACAGTTCACGTTGACACCAAAACAGACAAGAAGGTGTGAATAGGCCACAGTTATAATTTTTTTTACCTGATAATACAAAATGTCAATTGACTTGCTAGAAGAGAGTGAAGGAAGGGAGCACTCCATATTGACTCACGGGCTACATTTTTGTGCCCTATGGATGCAAGAGTTTAGCAAACAATGTTGTTTATGCTTTCCAAGTGGTCAAAATTTATTTTCAAACATCCCTTCATAGTTTTGCTTTTAAATTATATAACTAATAATTCAGTACCCTTATTAGGCTTTTTTCACAGATACATTATTAAATATAACCTATACAATTTTACTTTTCTTATTATTTAAGTAGATAAAGTCAGTGATATATTAGGAACAGTTTTAGCTATAAAATATGCAGTATAATTATGCATGCAGTTACGCAACACAGTTGAGAAAGTACGAGAAAAGAAAAAATAACTGTGTTTAGACTTCAACAGTATTGCCAGGTCCATCTGTCTGCACTAAGAAGAGGCTAAGGACTTCTGTAGTCACCAGAATAAACTAATGTTAGAAGAGGGTAAATCCAGCATAAACTTTTTCCCTTGAGCCATGAATATTTTTCTTTTAAAAGTGTGCATAATAATGATGCTATCCTTAATTTTATGAATATTTATATAAAAAAGGTATATTTAACTTAAATCATGCACCTAACTTCCATTAGGTCTCATAGGGTTGTGAGCAGGTGTTTAGTTTTATTAATTGATATTCCTCACTTAAATCATTTGACACTAGGTCATTTGACCATTTATTAGTAAGGAGAGAAAGAAAAAAAAAAAAAGAAAAGCTGGTTCAAAGAAAGTTCCCTAGACCAGCAAGCTTTTGTCACTTTGGAATGAAAAATTATTGCCATTCACGCAGATGAACTCAGTAACTCAAGAAGTAGAGAAGAAATAAGAGGAAGAGTGCCATATTTTAGGCAGCTCATACAGTTGAGGCAATTCTAGTTCCCGCAAAAAAACTTCAAGGCTCTGAGGCCATGAAGCCAACATAATTCCTTTCCTCTTAGAGGAGCAAATACTTCGCCTCCAGGATTTCTCATTTCCTAGACAGGAAATCTGCAAGGGAAAAAAAAAACCCACATGGTAACTCTACTGAAATCACACACAAAAAGCATTGAAAGGGGTATTTGTCTCTGGAATCTCACAAGAACAACGTTTCTCAGAAAAAGTTGGCACAATCCAGTGAATACACCCACTGTTTATACAGGTGGGCTCCTGCTGCCTTTGGCAGAGAGAGGAAGGACACTTTCTCTCACACGAGTTCTGACGACTTCTGGTTCTTTTCAGTAGTTCAGGTTTTCTGAGGGGGGAAATTTGAGGATCAGGTCAGAAAACTTTTGTTTGTCAATCATTGTGAGAAGTAAGATAGACCATTTCTCAGCAACTCAGATACTCAGCAGCCTTGCTAAGGGGAAACTGCAAAACTATGAATTATCTGAGTAGCACAGGAACAATATTACCTTGTATTTTGATAACATTTAATTTGAATAAATATTTGACACTTAGCAAGAATTCAAATTTCACATAAATTCTTTTGTTACCTTAGGATTAAAACATGTAGTTCCATAAATCTTTCTGTCTCTCCCCCTCTCTTTCCTCACAATTGTCACTTAAAAATTCAGCTGAAGACAGTAGCTCTGAGAATAAAAACAAGTGCCAACAGAGAAATGAGAAAGTAGCATCAAATTTTGGTAGGAGGGAACAATCCTTAGCTGCTTAATCCTGGGTCTTCTACACATCTGCACAAAGCAGAGTATGGTTACAGTGTTTTTTATAAATGCTTGACCTGGTCCCATTTTATCAGAAGTCAATTTGCTCATTTACAGGACACATTACAATTTATAAATCTCTGGAAGATATTGCAATAAATGCCATTTTTAGCAATCAAAACTTGGATCAGGCAAACTTTTCTTCTTTCTGTTTCCATATGTTTAAAGTCGTTTCTTTTTTTTTTCTGAATAGTGTTTCTGGGAAGACAAGAGGTTCTTGAACATGACAAGACACTTAGTCTGAGCAATTTTCTCAGAAAAGGCAGAAGACAGCAAAGATCCAGCAGCTAATGTCATAGGCAAGGTTGATGATACTGAACTGGAAGTCTAATTAAATAATAAAGGACAATGTAAAATGTAATCAGATTCAAAATGACTGGAGTCATTTATGTACCTGCATAATAGAGTGCAAATGGAGTTCACTGTAAATTCAAATAAATTGGTAAATTCTAGAGTAAAGGACTACAAGATACAAAATAAATAATAATACATCTTAATAAACCAACAAGGAAACAGATTTCAAGGAAAGCATAGGCAAAACTGTATTAAAAGTATCAGACTGTCATCTTCAATGAAGAAAACAGCCAGGAATATTTATTGGAAAATATCCTAAAGAAAATGTCTAACATATAATAAATGTTGCAAAGAGCTGTATACAGTGCTTCTCAAAAAGAATGCAGTTACTTGTTGTGTTATCATGTATTCCTTTATTCTCGTTATAAAAAAAGATTGAGAAAGTAGGACTTATTAATTCTGAAGAGGAAGAAGATTTTATAAGGTCTTAATTTCAAGCTTTTGAAATTGTAAAGGGATTGATAATATTGATCCCTATTGCACTTAGAAGTTACACTTCTGCCTTGAAGAATTTTGCAATCTCAAGGGTAGTAAATCACTATAATTTATCAAGGGCCTCCAGGGAACTTGAAAGTAAGGTGCATACTGTTTATTTTTCAGGTGTGGTAGGAAAATGGATAACCAGAGGAGTGGACTAGAAGGTAGAATAATTTGGGACAGCACAAACTTTCCAAATTTATCACTAAAAGGTTCACTAGCTTTGCTCTCTGAAGGCACTTGGGTTGCAGCCTCTACAGTACCAGAGGAATTAGCATGTGGAATTATGTCACACTTTTGTAAGGCTCTACAAGTAGTCATGGGGTAGATGAGTATCAAAAAGAAGATTTTGAAGGGAAGATCCTACAGACTCTTCTATACAGACACAGGTTGTAAGAATATTCTTTTATTTTAAAAAAGAGAAACATTCAAACACTTCTGTTCATCATTTTGGATGATGAACAGGTGTGATTTCACAAGGTTGAAATTAGAGGGCTGTAGTAAGGATGCAGTGGTAACTACCAAAGAGGGGCAAGGGTTGCAGATCAGGTTAAGTCTTTTAATAGGCCATAGGGAAACCCATAAAATTAAGCCAGAGAAGAGCAATATTGAAAAGAGACAGTAGACTTTAGCAATCATTTTGAACAAAGCCCTAATTATTCAGGAGGAAATTATTTCTGCTAGAGGGAAATGACAGCAAAGGATTCAACAAACACATTAGTGTATATATTAGAAAATATCCAGAAGAAGCTTTTTCTTTTGTTTTTGAAGTCAGAAGTAGTATACATGTGGTTAACCCTATCCAACAGCATCCAGCTACTTTTCCCTAGTTGTTGTCTTTTAAGCTGCTTCCAGTTTGAACGCCAATTAAAGGGATCCAGGATTTGAATTAAGATTTTAAAACAAGAACAACCTTTTGGTAGCATTATGGCACATAGGACACAGTAAAGAGAGTTGTAGGGGTCCCTCCCAGTTTGGCAGAGGGGTGTGTCTCTACTAAGAGCAGCTGGAGAGGAGAACCATTTTATTTCAAGCCTAATATGAGACTTGTAAGAGAAAAAGTTCTTCTCACAGATGAACTTGTCACACCAATACTCATCCAGAATCAAGTGTTTTCTTTTTGCTTGTTAGATATTAAGTTTCCTCTTTTCAAATCACTTTATCATCAGTGGAAATCCTCTCAGCATTGAGATGGGACTTTATGTGGTGGACATGACATTTCCTGGATTAGGAATGAATGCACTCTTGTCCCTTTACCAGACTTCCATTAGATGTTAAAATAAGGTCCTCACCTGAGACTAGGCAACAAGCTTGTATTCAATAAATGAATATGGAGTCTTTTTCGATTTTCACTGAAGTGCTATTGTAACAACTACTTACTATACTGGAAGATTGGTTGCAATAATTTTTGTTGTACTTCCCTAAAGGGTTAGTAGCCACTCCATTGCCTGTAGTTCTCTAAAGCTTCTAATTGGTTGGTTAAATGCACACAACAAATCAAGTAAGGAAATATTCTTGTGTAATTTTTTTTGAAGATTCAGAATCAGAATGTATTTGGAATAAACTTATATATACATGAAAAGTACATTTGTTTGCCTAGAGTTACAATTTGGTCTTAATTCACCATATTATGAAACAATAGAACTATATTTATTAGTGCTTTTGAGGATATAGATGTCTTTTTGGTGCTGATGACATTTCGTTTCCTAATTCTTTCATACAAAGACTATAAAGTTATAAAGGGGAAAATCCCACTCCTTTAAAAAAATGTTATTAAATAATTTCATTCTTGGGTTATACTGGGTATACTTTGGCTAAACATGCCTTAGGCTCGTAGTAAATATTTCTTTTTTTGTAAACCCTTTCTTTCCTCCTTTTTAATAATGGTAAGATTTGCTAAGACTTAACTGTCTGAATAAGTATTATAACCATATCAATTCAAGAAAAAAAGTAAAATAATAAGAACTGTCTTAACGTTTCAGATATAGAGTTACATCTCTGACATCTGTTCAAGTTCAGAAGGAATAATGAATGAATTGGTACAGACTTCAGTAGACAAGTGCATTTTCTTACATAAAAACCATGAGCAATCATTCTGGAAACCATCACCTTCTAGGAAGTGGTAAAGTGAGTAATAACTAATAACTTGAAAAATAATTTTAGGATCTTAACACTATTTTTGCTGTTTAATTACTCTTATTTTAACAAGCAAATTAAGGATTCTACTTTACAATTACCATTAAATCTTCTTAGAATAAAGGAAACATGAAAAATAATTTTTTGAAAATGCTATACAGATTGTGTGTCACAGTTATATATGGCAAGCAAGTGTCTAACTCAAAATGTACAAGAAAAGGATAAATATAGGGAACTGGAGTTGTTTAGTCTGGAGGAAAGGAGGCTCAGGGAGAACTCATCACTCTCTACAACTACCTGAGAGGATGTTTCAGGTGGGATTTGGTCTCTGCTCCCGAATCCAAGTGAAAGGATGAGAAAAACAGCCATGAGTTGCACCTGGGAAATTTAAATTGGCTGTTAGGAAAAATTTCTTCCATGAAAGGAGTGTCAAGCATTGGAAGAGAGAAGTGATGGAGTCACCAATTCCAGTTGTAGTTAAAAGACATATGGTTGTGGCTCTTAGGGACTAAGGTTTAGTGCTGGACTTGGCAGTGTCATGTTAATGATTCAACCTGATGATTAAGAGTCTTTTCCAACCTAAATCATTCTGTGATTCTGTGATTCTATATTCTCTGAGTGATCGTTGCTTTTAGAACTAGATTCATTGATGCAAAATCTGTGTGAATGGGTATTCTGTTGGTCAGCATGGGTTTATGTTCATCAGATTTGAAGAAAGGTCCCTGGGGATATTGTTTCATTGAATGTTCTCAATGTAAAGAATTTCTTTCTAATATCAGGATGAAACCTATCCCAATGCAACATCTACCCATTGCCTTTTGTCTTGTCCGTGAGGGTCCTTGTAAAGAGAGAGCCTCTTCCACCTTTATAGCCACACCTTAACTATTGGCAGAAGTTCCCTGTGAGCTTTCTTTTCTTTAGGAAGAAAAGCCACTTCATTCCTTCCTCATAAAACAGGTCCTCCAGCCCTTTGATCATCTTCTGTCTGTATCTTTCTTAAATCATGAGGACCGGAACTGCACACAGTATTTCAGCAGCAGCCTGATGCTGAATATAGGGGGATAGTCTCTGATAGCAATGCTTCTGTGGATGTAGCTCAGGATCAGATTTGCCCTTGCTGCACCAGCACACTGTTGACTCACATCCAGCTTGTGTCCACCAGGACCCCTAGGTCTCTTTCAGTAAAGGGGCTCCCTGGCCACACAGATCATAGTCTGTCCTAGGCTCTTCACTTACTCTATTCTAGGTTCAGGACTTTGCACTTGTCTTTGTTAAACATCACACAGTTCTTTCTAGTTATCTTTTCTAGATCTCTCTGTATGATGGCTGTTGCTTCTAAAGTGCATACCTCACCACTCAATTTGGTGTCATCAGCAAGCTTGATGAGGGTGCATTCAGTCATAACACCCAGATGAATAATGGAGATGTTGAGCAGCCTGGGACCCAGTAGCAAGCCCTCAGGGGACCCTACTTCTGACAGGCTTCCAGTCTTAGTAAAAAACATTGATGACCACACCCTTTCAGTGAAATCTGTATTCTTCCCCTCTTGCAGACCACCTGTTCAATCTGTATCTTGCCAGTTTGTATAGGAGTAGGCTGAGGAAAAAAATGCCCAGTGCTTCGCTAAGTCCAGAAGCGAAGGATTTGCTTTTCCTGTGTCAACAAAAGTTGTGATTTTGTTGTAGAAGGTGATCAGGTTAGTCTGGTATGATTTGCGCTTCATAAATCTGGACTGTTTTTTCAGATCATCTGCTTCATTAGTAATAATAGCACTTTATAGGAGAACTCATTCTCTTAGTTTCCCAAAGATCTCTGTTTTCTTCAGTCTTATTTGAGCCCTCCCTGTAGATAGGTAAGGTGTTTACTCTCTTCCAGTCATCAACTATGTCCCCTGATCTCCCCAACTTTTCAAGTACTCTGAACAGTGGCCTTGCAACAGCCAGACTCTTTAACACTCTGGGGTGGTCCCATGCAGGTCCATAGATTTATGTGGGTTGAGCACTTGCAAGAGCCCTTCCTCCACTACTGTAAGGTCAACATGGAGTTGTCGTAGCTACTTGATCCTGCAATCTTGTGTTCAGCTAAGAAAAAACATAGGTAGAGACTGCACAGAGAACCTCTGTCTTGTCATGACGTGTTGACTTCTGCCTGCACTTCTATTCTACCTGGAAAGAAAGAGATCAGTTAGGCACCAGTTGTTTTCTCCTGCCCCCCCCTAGGGATCTGAATTCTTGCTTAATCTTGCCCAAGTTTTGCTTTACCATTTCTCTCATGTCCATATGGAAAAGAAGTAGGGGATAGCAGTCTGTCCTTTGAACCAGTTATGGTAGTCTTTCTGTGGCATTCCTGGTAAGTAGGAAATGTCCCTTGATAGTCTATCAAGACAACAGCTGGATACCTTAGTGCCTCTCAGCAGAGGCACCAACAACTTCTGTATTTAATACCTCCTTTTGCAATTGTTAGTATGTACTGCTGGTATAGTTTCTCCCTGTGAATCTTTGTCATTAGTTTTGGCTGCTGCCAAGGCTTTGTAGCTGTTTCTGGTTGATATATACATGAAAAGGAAGTGATATCCTCTTCCAAAGGATTGGTAGAGACCATGGGATCTCATCCAAGGTGATTTCTGCTCATTGTTAAAGCTCTGTTTGGTTGTCTGTGGGATCAGTGCCATAGGAAGTAGAATTTCTTCTTGCGAAGTCTTGAATATTACCATATTTTTTGTTCACCCTCCTTAATATACTGTAGCCTGTTAATTTCCTCTTGCAGCCCCTCTACCTACTGCCTGAGTGTATGCACCATAGCATACCCTAGTGCAGTCGTTGCAGTAGGAGTTAGACTCTTCCATCTAACAGTGGCAATGCCACATATGAAGTGCTGTGTCCTGTTTAGGGCTTTCCAGTGCAAGAGGATTGACAACCTAGAGAGGGTCCAGTAGAGATCCCTGATGATGTTACTGTTTGGAAGCTCGTGGCCTATAGGGAGGAACTGGGCTTGATTTAGACAGAAAGGAGAAGATGAAGGTGGATCTAATCACATCTTGTCTCTTCCTAAAAAGGTGGTAAGGACCAAGATGTGGAAAATGGAGTCATATTCTTCCCTGGGTTGCGAGGCAAAGGACAAACCATAATTGTCACAAGCTACAGCAAGGCAAATGATGATTGGAGTAAAAGAAAATACCTTTTTTGTCCAAAGAGAGGTTGTGGAAGCCTTGGTGACTTTGACTGCTGAAGGTGTCAAGCAGCATACTCCCACATCAGAAGCAGTGTAGTTTGGCCAGGCAAATAGTTGTCCTCCAGAGGAGCCTTCCAATCACAATTATTCTATGACCTTAAAATGAGAAAAAAAGCTCAAAGGATACACTAGTAGAGATCAGAAAGAATCTGAAGTCACTGAGATAAAATTCTGTTATTGGGAGTAGATATCTATGTTGTGAAGTTGCTAAATATTTAGTCGTGCTTGAGGAAATGACACACTAAACTTACATTTGGAGCTGACATTATACACCTCTGCCCTCCCTTCTGAATTACTGTGGTCATCAGCAATTTGTGTATAGTACATATGAAGTAAATTCTCTTCTGTACTTCATGCTTTGAGGTCTTTTTCTGTTTGAAGTGTTGTGTGTGGTATATGAACAAGGTAAACAAGCTGAAGAGAATACAGACAGAAGTAAGAATAGTAGAAGTTTAGGAAATATATCCTTTGAGGAAAGGTTGATGACTAAAAACTAACAAAAAAAGTCTGTAATGTAGAGTATTATGACAATATTCCAGAAAAAATAATCCTAGAATGCTCAATTATTTTCTGTGGAGAAAGATAGAAGATACAGGCTTAATTTACAAAAGAGACCGACCTTAGGACTTAACAAATACTTAGTTTCTAAAAGGTGAGACAGTTACAGGATATCCAGAAGTCATGGATGCTTTCCACTGAAAATTTTTAGCAAAAAGTCAGACAAATCTGTGCAATGGATTATGGTTATAAAATGCAGAGCTCACTAATTTTCACAAAGATTTAATACTTAAACTGACTCTACTATACCATTGTCTAGTAAATCTAGTAAGATTTCAGAGCAACATCAGTGATCACCACAAAACAGATAGTATTTTTATGACTCAAATGCTTTACATAAAACCTTAGACAATCATATTATAAAATTTAGCAGCAAGATTAGCTTCCTATTCTCAGAAATAATGTGTGCTGATTCAGCACTGAACAAGTAGAAATGTGAATTTTTTAAATGTTAAGCTAAAATTTGAACAAGAACTAACAACAGGTGCCAGAATTACACACAAATGTTTTCCTTTTTAAATAATTTAAATCTATCATGAAATATTCCATGAATTTCACTTATTTAGTGTAACTTATAAAATTATATCCATCTATTTTGGAAATATGATTTTAACCTTTATAACTCTGTTTAAATGACTATAACTTCATAATTAAATGAAGCTTCAAGATACAGTAGAATTATTCTTAGAAATTATATTTGTTTTGAATCAAAAGGATACACACAGTCATTAATTCATAATTAATTTCATGACTACTTTCTTGCCTAATAGGTGATTGAAGTTTGTTTATACAACTAGTTTTCTCTTCTCTCCTCATTGTAGAAAAATGTGTATCAGCAAGCCTATGTAAACTGCCATTTTAAATAGCAGAATTTGTAAAAGAGTGTGGAATTCTGTGAAAATCTTTTGATATACCTTTAATAGAATTGTCATAATATACTATGAGGTGAACATTGCCAAGAGGTAACTTATTTTCATTTACAATGACCTAAGCAATTTTTTATTTCTATTTCCCGTGAGTGAAACAAATATGACATTCAAAATTGTGTGCCATATTGTGATTATGTGAGGAGATAATTCAAGTAATGACACTAATATTAATTCTGAGCAGAAACTAGGTTAACAAGGTCATACAACACTTTTGTTCTGGAAAGAAAATTAGACTGAGCATTCACAACAGTGTTTGAATGACAGCGGTGCAAAATGCAGTATAAACACTACAGTTGCAGGCAAAACTATATTAAAGAACATTATGCTGGATGGTCAGCCTTACAGAACTAGTAAATGTCATATTTTTCATGTCAAACTACAAAGTCTGAATCATAAGCTTTTGTATTTGCTTTAAGAAAAGTATCGATTTGAGTTTGAGCACTAACAGTACCATGAAGCCATGGGTCAGTGATTTGTCTTGGGTCCTTTCCTCTCCAGAGGTTTGGGTCACATGTTCTGTTCTGTTTCCATTGCTCCACATTTTTAAGACAATCAAGACAATCTTCTTTGGTAGCCTTTTAGCATAATTATACTACCTATTATTTGATTTATTATAGCACCTTACATTTGGGGTTGGATTTGGGTATTTTTGGATTAGAAAACTTCCAAAGTGCTAGTATCAATTAGGATTATTAATTATGATTATTTATGTCAGAAATTACTCCGAACATTGACATGCCATGTACTCTAAGGACCTTCCATACTAAATTTTTGTCTTCGTAAACTGCTACAATTCTGCAGAGGCAGCAGATTCTGTTTCTGCCATTGCTTGTGTTACGCATTCAAATTTTAAAGGTAATAACTTTGGGAGGGCTAGTGCCAAACCAATATCTTTAAAATTCATTTGTCAAAAGAGTAGTTTATAGTAGAGAACATGTGTTTTTTACCACTAGCAAAGAAAATGTGGAACAAGAGGTATTTAATATGAGGATATGAAAGACTATAAGAACCAATGTTTAGTTTATTGAGAAGAGATATCTTGGCATAGAGTTATTTTCTTTGTAGAAAATCCCTATTTTATTGAAATCTGACACTACCCTCATTTCATTGCCTCCTTGTTTCCTTGTCCAAGAAAGGAGTCATTTCTAAGTCCAATACCCTAATACAATTGTCAGTATAAATCACCAGGAAAACAGAGCAAGCCTTTGGAAGAACATCTGTAATTAATTTGGAAGCTGAGACTGTAACTGACACCTAGAGATAAAGGAATAGAAAGCTATAAACCCCTAATAAATGATTATGCATCACCACAGATACTCAGCCTACTTACCTGAAGCAAAACAGCACAGGGCTTTACATGTAGCAATAGCTTAGCCATGAACTTCAGATAAGGTTGTATACAGGTTGGAGTCTAAATAAGCAAATGTCCAGAAACAAAAATTGATTTCCCACTGTTTTAAGATATTTATGAACCATCCTTACAAAATTTGTTGTCTTCTCTAAGCTCCAAATAAGTCTCTCCAGGCTTGGAAATGTTCCCACTTGCTCTGGTGTCCCTCCATAGAAGCTCTGTCAGGACTTTTTCTGTCTCATCTTAACTCCTTTGAAGAGGTGGAATTATCAGATTCATACATAACACCAGAGATATTTTTGTTCACCTTTAGTGAAGGACTAGTGATTTTGTGAAGGAAGGTATTTTCTTCCTTTTAGAGTCTCTTGTTTACTTAGAGGAAACACAGTACTGTAAGGTTTGGAGTGACAGGGACCAGTGTCCTCTACCACTGTAATCCCCAAGCTATTCAGCTTGGGTACTAAACAAAATTTGTGAGAAAAAAGTCTCAGGAAAAAATAACTTTTATCCCCAGAATTATTCTGGGGTTATAAGATGAGGTCTCTTTTTTATTTATCTTCCAACCACCAACTACTTGCTCTTCATCAAGGATTGCAAGGCATGGTGTATACTAGATTTTCCTTCATGTTTTCAAATGCTGAGAAGAAACTCCTTTGTCTGAGAGATACTTTCCATCAGGTAAAGAGACAAAGGTCCATCCTGTGTGAATGCCAGTTACAGAAAATTATAACACAATTGATTTTTCTTGACATTTAAAAACAGCAACAAAGTCAATGCAAAATACAACTCCACCACCAATTTAATTCTTTACTGTTTCTGGACTGAGTCATAATTGATAATAGGCATACTCATGTGTGAGAAGGAGATATTTTATGTTTGAAATGGAGACATTAACTGTAGAAGACATTGATTTTTAAAACCCTAGTAAGCCAAGAAGAAGAAATATTTAAACGAGGTGTTCTGCCAGGTGAAAAATAGGAAATTTACTATCTTGTTGCAAGTACAGTTTACACTGTCACTTATTTGAAGTGTGCCTAAAATACCATTCCCATGGTTTTGTTTAAAGGTAGATACTGAATTGATTTTCCAGTTTGAAACACATTGCTAATACCTTTTAGCTATGTCCTCTGATTTCACCCAAAGTGTATTTGTTCACTTACTGCAGAGCAAAAAATTCTTTCAGTTGCATTTTATACATATGCAAAGAAGTGACCATCTTTCCTTATTTGATCCTACAGCAGAAAAACCTCATAAGAACCTCTAGGTGGTATTAATAGGAGGGGAGCCCTGATTTAACTCAAAATTGTTTCCAGTGGAAATTTAAGCACTAAAGATCTCTCTATTTTTTTGACAGAGAAATGAGAGGAGGCAGAAGAAAGGAAAAAGTATCTCTATCATTACACACATATATACATGAAAACACATATATACACATGCATATGTAGCATATACACATATAAAGTTCTTAGCACAATAATAGCAAGCAATAGCTTCTGACAGGAAATGAAGGATATGATATCTACTTTGTACAAAGAAAACTAGTAGGAATGAAGACAGATGTTCATTAGATGATTTTGTTAAGTACAAATACCAGCCTTTACTCTAGGCTGTTATTAAAGCAATTACTTTTTTTTAAGTGCACAGTAAAAGCATAGCTTTGCGGTACTCCAGTAAGCATTATTACATTAATATAGTGAATTTACCAGATCTATCTGTCATTACTGAACCTCACAATGATATTCTGATTAATGATGCATACTGAAGATATTGCAGATGCCAGCCAGATGTTCAGAGAAAATGAATGTTTTTTTGGCTTGAGAAGTTAAGTATAAATCATATATATATTGACACATCTAGTGGAACAAATGGAAGGTATTCCTTAGTGCACTTGCTATCTAGCTCCAATTTATTCGTACTTAGACAAGATACATGATACGAGACCCTGTTCATCTCAGCCTTCTAGATAAAGCAATAGATGAGAGAACCATGCAAAAAAAATAAAAGCAAAATATGGCCTGCTATAGGGCATCTCTTTTGCTGTAATCTACTCCCCTACCTCTTTCATCTGGCTGCCTCACAGGACAGGAGCCTTAGCACATATCTCCCAGTCAGCATAAAGGAAAAAGAAAAGGAGGAACTACTGACAGCATACCTCCCAGCAAGGAACCGGGTCAGTCAGGTGTCTCATGTCCATCATCATATCCTCTCCTCTAGCCTGTGTTTCTGCTCATGTATGTACATATCTGTTCCTATGAAGGGAAGAGACCTACTTCATTTTAGGTAGTATTAATTAACTTCACAACATTAATTTTTCTGCCTTCATAGTAAGATCCTAAGCTGGTATGTCAATACTAGCATGTTATTCAGCAGACAGGAGCTGTGATGGCTCAAAACCCATTTAAGGTTTGGAGAATATTGCTTGATGTTGCTTGAACTCTCATCCTGCAGCTACAGACCAGGCAGAGACTGTGTCCTCTGGTTTTATAATATGGCATTTGAGCTTTTGTTTGATGTTGCTAAAAGCTTCAAAGGTCCTGGAAATATGGGAACTTATTTCCTAAGTCTTCTACTGTTGGAGTAACTCTGTGTCGTTAGCTATGTAACTTACCTAATCAGGTAAGTCATATGCTTGTTTCCCATTCATTAGGCTTCTGTAGCGATATTGACACGAGGTTATTGTTCTCTATCTTTTGAGAAATCACGATAGAAAGAAGATCAGAAGGACTGGAGTGACCACAGGCACCCTCGGTTTAAATATTCTAAGCCATATCAAACCAGGTTTTGACAGAATTCACTATACTAAAAGTTTCTCATGAACAATAAAGACATTGAAGAAAGGAGCGTAGCTGTACCTGAGGTGTACCTGTACTTACATATTCCTCTCCAAAGGCTACAGTTTTCATGGTGTTAATAGGCGATTGGCTGGCTGGGAACATCCAAGTCATGAATCTAGGCAATATTAGATTCTTCCTACCTGCACCTTTAGCCAAGTAGGGAGTAGCCTCTTCACTCACATTGCACTCAAAGACAGTAGCCTCAGGTGTTACTGAAGTTGATCCTCCCCTACCTCCACATCTGAAATCAGCTCTGAAACTAGAAGTGGAAAAACAATTTGAGACAGTGTAACAAACCTTAACGACATCTTTAAAAGAAAAAAAAGTTGCATCGTTATCTGCCTCTAGGACCATCCTTCTGTCCTACAAATGCCCACAGCAGCTTCTGTGTTTTTTTTACCTGAGCAAAGGAGATGAAACATAGACCTCATAAATGTGTGTCTGGTCACTCTGTCCCTACTTAAAAATATGTTGCTTTTAAAGAGAGTAGCTAAGAACCTTTGTTCCTTTCAGGTATGGGTGAATGGCCAAGAACTTCAGTTTTGGGACACACAGAGAGTAGCAAGAGGAAATTGACACTACTGTGTGGCTCAGCAATTCTCCAATCCCTGCCATTTTTTCTGCTCACTGCTTTTCACTGCTTCCAGAGCAGCACAAATGCATCAAGCTCAGCTACTTCTTGGCAGCTTTCTGCAGAGTACAGATTTTTAGTCACACTGCATTAAACAGTGAAAGTGGAGCAGAACTGCCCTGTGCAGCAGCAAAAGAAGATAATAATGGATTTTCCACCTTGCCAAACAATAGTGGTTTGCTCAATTTGCATCCACTTGCCAAGTCAGGGTCTGCAAACAGTGGTGTGGTGGGTGGAGTGCAAACAATTGTGAGGAGCAAATACCATTATTGCTGTCAGATCCTGATCTTTGATTTGGATTCGATCAATTCTTCTGATTTTTAAGGGAGGCAAAAAACAAGAAGATATACAAGATGGTTTATTTAACCTTTTACATCTATTACTATTAATTGTATTTTGCACTCAATCTGGACAGTTTGTCCTTTACTGACTTGGACAAGCCATGAAGTACTAAAGCTACCCACTTTCCAGCGCAATTGCCCAGCACTGATGAGCTCCTAATTTTAGCATGTCCACATCTTTCTCCAATATGGCTCTGATGTTGTATCTAAGTGTTTGAAAGGGCAAGAAAAAAAAATGTTTTCTCTTTTTTTTCTTTTATTTCTGTTCAGAATAACATAATAATGACTCCAGTGTGTCAGCAGATTTATTATAGTGTTATATAGTTTTCCTAATCATAGAATCATAGAATCGACCAGCTTGGAAAAGACCTCTGAGATCATCAATCCAACCCTTGATCCAACACCACTGTGGTTACTAGACCATGGCACTAAGTGCCACATCCAATCTCATCTTAAAAACCTCCAGAGATGGTGATTCCACCACCACCCTGGGCAGCCCATTCCATTGTCTGATTACTCTCCGTGTAAAAAGTTTCTTCCTAACATCCAACCTAATTTCAAACCAATATCCAATGTTCAATCTGAACCTATTTAGCTGCAATTCGTCACTTGTTGTGGTGCCGACAAATACTGAACACTTTGACTGTGTAATATCTGTGAATCTTCCAAAGAACTTGTAGGCTCACCTTTAAATCCTTCTCCACAAGGCTGCATAAACCCTTTTTTTGGTTTTAGTTGCTAGATATTGAACCTCTTATTATTAACATTAGAGTATGCTAGTCCTTCCAGATGAAAATGCCACAGGAGACAGTGTCAGAAGTATTACTAAAGTCAAGGTAATTTGTTTGCACTACTGTTCCAGGTTGGTCCAGAATAATTTCATATTGACAGATATTTTTGATTGCTCCTGATTTCTGTCTTTTTTTTTTTCACATATATGTTGATAGATTAAAAAATGCATTACATATAAACCATCCAAAAGAAAATAATAAGAAAGATCAGCTTACCTGACCTTGACTCAAAATACACTCTGCCTTTGCCTTAAGCAGTAAAATCAAAATGTAATAGAGGCTATATTTTTGTCTGACCAACAGGAGAAAAGACTGCAAGTTAGGCTTCACAAAGGTACACAGGGAAGGGCTTATGTCTTCAAATTCACATCAGTGAAATGACAATGCAAATTATCAACCAAATACACACTGAACAAGACCACTAGAGATCTCCTCACTTGACCTGTGCTTATTCTCCAGTATTCAGCATTTAGGACTGTAGGAAGGCAAAATAATTCATGGGTTCATTTGTGCCAGGAGATGTTAATCTAAATATTTAATGTTTCCATGCATTTTCCTGGGGCAGATAAATATAGAAATCCATTTGTTCTGGCGGGGTGAGTGGAATAGAAAGCAGGAGAGTGAAGTATGGTTGTTTTGTCCAAAGTATACTAACTAATGTGTGGGAATTAAAGGTTATTTTGTGCTATAACTGTTCCCTAGCACATACTGATCAATTTCCATGATATGCTGTAGATATGCACTGTAACTTTTCAATTTATTAACAAATGTGAATGGTGTTACAATAAAATCAAAGTAAATTTCAGTTCATTGTAGCTTTTCTTCCTTCTGTTTCTATTATCTATGATCCATTCCCAGCAGAATAACCCTGTACGTATTTCAATTGTACTTGCAACATTTGTCAGAAAAATGTGTAAATCCTAGAAATTTATCAGATCCTGTATGAGATTCTTAAAAAGACAAACATTAGTGTCACAACTGCTAACAGAAACTTCCTTACTAATCTTCTGGATTTCAAGAATGGACAAAAACCTGTAATAAACCTACTTTACTAAAGGTTTTTCCTTTACTAAATAAATATGACTATATTAAGATATCCACCTTTTAGCCTTGTACAGTGAATACGGTAGTACTGGGCTGATTTTGAGTTTACTCTTGTTGGTATCTTTTGGAGAAGAGAAAAATGTACTATTAGAAACATTGGTGCCTTGTTGTCATGGTTTGAGATGGCCCCCCCGGGAGTCGGGGGCTCAGAGGTGACTGGGTACCAGGGCAGTGTTCCCTGGAGAGCCGATCACTGCTCATCTTGTTCGCTTCTGCTCAAAATCACATATACACAGCACTGGAACCTGTTGGTAGTTCTGCTGTTGGTGTCTGCTGTGTGTAGGTGGAGAAGGCCAGGGGGTGGTTGGGCTCCTTCTTTCCCCCCCTCTGGAGGGGAGGGGAGCCCTGTGGCCCCCCAGCTCTGCCTAGGACAGAGTTAGAGGCAGCATTTGGAGTGAGTGTTTGTGAGGGACATGACTCACAGCACCTGAGGTAAGAGGAGAGAGGCAGGCTCTGCAGCCAAGCCTTCTTCCCCCCCCCCTTTTTGCAGTTAAGCTGTGGAGGGGGGCCTTTTTCTTTCCCTCAGCTGTAAAGTGAAGGAGAGGCTCAGCATTTGAAGCAGAGCCAAGTGGACAGGCTGATAATAAAACAGCTCGGCGCTCAGGAGAAGAATCCCAGGCGAAATTGGAGACGGGCCAAGAGCTCGGGAGTTGCCCTGCTGAAGCTGATCATGGGCAGCCGAAAACTGACTCGGAGGAATGAAGATTCCAAATGCCTACTGTGATAAGCTACAATACAGCAACAGCGAACCGAGATATGAGACTGAGAAGGAGAGATCACACAGCAGACCGAGGAGAAAGGACTCAAAACTACTTTCTTGGACTTCGTGAGGAGAAAGACTGCAGCAAACAGCTGAAGGTTGGTTAGGAAGTGTTCAGGGGCCCAGAACACTCCCACGAGAGAGACTGCGTTACCCAGCAGCCTTGAAAGGCTCTTCCTGGACTAAAGTTAAAGGGAGGGGCTTAAAAGGACTGATAGAAATGTAATATATATATATAGTTACCTTTAGTTTGTATAGTATTTATTTTTGTAAAATAAATGTATATACTTCCCCTTTCCCCTATAGAAACCTCTGGCCTGAAAGTTTCTCTCCGGTGTTGGGATAATTGTGGGAAAGAGTGGGGGGAAGCCTGGAAATTGGATTCTGGATTTCTAATGTGGCTCAAACTGCCACACTTGTACATAATTAAAATTGTATTTATTGCTAAAATTGCACTGACTATTTACAGAGGACTAGGTGTGCTGAGGCTTGTGCTCCATGAATAACGAGCTGTGTGAATAGATTTCCTTCAGAATGGCAGGGTGAAGGAATTTTGACTTCCCCTGATCCTCTAAAAGGGCCATCAGAGGAGGTAAAATGCATTCCTTCTTACAGCAAGTGTAGTAAGTCTGGAGTGAAATGTGCACTCTGTGAATCAATCCTGGGTTTCTGCGTAAGTTAATTCCAGAACCTACCTGAAGCTAAGGTCCCCGAGTCATTAGTGCCTCATCTTCATGACACTGATCCAGATCAAATGCATGACTGCATCTCAGTTGAATTAGACAAAGCAAGGTATAGAGCTCATCAGGCACAAAGGAGATTGCCTGTGTGAAATTAATATGTCAAAATATTTTGGCCAGATTTGAATTCGAAGTGTAGTTTTGTATCAGATCAATGTTTTGTATGAGGCAGCTACAGCCTTTTCAATCTGATATCAGCAGACTTAATAATGGATATTCCTGACAGAGGTACTTAATTCATAAGTATTTCTTCCACTACTTATTTTTGTATCAAGAGATAGCTATTAGATTTAAGCTCTAAGTCATTTGTCTCATTAAGCTGCATGAAAACATTCTTGATTTCTTTATCTCAAGATCCACTGGTCTAAATTCAGGGAAACAGAATACTGTGATTTCTTACTTGGAAAATGAAAAGGTTATCCATTCTTATTGCCTGGCTTGAGTAGCAAAAAGCTGTACGCATCAGTTTTTAACACTTTTTCTTAGATAATACTGAGGGTCTGTCTCCCTGAACTGCTAGAAAAGAGTCACAATGTTTTTTGGTTGCTCATCAAAACCTGTTGTGTACGGGTACGGAACTACACAAGAGGATGACAGACACTTTCTTGCAACCTTGGTGTACTGACACATATATTGCTTGCAGCAGTGATCTCCAGGACCAGGTGACCAGGGACACAGCCTGATGGAGATTTGATGGGCCATGTCCAGAAGTACTGGCCCAGTCCCAGCCCATCCAGATCAGCATACCAGGTGGATGTAGCAGGCATGAGGCTGTCTAAGGCATGGGAAAGGGGGTATTGATACGAGTGCTATCACACCAAGCCTTCCTCCTCACAATGCTTTCACACTGAGATGTCATCAGGGTTGTCAGACTGCAATTGTGGCTAGCTTTTATATAAATACAGACTCATTAGCAGAGAAGACTGCTTGCATTACTCTCCACATACACACACACACCATGAACCTCACAACAGGACAGCACCTCATAGAGCAATCTGCTTACAGACTCTCAGGGTGGGTCCGTGGGAGAAGTGAATCATTTTACTCCAGAAATTTTCCAAATGGGTGTCTGACAGCAGAAAAAGATCATCAATTTTCTATTAATTATGTTTCTACTGCCATTAAGAGCACTAAGGATTCAGACAAGCATGATGCTGGAGCATACAGTAAACTATGATGCTGCAGGTGAATTAGTTTATCATCTTCTCTTTACTAGTGTTTATAGCTTTTTCATACCCATCTTTTTTTATTCTGAAAAATGTAAAAAATTTTGAGTTGAGCAGCCTTAAAAGTGTTCTTTAGAAATATATTCCTTAACTTACAAAAAAACATGCGTGTAAGATCATTTTAGTATGCAGTTTAGTCATATAAATTTTTATGGTCCTTTGTTTTCATGTTGTTTTACTCATTTCTGCTTAATCTACATAAGCTATTTCTCATATGTTATAGCTATCTTAGCCAACAGATGGTGCTATGCATAACATTTTTATGATATTGTATAAAATAAAAATAAATACTACAGTTAAACTGTACATGTAATTACTTTGTCAGAAAATAAACATGAAATTGAAGTTCACAATAATAAATGCTTACCATAAAAATTAAATGCAAGGACCAAGAAACGTTGAGAGTCACTGATGAATGTTCAGCCTGCAGGTAGGGAAGGATGGAGTTTTGTTGCATATGTAAAACTGGTTGTGATATCAACAGTACTGTGCTTGTACGCAAGGATCTTTTGCAAAATCTAGACTTCTGGTTGGTAGATTTTAAGAACACTGAAATTGTCACTCTCTGTTCTGGTTTCTGCTCTCTGGGATTAATACACTTTATCTAAATTGAAATAGAGAGATGTGGTACACCATGGATACTCATACAATTGAAGTAGGACCATTCCAGTATATAAGAATTATGAAATGCAATTCTAAGCACCAATTTTGAGGACCACCAGTGTTTCACACTGTGCCAACATTCCATCATCTGAACAGTGCACTAAGTTTGCTGGTACTACTCAGGCCTGTAAAATTAATTATGTGCATAATGATATGGCAAAGATATTCTGTTTTCTATGAGCTTGGTCTTTCTCTTCATAATAGGGGTGGGAGCTTCATTGAACAAGGCATGACCAAGCCTACTGTGATAAATATATTCTGGTAAAGCTGCTGTCAATAACACCTGGTGCAATCTTTTCTCATTCAATTTTATTTTTTTTTCCAAATTTGCTGCTTTATCAAACTAGGCAACAGGTAATCATATTTGTCCAGTCTTAGCCATTGCAGTGAATTTAAGTTAAAAACATTTCACCCTCCATTTATAATACTTCCAGAAAATGCAGGTATCTTTGCAAAATAAAAATAAATATAGCAAGCCAATTGCAAACAGTCTACATGTAAAAATCATGTACTTAGTTCTTTGCTGGAATGAGTTGTCAAAGGCTTCATCGCTGTGAAATCCCATTTTTTTAACAGGGCTCATTGAATGTTTCAATGAATGCTAAGACAAGATGCTGTCAGTCTTACAAATGCTGGTCTTTGTTCACAGGAGCAGATGTAATTTTTCCTAGATTTTGAAAATACTTCATTTATTTTATGAAGAATTTTATGCTTTAAGTTTGATAAAGTAGTCTCCATTTTAAAGCTCCATAAAACTGAATTTCTGGTGACAACTGCTAAAATTACCTCAACCAGCTATTCCCCATCTCATTTTAGTCTCCTTTGTGCACATAGTTAGGAACAAAAGCATGTACTCTCAATAAAGCAGTTGATCATTGCTGTTGAATAAAGATTGAAAATTGTCATGCACAGTGTATTACAAAAATTTCATATACTTGCAAAAAAATTAACTTTTTTAATATATAAAAAAACAACTTTATTTCTAGTCTGCCTTGTAGATTTTATTAAATATTGTGTTGATTCATGGTCAGGAGTAATAGAGTACTGCAATAATTTGGCTGTATGTCAAGAGAATTTTTAACTGAAACTGAATTGCTGATGTTTACTAGGCTGAGTGAAGAAAACATAATTCTTTTCCTTTTTAAAATGAACACTATTTTTAAATGAAAATTGTGTTAACTTCAAACCACTTTCAGGATGTCCAGACAAAAAAACATTCAGAATTTTCTTCTAATTTGCCCACTCTCTGCGCTTTCCTTGTGTGAGTGAGACAGCACTAAGTTAATAGTGGCATGAAGCTGTGTTAGGAGACGTTTAGGTTGGATATTAGGAAAAGGTTCTTCACCCAGAAGGTGAGGTTACTGGGTACTGGAAGAGGCTCCCCACAGAAGTAGTCACAGCACCAAGCCTGAAAGAGTTTAAGAAAAATTTGGATAACACTCTCAGGCACACAGAGTGATTCTTAGGGGTCTTCTATTCAGGCCAGGAGCTGGACTTTGGTGATCTTTGTGGGTCCTTTCCAACTCAGAATATACTATGACTCTATGTTTCTATTTTTAGTTATTCTACTACAGCCTTTAGTACTGTTTTTGTACAGTTTATCACAAAGAGTTCCCAGGACTGTTTTTCTGCCAGAATTTGGAAACAAGGCAGGGATATTGGCTGCTGGTGCATAGGTTATATAATGTTTTATTTCAACTAAGTTCATTGGAAAAAAATGTATCTTTAGTGTAGCTGGCAGACTAATCTGCTGCTGGACTATCCCATTGTGCCACAAAGGGAGGAGAAAATGGTTGGCGGGATTGTAAATGGAAAGGAATGGGGAGGTTTGGGGAAGTGAACGCAGAAGCTTGGGAAGAGTGCCAGGAGTAAAGCCTATGGAAAGCTTATAGTTTTGCATAGGACAGTGTCACCTAAGTAACATTCTCTTTAATTTTTTTCAGCCTCTGCGGCACACTACAGTCCATGATCTGAATTACACATTACCCTGTAATGAAAGCATAGACACTTTATCTCATCGTCACTATCTCTCTTGTCAGGAGGAGAATCCTGTTGCTATAAGGATTTAAAGGCAATAATAGCAGTGTGGCATCAGTTGCAGTGATGATACTACCAGTGAACCAACTCCTTATGCATTTAGGATGAAGGTTTTAGATACTATCTTTGTTACCAAGAGTTCTTTTATTTATTTTTTTTTGTCGCTAGATATTCTAGGTTTTAATTCACTGATTATTTACTTTGGAATATGTCTAACTATACATCTACAATGCAGTCTTGAAGCTATTCAAACCAGCAGTAAGATGTTAACTAAAGCTGGAGATAAAGGAGATACCAAACACATTGAATAGATCTACAAACACACTTGTAGTTTTAGCCAGCTGAGGAGCCTAGACTTAATTTCGGTTTGAGTGTATGTTGCCTCTGCGTTTAAACTGGTAGCATCCATCCTGCTTGTCCACTCATATTGTGGCTCAAAACAACTGTGCCCTTACTGGTTATTATTTCCTCTGCAAAATTTCTAAACCATCCAGAACAGACTCCCACTTGACTTAGGACATCCTCTCTCTCTTTGCTTCTGTGGTGGGTTGACCTTGGCTATATTTCAGGTGCCCACTTCCTCCTCCTTTCTCTCGCTTTTCTTGACTTTCATGCAGGAAGGAAGTTTTTGTCCTTAGAAGACATGAAGAAAGTTATATTTTTATTATAAGATTTTCATATTAGACAGCACTCTACATGAATATATATTCAATGATTCTGATCATAAAGAGTATTGCCTTAATGAGGAAAGGTCTTAGTTATAACTGCCATTCCTCATTACATCATCTTGGACCCTAACAGGGGCACAGACAGGAAACATCACAGAATGTCTTGAATTCCCTCTAGGTTGGATATGAATTGTCAGCTGCATTAATTCACAACACCACTGCTTTGTCAAAGTTAGTTATATGTGCTATTGTATTGAGAATATTTGACTGATACAGTTGCCTCTATAATTAGGAGTGTGTCACATTTCAATTATATTTTCATAACACTTTCCAAATGTTTATAAATCAGATAAACTCCCTCTAGGCTGAAATGTGCCATGATAATTGGTATGGGGATGGTTTTGTTTGTGTGCTGTTGTCCATTACTTTGATAGAATATTATTATACAATTAAGGTAGATGTGTTTTCCTATCTTTTAGACCTTACCTCAACAAAAATGAGGGTTGATATATTCAGTTTTCACTTAACTGTTTTCTTATAGAAGACACTAGAAGTTTTACCATTGCTTTACTTGTCTCAACAACATCCTAGCAATTCTAAATACCTACTTAAAAACACTTGCAATATGAAAGTACTATATTTCATAATACTAAACGATATTATCTCAATGAAAATTTGAAAGAAGAAAAGGAGGATCAAATATTAAAGTACCTTATTTGTGAACACCTTTCTCGGTAGCAATCCTTAGCAAGCATACATCATGTGAATATACAATGTAAAGCAGTTGGATAAGTTGCAATTGTGTTTAATTAGAAGTGCGTCTTTGGAGATTGTTTTTGGAGGAAGAACAATTAATGCCTTGAATTTGTTTTCTTGAGCAAGAGTTTTACGAAAAAAAAATTATGTTGTCCAAGAAAACCCTTAAAACCTGCAATGATGCACAGATGTGCTGTGAAATACTTAAAATGTGAGATAACTTTAAGAAGATACTCACTGAATATTAAACAACCTTGGAAACTGCTACCCAGAAATAGTTTTTTTTTCCTCCATTCTTGATGTAGGGGTGGAGTGCTGAGAGCTCATTTTTTTCAGAAAAGAGGCAGTTGTCAATTTTTTTCAAACTAATCTAGCTTTGTATGTAAGTTAGGCTACTGGATTTGCATTTATGGGTTGTTATTGGATAGGGACTGGTGCTTTTAAGGCTGTGTCATGCATACTAAAGAATCTTTAAAAGTTTTCCCATGTTCATCCATAAATATTGGAATAAATAAAGGCATCGACTGGGTGGCATTTGCTTGTCCAAACAGGCAATATGGTAGAAATTTTTCCTTCTGCATGCAGTCCGGCTGCTTTCAGTGACATCTCTTCTCTCTGGGGATAGCATCTTACTGGCAGTGCAGGGAGACAGGATAAATAGCTATGGGATGTGGGGAGAAAACATACACAAACATTCTGAAATCCTGTTTTCATGCTAGCAATTCAAACTGAAACTGTGGAAAAGCGTGGTTGTTTTTTTTTTTTTGTACCTCGCATGAATACAGGAGATATTTTCAATCAGCTTTTCTCTTCCAGAATGTTGTCATTATTCTGAAGCATAGAAAATTTATTATTGTAGAGGAAACTGGAGCATGCCAACTGTGAGGCTGTTTAGCTTAGCAGTGTTTTATAATGGTCACATAGATAGGATTTAGTGCTGCCTCCGTTCTGTTCAGAGCGCAGTGTATTTTCGTAGAGACATAGAATTGTTTGGGTTGGAAGGGACCTTCAAAACCTTCTACTCCAACTCCCCTGCCATAGGTAGGCACTTCTTCAAGACCAATTTCCTCAAAGCCCATCCAGCCTGGCCTTGAATACTTACAGGGATGAGGTACTCACAGTTTCTCTGGGCAACCTGTGCCAGTGTCTAACCAAAAATTTTTCTTTGTATCAAATATAAATCCATTCTGTTTCAGTTTAAAGCCATTACCTCTTGTTCTATTACTATATGTTGTTGTCAAAAGGCTCACTCCTTGTTTCTTGTGGGCCTCCTTCAGATACTGATCAGCTTCCGAAGCTGCCTCTTCTCCAGGTTGAACAAGCCCAACTCCCTCAGCCTGTCTTTATAGGAAAGGTGCTCCATCCCTTGGATCATCTTCATGGCCCCCTCTGGACTTGCTCCAGCAAGTCCACATCCTTCTTATGTTGGGGGCCCCAGTGCTGGATGCAGCACTCCATGTGGGATCTCACTGAGAGTGGAGAGGGGCAAAGTCACCTTCCTTTCCCTGCTGGCCATGCTGCTTTTGATGCAGCCTAGGATACAGTTGCCCTTCTGGTCTGTGAGTGCACATTGCTAGGTTATGTCAAGCTTTTCATCCACCAACACCTCCAAGTCCTTCTCCTTAGGGTTGTTCTCAATCCATTCTCCACCCAGCATTTTCATGTGCTTGGGATTGCCCTGACAAGACCTTACAGTTGTGCTTGTTGAGTTTCATGATGTTTGCATGGCCTAGGACTGAAACATGCTATTTAACCCCTAGCACATTTCCCTTTGTGATTTTCTTCTAGCTGTCTAGTACTTTCTGAGCCAGTGCCTCTGCATGGTTTGAGAGATAGCCTATGGTACAGCATAGTCTCAATGACCAGCTTTATTTTCTGAAAATAAAACCAACCCATGCATACAGAGATGAGGTATGCTAGCTCCTAGTCTCCTAGCTTCTCTGTTTTGTCTGTGAACATAATTTGGAATGGACATAATTGAAAATACTAAAACCATAGAGCTAAATAGCAGACAGAATCAAGGAAGGAGGGAAATCATTGTTCAGAAATCACTTCAGAAATCACCTCATTCAGGTGGATGTACTTATATTCTTCTGGAGATCAGAAGATATAGAAGACCTACTTAAATTTAGGTACTTGCTTAAGTGTACTATCTAAAATAATATTTTTCTTTCAGACATGCAATATTATAAGGACAGTTAAAACAGTGCATTTTCTATTTGCCTAATTATGGTAATCAGGATTTCTCATGCAAGGTTTGCATTTCTCCATGCATAGGTTCTCTATTCACCCTTAAAACACAAAAAGGTTTAAAATCAGTGAGGAATAGGCACTTTGTATTACTTTCTGACATCCTGCTAACAACAGAGAGGAAAAAAAAGTTCAATTTTAATATTTCTTGGATTTGGTTCTACAACTGAGAATTCCTTCAAATTTAATTAATACAAGTATACTTTTATTTGCATTTAAATACAGTAAAATATTTGTTGCTAAAATTTCAAACATATCTGAGAAAGGTTAAATTCTTAGTTGAATAATTACTTGGATTGTCCTTCATTGCTTGTTTTCTTCCTGACAGCTTCCAACAGTTGTCAGTGAGATTGCTTTTTCATAACTTCTTTGGAAAATTACCAGCAATATTACTAATTTTCCTTGCTAATTTTCACTATTTTTCCTTCAATTGAGAAAAGCTGGTCGTTGGCTTTTTTTTTTTTTTTTTTAGATAAGACACACACACACACATAACTACAGTGTACATATGTTGAGTGCTGTACTGGTGTTTATTTTAGAAGTGAAAATTTGTTGTGCCGTCACGTGCATGCACTTCTGTATGTGTAATGCAGTCTGTAATCTGTTCCCAGAAGCTTAGCTGAAGCTCTTTCTCTGTTCAATAATAAATGAGCAGAACCTCAACAGCAGCCAGTGACTGCTGAATGTGCCAAATAACTGAGCTATCATCTGCAAAGACAGGTGTCAGTTCTCAAAACTGAAGGTGATTGACTCCTCTGAAATGTTTAAATGTATTCTAGCTTGCAGGGATCAGTTTATGGTGCCTCAGTCACCTCTGCCAGAAGCAATACCTCCTCATAGACCAGGCCAACCTCCCTGGCTTCCCACAGAACCATCTCCGTGAGAGACTTCTCTTTTCCAGTTCCCCTCAGTTCAAGGGTTTTGTCATTCATCATGCTTCAGTCAAGCAAATAGAGGACAGATGTCTTCATCTTTCATTTACCACTTGACATCTGAGTCCATTCTCCTAGATGATTCAATTCTGAAGGCAAAGAAAACTCTACCAGCCTTATTAGGGAATTTGCATTCAGATTCCCCTGAAAATGCTAGTCCACAACATACCTTAACCCCATTATTCAGTGTGATGTTGCAGGTCTTATCCAGGTACAGTGTATGACCTCTTGTAGGCAATATGTCATGTATTTCCACGCCTTCCCTTCTGTTAGATACTGTTCAAAAAAGTGCTGCTCTTGTACGCTGCTACCAGGTTAGGAGAGCCTTATTTTGAGAAGGATCACTAGTGCAAAATAGTGATACAAAAAACCTTTCTCTGGGTGCAAACTTCAGTTGATTAAGATTGTTACTGTAAAGAGTTATGAGTAATGTCTACTTCTCTTGTGTTTTTTTTCTTCACTAGAATTGCAGATTCACAGTGAATAAAAAGAATTGTGAATAAAAAGTGTTTGGATTACTCTATATATTCACATTTTAAATACTTTCACAAAAACATAATGTCTGTGAGAATTTTATAATACCCTTCTCTGGTTTTATTTTTACATACTAGACTACAGTACTCAGACCATTTCTATGTAAAATTCCTTGAGGCACCATTTATGAGTTGCGTGTTCAGAACACATAAGTTACACCTCCAGATTAAGTCTTCTTGCTCTCTAACTGGTTGTTTTCAGCTTTCCTAGGCAATTGAAATGAAAAATTTTGAATTCTCAAAAATTTTCCCCAATATTTTGTACCGATATTTTGTCTTGAGGCTCATAGGCATGTCTAGGAAGAGATAATATTTTTTGATATTTGTTAAAATGTTTCATTTTGATGATGAAAGACATTACTAGGTACTTATCGTTGGGTAGCTTCGACAAAGTACTATTAATGTGCCTTGAAGAATGAACAGACAAACTAATTCATGAATATTTGTTTGACAGCTTTTAGTACTTATACCTATAAATACATCTCTCATCTGTCTAACTATCGAGTCATTTTTTAAATGATACAATTTTTTGTTCTTTATATGCCAGTTATCTTAGAAATTTGTCTATTCACACAGCACACTGCCCTGAACAGAGCAAAATATTGTAGAGCAAATGAGAGAAACCTGGCTCTTCACATGGAGATAGTTTAGAATATGGGAAAATGGAAATAAAAAAAAATTTATCAAATTTGACAGTACTTCACTTAAAAGCTCAGTTTATGATTTATATATGAATTACAGAGCATATTGTACTTATTCATTGTACTAGTACTCCATGGTAGAATACAAAGATTGGTATATTTATGAGAGATTTCTCATTTTTCTGCAAAGTACCTAGCATTAAACATTCCCAAACACACTTAAAATAGTAAATTCATGGAGTTATAGGGGTGACTCAAATGTCTTTGATAAATGTTGAAACAGTGTGCAGATGTAGATGGAAATACCTCCAGGAGCAGTTCCAGCAGAGCAAGGGTAATGCAAGCCACAGCTGCTGATTGATTATACACCCACACAGATACAGGCTCCAGCTGTAGCTTGTGTTCCTGAGCAAAAAAAAAAAAGGTATCATGAGTACTGTCTTCTATGAAATCATCCTACCAAATGATTGGAGGGCAGGAACACCTCTCCTGTGAAAAAAACCCTGAGAGTTGTAGCTGTTCAGCCTGGAGAAGGGAAGGTTTCAGGGAGACCTTACAGCAATGTTCCAGTACCTAAAGGTTCATACAAGAAAGTTGAAGAGGGACTTCTGACAAGGGCATGCCGTGACAGGACAAAGGCTGATAGTTTTAAACCGAAACAGGCAGATTTACAATAGATATAAAGAATAATTTTTTTTTTAGAATGAGGTTGCCCAGAGGAGCTGTGTGTTTAGGTCATGTTGAATGGGGATTTAGCAACCTTGTCTCATGAAAAATGTTGTGGAAAACAGTGGCCTTTGTAGGTCCCTTCCAACCCAAATAATTCTATGATTCTCTGATCTACTGAATGACCACGTACTCATTACGCTGATTTACTCATATTTGTACTTGAGGGCATTGTTCCTTACCTGTTTTTTCAGCATATGGGGACAAATAACTGTTCTGACCATGACATTCTTTTTTCCACTCGGTGGTCTAGAATCTCACAAGTGTTTGATGTGGTATCACAGAGAAATGGAATATGACAGACTAGGAGAGCAGCAGTTTTGACTGCTCTGACAGTCTAAGAGGAAAGGAAGTTTGTCCAGATGTTTTGTAAGACAGGGTCTGTGTCTCCTATCCAAGACATCTTTCAGAGTTCATGTAGCAATGCTGATCACACACCAGATTTTCTTTAATGGAAAAAAACCCATCTCAGGGCTCTCTGAGCTATCACAGAAAGGATCTGCCAGAGGCAATCAAATGGAAATATCTCTAGTTAAATGTCTTGAGGGCAGCTGACAAAACTACACCTCATGTGGTCAGGTTTCTGACACCTATTATCTACTGTCACCTCAAGATTAGCTATGAGATCTGTGGTGGATATTTTGTAACCAAATGAGAGAACGTGAGTGATCAAGTACCATTTGACTGTACTGCTGCTGGATGTGACGTTGCAGCGACACAAAAAATGTAAAAAGGGAAATTAAAGCTCTGAATTGCATAATGTTTCTTAGCTGGGACTAAAAGTGAAGATGTATTATTTCAATAGTTAAAAATACATTATTTTTTTTTTTGCAAATACAGTATTTTTTCCCTTCAACTATGGTTTGAAACATTTAGCACTTACAGAGCTTCCAAGCATCCCTTAAAAGCAGAGGATACAAATGGAGAATAGAAGTCTATCTAATAGAGAATACATTCGAACAGAACAAGTCTAATCTCTATTTATGCAATATTAAAAAATAAACAAAGTTCCTATTGTTGCAGGGAAATAAATTTGGTAGTCTGACTATTTTAACTTACAGCTTTTACTGCAGCAGTAATGATATTTTTAACAACCAAAGAACTCACTATAAAGCTGTGATCTGGTTAATTTTAATATAAATTATGTATTTCAACTGCATTAGAAAAGCACTTAAAGTGATTGCCTTAACAGAACAATATTAGGTCATTAAAACCCATCCCTGGACATACTGAGATAAGTACTTACTGTTCTAGGCTCTCTTCAGAGTTTTCAGTGTTGGCAATCACAGTGGTAAACAGTCTTCTTGGCACTTAAACTCCACATCTTCCTGTTAATGATGAATTTGTTGTAAGAGTATTGGTACCACTTCAGTACCTTCCATTTTAATTTATTGAGAAAAATTTGTACTAATTGTGTTTGAGAGTTGAGTGGCTTTGCTAAAGGGTCCACGCATAATTTGTATGTCTGGTTGACATGAGAAGGTCTAAAGGGCAGAAGGACAAGAGTATATCCTTCCTTAGAAATGTAGTTTGTTCAATATTTATCCAGATGTTTCTTGGAATGAGTTTGGTCTTTGAGCTTGGCCACACTAGCATTGATATACTTAATTCTACATGGTTTTTCTTAAGTATATGGGACTGAATTCAAAATCAGACATAATTTTTCCGTCTCTGTTGTATGCCATAGTCTCTATTAATGCTTATGAACAACATCTGCTATTTAGAAAACCTGTCCCAACAGATGTACAGGATCACTTACTAACTAAAGGCTTGCTCAGACTTCTCTAGTTCAACCACTCTAGAAAAAAATATGTAAACCTCCCCATTAATTTTTTACTGCAGAAGTTGCAGATCCAGCTATCTAGGATGACTTTGAATTTGTTTGTGTATTGTTTATCTTCTACTCTTTTGATATTTTTTGAGCTTAAAGTAAAATGTTTGTATAACACCAGTTTTGCACTGTCTTTAATGGGGGGGGGCAGACAGGGAAGAATATTGCTGCTTTTATTTCCTCTGTGAGTCATTCTTGCACTGTCCAAGATATCAAAGAGCAGGATTGCTATAAAGAAGGAAGATTATGCTTTCATTATACTGCTCTCTCTTAAATTTTCACTTTGGTAATTTAAAAAAATCCCATATCTAAGTTCCTGTCATCGTCCTCTAGAGTTTTCATATTACCTGTCTTGTAAATTCAAGGCATCCCTTGTTTTTGCTGCATAACTTCTTTCAGCAGTTAATACCAACAGTTAGGCACTTGTCCTAAGTAAAGGATTTGGTCTCCACTATTATATTTTACTTCTCTCATATGGCTATAAGATTTTACCCATAAGATTTTATTTCTCAGTAAGTGTATTTGTCCTTTTTATTTAACATAAGGATAGTTCAAGCAGTTTATGCAGCGTTCACTCACATAATGGACATTACAGATGAGCTACAGAAGTGGAGGATGACTGCTAGTTGATTAAAAGAAACTGTTTCATCTGGCATTAAAGCTTTCTTCCATGGCTTTTCAGGACATTAATTTGCTTATAGTTTTACAAATAGAAGTGTGAAGACCTAAGTTTGCATATCTTGCATATTTAACTCAATTTAATCAGTCTCTTTGAATAGCAATTAACTGCTGGTTTCAAATCCCCTCACAGCAGTAATTTATTATTCTATTGAGGTACCTGCTTGTCAGAATGTTAAAAAAAAATCTTCCCATGTCCCTATTTCTCTGTTTTTCTGACATATCAAGTGTGAAGAAAACTTTGCCTAAAAAAATTGGTTAAGCTCTCCTTACTAAAAAGAAGTGTCTACCCTCGGTTTACAATCAAAATGGAAAATATCCATTGCAGTTACAACATCCACAGATTGGCTGCTGGCTGACATATTGTCCAAAAATGCTGATTTCACACATATTGTTGAGAAATTTAAAAGCAATTGATTCGGATATATACATTGAGAGTTATAAAATATTGAGTTTTTTACAATTTCTTAACCTAGAATTTTGAGGTGATGAGAGATTATTGAGCAAAAATACAGCACACAGTATTCCTGCAATGAAGTGCACAAGTTTGAAAACTCTACCTCATACACATCAACTGTTTGGCTTCTATGAATTTCATTATTAATGTTATAAGACATACATGTCATTTGCTGAATAAACTGCTGGTGATTTATTCTATCCGTTCAATTATTCAGTGAAGATTTTCCGAAGAACTTTTATCAAGCTTATAAGACATCCATGTAGAGAGGTTCTGGTCCAGTAGACTATCTAACAGTACCCTTTCACTTCATTCAGAACTGTTTCTGGAGAGTTTAGGACTTTGAAATTCAAAGGTATGGGAATGGGAGATATTGCTTATGATAAGATGATAGCTATAAAGCTGAAAATTTTAACTCAGATCCTTGACTGCCCATAAAGCAAAGTGAGCTTGCCTCCAACAAGCATTTGCAAAACCACAGACATATTCTGTGAGGTTTCTATCAAATTGTCTAGTGCTGCTATTTACAATATACTGCATGTTTTTTGCTGTTTACTGAAGTCATGACTGTGTTACTGCCTTAACATTAATTACCAGCATCTTTCACTGTACTCACATTCTCAAACTTCCCTTTTTCGCCTCAGTTCTCAAAGCCAGAAGCCTATAAACACCTTGTTAAATATCCGGCATTTGAGTCAGCATTTGGTGCTTAGCCATTTTTGACAGTTTAATAAACGGGTTGAATTAAGCCATGGTAACTGGACATGCAGTGCTTGCCACACTCTGCAAACAGCCCAAAACATTCAGTGCATAACCAATCCTTGTAAGTAGACACACATAAATACCTGGTGGAAAATCATACATGCATATAATAGAGTTGGGAATTAAGGTGAAGTAATGTGATATTTGGAAGGATAATGTGCTCCTGCCTTCTCCAGTCCTTCTGCTTACAGAGCCCCAGGGAAGGACATATATAGGTTTTCCTCATCCTGCCAGCTTGTCTATTGAAATTTGGCAGTCTGCTTGCCTTGAAGTGGGATGGGTGTGGGGTCCTGCAGAGAAGGGGTCACTCTCTTATAAATTGACCTAGCCTATCATCTTGCAACTGAAATTTAACTACCCTCAGCTTAATGTTGGATAGTAGAGGGCATCTACAAAAATCAGGCAAAACACCTCAGTATTACAGATAAACTTATTTAGCTAATTATGCATAGTAATCCATACTCTATGTATGAATTCTTGCTAATACATCAGTCCTGGTGTAGGACAGCAGAAACAGGTTAGCCTTATATTTTTCTGAGAAACAGATGAAATACCAAGGAAGACCTGATCTGGACAGTTCACGTGTTTCTGTCAAGGGGTTACCCCTTCGGCAGGAAGATCTTGTTCTGTGACAGTGACAAATCACAGGCACCACTTCCACTTACACCTGTTGACACACCTGTTGGTGCCAAAAACATATAAAATCCAAGAAAAGAGGTGTAAAAAAGAAAGCAACTCCAGGTGCTACTGACTGGAAGCAAGACAGGTTATATTATTGGTGAATGGAAAAGTCATTAAAACCTCTTTGAGTGTCATTAAATAGAGTGTTTAACTTGAGAGTGCAGGTTTACATCACTTCTTGTGCAGACAGTTAATCCACTGTCAATATAGCCCAAGTAGGCACTTGGCTGAGCCACAGGGAGAGGTATAGCAGAGTTCAAGGCACACATTGTGTACTTTCTGCAAGAAGCTGTCAGCTGGTGGAAGATTTATAACTGTAGTTGGTAGGGATGCCAAAGCAGGACAAGGAAGATGAGAACTGGTCTGAATCTTACATTCCATATTTCTCAGATTGTTGAGGTGGAAAGGGTATTTGTAAATAAAACCTGAGTCCAGAAAAAGTTTGAGTATATGATTTACAGGTATCAAATAATCCTAGTAAATACGCTAATAATAGTGGTAAATTGGCTCATTTGAAGGAAGGGGCCTTGGTAAAACAATGGACAAATGCTTCTAAAACAAAGGTATATGTTTAAAAACTTGTATAGTCTGATGTCAAAACAGTGTTGCAATGGTGAAATACAATATTTCCACTGACTAATATAGTTCTTCCCAAAAATTTACTAATTACCATAAATGAAAAATGTTAGAATTGCTCTTTCTCTGTTTCATGGGGAAAAAAAAATGTGGATTTTTTTGAGAATGTCTTCTCTATTTTGAAAATTTTCATTTTCTATATGCTTGGAAAAACAAAGTGTAAAATACTTTTTTTTAACTATTAGTTAGTAACATCTCCTTTTCCTATCGTTTTCTCTTTCCTTGATTAACTATTATGCAATTTTAGTTCACTGAAGTAGTAAACAGAAAGAAGATTTTAAGGACTATGAGGAAAAAAATGAAATACAGGTTAGTTTGCAAACATTTATGCAAGGATTTTGATGGGAAGAATTACGGTTGTGCAGTCAAAAAAATATATGTAATGTTTCTTCCTAAATCAGAATGACTCAAATTGAGAATCCTGAGTACCCATGATTAATCTTGAGAGACTAATTTAGAGATTTGAATTTTTTTTGATGTATAACTGGTGTATCATTTAACAATCAGAATTCCATATAGAAAAGTTAAGAAGATTAGCTGTACTAAATCTGAATTTTCAGGAATTGACACCTGACAAAGTCATAGAAAATATTCATCCAGTTTTCATTTTTGCTTTACTCACTACCTTTCTGAATAAGTCAACTGATTCAACAAACTACTCTTTTAAGCCATTAATCTTATAAGACCATAACTAATTAGTAGGTACATAAGATAATTAAATATTGCTGGTGACTGTTAAGCAACTTACGAGGTCTATAGATGTGAAAAAGGAAGCAGATTTGTTGGGATGTGATATTCAATGTTAGATATTCTTTTCTGGATTTCTAGTGTGAGGGGAGGAAGATATTCCTATGTGAGACAAAAATGTAGAAATGGGGCTGTTGTACACTGGGATCTTACCAACAGGTTTTCATCTGTCTCCTGGCAGATGGTAGAGACTCTCTTGTCATGCTGGATCAGCAAAACTCTTTTTTTTTGGTGGAAGAACATGAAAAAATGCAAGACCAATTTCTCTTTCAATCTAACAGCTTTTCCACACTCAATCTGTAGCTTTAAGCTTCCTTCTAGACTATTGTTGTCTGAGGAGTGGGACCTGGTGCCTCTCAGATGCTTCAGGGATGTGCACAGAGGGTGGTTCATGCTGGTGGTTTTCAGGGATGGACCTCGCGTGGGGTCCTGAAGTTACACCACAGTATGTTCAACAGGTAAAATGATTGTGAGCTCTGAGGCCAGCTATTGTTCAGACTGTTAATAATAATCTCCAACTGACAATTAAAAAAACGTGGATCAGAAACCCAGCCCTAAGAATCATTCTTCTCAGTCAGGAGATAGAAGTAGCCCTTTGGTTTGCATGACAGCAAATAATCACAAAAGAGTTTCAGTACCTGGAAAAACTGATGATCTCTTTCTAATGCAAATATTAAGTAATTTTTCTTTACCCACTATACACCCCTACAGCACAAATGAACCTGGTGTACTACGGAACTGAAATATACTATTCATTTCTTCAAAAATTTGACAAAAAATTGGCCAAAGAAATAATGGTGTCCTTGACAAGTGATCTTTAAAAACATTTTTTGAGGCTGTTCTTTTCCCAGAAATCTTTTTATATTTGATTAATATTCCTTCCTGTTTTTTGTTTGAGTTACACTGGATCTAAAACTGAAAGTGTGAAAACTCCACAACCTTTTGATCCTAGGAAAACTGACTCTATTTTTTCCATGTCTTCAGAAGGCACAATAAAGATATGGGTTTTGCATATAGTGCAAGAAAAAGAAAGGAAAATGTAGCTAATGTTTTTCAAGCTAAACTTGCAGCTAAACACTTTTCAGCTGTCCCAAAAACAGCAGTTTAAACATCCTAGGATTATGTTCAGCTCTCTCTGAGAGCACAAGAGTTCATTCCAAATACTCCATAAAAGAAAACAATGGACAAATTCATTTAATAGTGATCACAGAATTTCCCTTTGGTTAAACACAACAGAAAACACTGAATCTGTTTTAGTGAATAGCTGATACTTTTTCCCACTGGAGACATTAACAATAGTATTCCAAATATTTATGAATTAGGCTGATGTAATCTTCCAGTTGTCCAGAAATGTCTTGGACACAGTGGATTGTGTACATATATTATTTGGCAGATAATATGCTATATGACTACAAAAGACTTTTTGTGAGCACAAAGATGAAGTCTCACAGGCTTCTGATATGCAGTCTAACTAGGAAGGTGGCATCTAGTAACATGTGGAGTTTCCATAAGTAGTCACAGAATCACAGAATATGCTGAATTGAAAGGGAGCCATAAGAGTCATCTAGTCCAACCCCTAAATCTGCACAGGACTATCCCCAAGGTTCACACCATGTGCCTGAGAGTATTACCCAGCCTGCCCTTCCTACATCATTGTTGAACTCTGTCAGGCTTGATGCTGTGACCACTTTCCTGAGGAGACTCTTGCAGAGCCCAACAGCCCTCTGGGGGAAGAACGTTTTTCTAATATCCAACCTAGACCACCTCTGACACAACCTCAGGCCATTCCCTCAGGTTCTGTCACTGGTCACCTCAGAAAAGAGATCAGTGCCTGCCCCTCCTCTTTTGCTCACAAGGAAGTTGTAGACTGAAATGAAGTTTCCCCTCAGTCTCCTCTCCTCCAGGCTGAACAGACCAAGTGACCTCAGCCGTTGTTCATATCACCGCCCCTCTACTCTTTGATGTAGTCTATTGTCAATTTTTTCATTCTTTGCTTTTGCTTTTAAGAGGCTTTCATTTCCTGCTTTGCAGATTTGATCCAGAACTTACAATTGCTCCTTCATCTTGAGTGGGCACTGGAAAATACTCCGGTTGACACTGCTTATATCTTTGTAAAGAGTTCTTTTCTTACTTTCCTACACCACTATACATCAAGAGTTTTTCCATTACATTAATGGTGCCTGAACCATGTATAAAAGATAAGATACCCATATTAAAGATAATGTGTCCATTGAAAATTTGACAAGGGTCCTGCTATAAGTATTCAAATTCAGCAGGCATCACCTGAAGTTAGGCATTAATCTCTCCAACATATATGTAAGGATCCTTTACGTGGGAGTATGTTGAGTGCCAAAATCAGTCTAATCTTCAGTCCCTGGGCAGCTCCAGAGACCCCAATGAGATGGAGCAGAGGATTTTGGGATTTATAAAATATCAACCAAATGAGACAATTGTATAACAGCATCTGCAGAAATGAGGAAGGCTGAAATAGAAAGAATCCTTTTAGAGAGTATAAGCATAGAGAAAGGCCATTTATATACTTTAAAATTACACTTTTTTTTTTTTTTACATCCTGCTAACAGTTCTTTACGCTTAATTGTCAATCTGGATGTGCACTGGTCATGGCTCTACTGTGTTTTGTCAGATATCCACTAAGAAAATGTCAGGCTATGTCAATCTAGGGTAGGAAACCAGTTGTTAACTAATTTGTTGTTCCTGTGTGCTGTAATGGAAAAGAAGTATATTGTGTATTGTAAGAAACGAATGGCTGTCTTCAGAGTTGTTGTTAATGCTGTCTGTAATGCCCCACACAATCCCACGTAAACAATGAGATTAGGTCTCAGCTACTCTGGCTTCATTACTATGTGGATAGTGAAGATACGTGATGAAACGTATCTCTTTTTCAAGAGTAGTGCTATAGCGAGACACTTGCAGAGTCTTGTCTGCATATTGCCCTCCCATCAGACTTCCCTCTGTATTAAATTCCTCCATGGATCTCAAATATTTTTTAGCCATTTTATCATACAGGTCAAACTAAAAAGTTTGGCAGACGGAAGGAAAAGAAAAGGGAAATTTCTATTAAAACCCAAATAAAGACAGTGTACAAACACATTGTTCTTGAGGGAAGATAAATGGGATGCAGCAATACAAAAGGGTTGAAAAAGCCCTTGTTCTGCCTGGGAGAGTTTGATACGTCTTTTCTCAACAAGAACTGCTGCAGTTTTATGTCACTGAGCATAAATGAATCTAGAGGTATCTCAGCCCCCTGTGCTGGGTAGCAGGTCAGTGCAATGCTGTCTGTAATGGGGATGCAACACCCTGTCCACACCTCAGGGCTTCTTCTTCAAGTGACTGACATGCACCCAGCCCTGCTGGCAGCCTGCAAATTCCTGCCCCCAGGACTCTCCTCCACGACTTTTCCTTCCAGGCCTGATGCCTGACTCTGCACACAGGTGCCATGCTGCAGGCTGTCTGTTGGCCATTCAGTCAAAAGCTGCTTAGATTAAGAGTCCTGGTTTATATTTATTTGAAAGTACAAGATTAAGATAGCAGATTCCTAGGAATTGCAATGCTGCTGTAAACCTTAATGTATCTCTTTGCATGCAAAATAATCCTGTTGTAACAAAAGCAGTACTGGATGTGTTTTAGAAATTCATCTTATCTCTTTGGGAACTTTGACCTCTGAATATTTTAAAAATTACTAGAAGTTATTTCTCCCTAGTTCTCTACTAGAAATTATTTCAGAGATACCCGAAAATTGTCCTTCCATACTGTTTCCCAATTTTCAGCTTTTGATTTATTATGTCAATCTGCAATTGGTAATTCACATTACTTCAGTATTGCTGTGTAAATCCAGAAAAGTACTAGCAATTTTATCATGGTTTATTCTGCAGTAGCAATAGAGAGAGACAGCAGAAAGGAGTGTAGAATTGGCTGTTAAGGATGATTGAATGGTTAACATTTCCACCCAGGCTGTGATACTAGAAATCAATACTTGACATGGTGATTTCAAATCCAGTAGATAACGACACAATGATTACAGTATCAAGGGCAAGTACAAAGGAATCTCTCAAACAACCTCCAGTGCTACCCCATGACTGAGCAGTAGATGAATGTGCAAAGAGAAATTTGAAAATTGGTGCCAAGAAAAGGTTCATAAAATGGTGTGATCTTTAAGAAGAATGCATCCCCAGGTTTTGTACAACTGACCATTCTGGAGCCTGACAGCTTCTCATCTATGAACAAAGATCTCTTGATTCTGCATAGCAAAACTGACATTGTACAACCTTGTGGATAGGACAGTACCTGCTTGCCTTGTTGTACCAAAAAAAAACCAAACAAACCAAACCCAACAAAACCAACAAACAAACCTAACACACTAAATTCCAGTACCTGAGCAACAGTCTCTTCACAGCTGCTGCCAAACACTTAGTGGTCTTCCTTGCAACTCCAAAAGCAGTTTGACTCCTCTGATGTGTCTCTCTCTTTCTTTTTTAACTTTAAATCTTAATATAACTGCTTATTTCTATTCACAGATTTAAGACTTGGGAAGTGTGCTATGGCTTTGTCAGCGAGGGGGGAAAAATGAAGACAAGGTGAATTCTAACTCTGTGATTTTTAGCAAATGTCTGGTAATTCTGTGGGTGCCAATGGACAACTTCTAAAGTCCTATGAAAATTGGTGGACTACTTTTTCCTATTTGAGACAAATTAAGGAAAAAAAGAAAGGAGAAGAGGGGAGGGAAGGGAGGGGAGCAGAGGGAAATGGGGGGAGGGGAGAGGGGGGATAGAAGTCTATATGCCATAGGCATATCTTGACCATAAAAATGTCTAAAAGGTGCTAAAAATTCTTAGGGGACCACAGGTAAAAAGAAAAAAAAATATTCAAAAGAACTGGTTCTTCATACTTTCTGTTCAAGAGCTGGTTGGTACATAGCAGCACAATTTTTTTTACTTTGCAGAAATGATTTTTTTCCATACTGAAAAAAGTAATTTCCCCCTCAGGGTTGACACGCTTTCACCACTGTTGGCTGCTTAAATTTTGGACAGGATGTTTTAGAAACTGCTTACATGAAGGCTCTTGTAAGAAACTGATCACTCCTCTGTGATATGCCTGGGAAGTGTCACCCAGTTGCCCTTTGCACTGCAGCCCTTAAACATTTTCCACTTAGTAGAGGATGCTGCTGGGAAGAAAGGTTGCAAACACTTGGTGCTAGGGGTTCAGATGCCTCTGTCTTAACATCTGCTGAAATCAGTGTGATTTTAGAGGTACCCACACAACCAAGATGCAGCTTCCAAACAGCAAATTATACAGGTTGAGCTACAGTAAGAATTTAAAACTGTTCCTCAGTTCTAGAGGCATAAAATCATCAAGAACTGGAGGGTTTGGTTTTGTCTTTCAGTTTCAAAGGAAGATTATGAACATATGTAATTGTGAAGGTACTTCTTTTGACACAGTATCGTTGCTAACAAGGGGAGAACTGAATACTTTAAAGTTTGGTTTGTTTTGTTCTACTTGTTTCCTCAGTAACAACCATTATTTCTCAGCACAAATTTTTAAAGTTGATCCTGACAAAAAAAATTTCAGGTCTGATTCTGGAGAAGATATTTTGTGCCAGAATCTTTGCTTGGATTACCAATAAGGACTCAGCCGATCTGATTCAATTAAAGGCCTGCTAGTAAGATTGGATGATAAGCTAAAAAATTGCAAACCAACTTTACTTTCTCCCCTAAAGGTAAGACTTTTTATTCTGTCACTCTTATCATTTCTGATATCAAGTGATGGAAAAATGTCTCCAACAGTAACCTCCTGCAGCCAGTTCAGCTGCACTCTTGCATTTAGTAATGTGAACTGAAAAGTGAGACACTTTTTTTCCTAAGAAAAGAAAAGAAGATATTCTAGAGAGATGCATTTGCACTTTGGTTGATGAAACCAAAGTGAATAATTTACACGTACAGCTGCCTTCAAGGCTGACAGACATTCACTTGACAGGATTGAGCAGCCAGATATACCAGAAACGAATATTTCAGAGCAAAACTTGGCTCTTTCTGATACACACGAAAGATGTGCTGGTGGCAGCATTGCCACAGACCAGCTTCTGTTGGCAATGAGCTTTGTGGCATATAGATGGTGTCTTTGACATCCAGTCTTTGACTAAGGAGTCTCGAGTCTGTGGTTGTCTGATATCCTTTTACATTTTAATGTTATTTTATGTCTTCCATGATGTCAGCATGTTTTTTCTTGGGAGAAACATGATGTTGATAGTAGTGATCTATGATAATTTTTGTTTTCTGGTAGGACATGATAATCAAGATCCTTGTTTTAGTTAAGGAAGGTGTTGAGTGACTAAGGACAGCCACAAGGAGAACTTGTTTATTAAGTCTAAAACAGAGAAGGTGTCTATCAAACACATATAATTGTGTAAGCATTATTATATCTATGGTTATTTTTAATCAGTGGTATATTTTCTGTATTAGTCATGTGCATATTGTTCTTACACTATACAACTTACTCAGTTATATTACTGATTTTTTAATAATAGCTCCATAGTTTTTCTGAATGAGAATTTGTTTAAAGAATATGCATGGACACATACTTAAGCACTAAGCCACCTTAAATTAATATATGGACTTCTGAATAGGGAATTCATTCTCTAACTCAGAGATATCTATCTTTTGAAGTCTGGCAGTCATTCTACTGGATACTGTATGTTAACAAACTACTGCAGACCATCTATCTTTTCCTTGGGATAGAATAAAACAATTGCTTATTTCAAGTTTTTACGTATTAGAATCGTTCAGGAAGCTACAACAAATGTCAGCAAAAATTCGAGATATTTAAATTTCATGAATGGCTTGTTGGATCTGAAAAAACAATACAGAAAAAAAAATTAAGCTATAGCTTTCTGATCTACATATGCATAAATCACCCATTAGAATAATCAAGATTAATTGCTATAAAGATACTTTTCACAAGAGATTCCATTAACTGAAAATCTAGGTCTAATACAGTCCCTTTGAAATAATTAGGTCACAACACTCCTAGATTGATTCATTGTACATCTATTGTTTTCCAGAAAAATAAAACACACAGTCAGTTTTATATCCTTATTGCGCAAAACTTAGAGGTTCACTGGTTGTCAGAGACACCTCTTACATTGCGTTATTTATGAACAGAAAAGCAACAAATTTAGCTGAAAGTTGTAACACTCCTAATTCCTCAAAAAGAGGACAAAACTCATCCTCTGTAATTTGTAGAAATCAACTGCTGTCTAAAGAAAACAATAAACATAATTCTCCCTTTCACCTATATTTTGCAACTTAATTGATTATGTTGAGACTCAACTAGCTTTCCACACACAATTAAATTTTTTAGTCCATGAGTTGTCACAGATAGCTGAATAAGGTTATGGGGGAAGTATGATATTAATCACTGCTAAGAAGGATAGCAGGATCTGCATTCACTGGTAACATAAATAAAAAACATTGTGCATTTAATATTTTGTAGTCCAGTCACAAAAAAATGTACAATAGTAACCAGAAAAAATCTTTCCTCTCTCTCATGCTTTCCTAATTATATTTGTCTGTCTTCTGGTAGACACCAATTAGACTTGAACTCAGTGCAAAATGCAAAGAAAAAGAAAGGAATTAATAAAGTTAAGAAATTGTATAGGAATTTTCAACAGTGTTACTGCTATTGGGTTTGGGGCTAGAAAAAAATGAACAAATGCTGCAGAAGTTTATTTTCTTATAGGTGGAACTATTTTTCATTGACTTGTGCCTGAAAGTATAGCAAATTTTGCTGAAAAAGCGTCCCTTATATATCTTGCAGTAATTACATACTTGGGGTCTAGGAAGAGAAGCATAAATATAGAAGTCTATATTGTGTGTAGCAAATGTAGATGCGACAATATATAATTTTTCTCATGTAAAACAAAAGTTAGCTGGTGCTTCTAGGTATATTGTGAAATTAATTATTTGTAGCTCTTCTAAACATTTCTAAGGAGAGAGACCTAAAAGAAGAGCACTTGGGTATCGTGCTTTTTAAGACTTAGAGAATAATGTGAAGAAGTGTCCCAGCATGCTTACTCATGAATATCTACTTCACTGTCATAAGCATCTAAACCCATTTTCAGGGGGAAAATGAATACAGACACACTTCAGATCCTTCCTTTCGAATGTGTCTGGGTTTTAGCTGTCCATGCCATTGCTGCATCAGTCCCTTAAGGTGGAAGGTGAGCTCAGTGCCTGCTTCTGCAATTCCTCATATAAATCATAGAATCTCAGAGTATGCTGAATTGGAAAGAATCCACAAGGATCATCGAGTCCAGCTTCTGGCCCTGCACAGAACTATCCCCAAAAATCACACCATGTGCCCAAAAGTATCATCCAAAAGCTTTTCGAGTTCTGTTGGTGCTGTGACCACTTTCCTGAGGAGACTCTTGCAGTGCCCAACAGCCCTCTGGGGGAAGAACGTTTTTCTAATATTCACCGTAGACCTCCTCTGACACAACCTCAGGCCATTCCCTCAGATTCTGTCACTGGTCACCTCAGAAAAGAGATCAGTGCCTGCCCCTCCTCTTCCACTCACAAGGAAGTTGTAGACTGAAATGAAGTTTCCCCTCAGTCTCCTCTCCTCCAGGCTGAACAGAGCAAGCGACCTCAGTCATTGTTCATATCACTTCCCCTCTAGACCCTTCATCATCTTCATAACTCTCCTCTGAACACTCTCTAATAGCTTAGTATTTTAATTATATGGCACTGACCAGAACTGCCACAATACTCAAGGTGAGGCCGCCCCAGTGCAGAGCAGAGCAGGACAATCCCCTCCCTCGACCGGCTGGCGATGCTTTGCCTGATTCTCCCAGGATATAATTGCCCCTCCTGGCTGCCAGGGCACTGCTGACTCGTATTCCACTTGCCATTGACCAGGACCCTCAGGTCCCTTTCTGCAGCATTGCTTTCTGGCACCTCATTCCCCAGTGTGCGCAAAGCACTCTCTCCCATTTTCCAGAGTTCTTACATGACTATGTTCATAATATAATAGTATTCAGATATATTTTTAAACAATGAATAAAAAAATAAGAGCTGAAAACATATAAAATATTATCTCTTTTTTTCTTTCTTTCAGAGAATTATCATGGCCAGAGACTGTTTTTTTGATTTGTTATAGCACAGTTTCTTTGGGAAAGAGGTGATTTCAGGTCAGAGTCAGCTATTTCAGGAAAAGATGCTGGCAATATCAGACCAGGGCTTCTATCAATGAAGTCACACACATCATTGTGGAAGAAAACTCTCATTAATGAAACAGGTGATGGTCTCAGAACTCACTAGGGTTTTCATTTAACTTGGAAAAAGCAGAAGTCATAGTATTACATTTTTTTAAATAGTATAAATTTTTCAGAGTGAAATGTTAGACAAATACATTATCCTACTCCCAGAGCACTACTAGGCAGATTTCTTTGACAACAGGATTACAAGAACTATAGCAGTAACTGTAGTAACGATGGATGGCAAGAAAAGTTATGAAGGAAATGTAAATGACTAAATACATATTATATGTTGAGAAGCAGCTGAAATGGTTTACACCTCCAGAAAAAGTTAAGAATAGGGTAGTGAATGCAAATTGATCTCAGAAAAGTATGAATTTGGAATTGTTACTAAGAAGGGTCAACTGGACCCGAAATAATCTCTCAAGAAAAGTAACAGAAGCCTTAAATGTGTGGCTACAATTGTGCAGAACATTTAAGAATATGATATTGATGATAGGATGGACTGAACAGGTGGTCCATATTAATTTCCCTCATAAACATTTTCTGTGGCTCCATGAACACATTCAAGAAATCTACAGTACATAAAAATCTGCTGTACACCCCTATCACACATAAAAGGGCCCTTAAAAACTTGTATGACTGTAATATCATCCATATGTTCTTATCATCTAAAATAGCTGCAAAAAACACAGTAATGGAATGGAGCTTCTGAGTTTGGTCAATTTTTAGCACCAGAAAACACACCACATAATCTAATTCAGAGATGTGTGAAGCTTTATTTCAAACCTAATTTAATTTTACCCCTCTTATTCGATCCAGTAGCTGCTGTCCCAGTACCTCACTCTCTTCACACAAACCTTCATTTAATTTTAACCTATATTTATTCATGACTGCTTACACTCTTTGTTCTTGTGCCAGCATCATCCGTTGGCTTTTATAGCTCTTCTCTTCCCTGGTATTTTTAGAAAGGGCAATTATACCCCCTTTTTTCCCTCTGTGTTGCTAGGCTAAAGAAGCCAAGTGTCTTTACTCTCTTCATATAAGATGGGCTTGTCATTCCTCTGATTATCTTAGCAGCACTGCTTGGTACTTTCTGTAGCTTGAGTTCATCCTTCTTGCATGTGTGACCAAAGTGTGCACAACATTCCTGGAGAGCTCTTGCTGATGCTTTATGCAAGGGGATTTATAGGTTCCTTGTCGTTAGTGGGAATACCTCACCTGATGCATTCATTTTCATTACAACAGCAACATTTGAGGGTCATAGTCATGCTGTGATTGATTAAAACATTAAATCTTTCACTTTCACTTGATGAGTTCCCTGTTTATACCAGTGGATCTTGCCAAATGCATGAGATGGCACTTTGCATGATTAAATTTTTTCCCTTCTCAGTTAGCTCTCTTGACCAGGACACTTAGTTCTCCCTGGACAGTATTCTGATTCTTCTGTGTATTGATGATGCCTCTCAAACTTGTGCTATCAGTGGATTTAATTACTAAACTCTTATTTCTTGCTCCCAAGTCATTACTGTCTAAGATCAGTCTGTGCAAGTCTCTGAGGTCTCCACCAGTAGCTTCTGTCCAGTCCCGTTGGTAGCATGTGTTACCATTTCTGTCTTGTCTTCCTTTCTAGTGATTCCTGTAGTAATGACTGTTTCCGTCATCTTAACCTGACTCATTCCTGTGAATTACTATTCTGTGATATATTTTATTGAAATCAGGTGAGATAAGTCCATCATTCAACCTTTGTTCAAAAGTATACATTATCAAAGGGTCTATTCTACATGACTAAAACCACTCTTGGCAATCCTTTTTTATGATTTTTTACCAATGTATTTAATTCAACCTATATTTTCTTATACTCCTGTGTCTTTCTTCTAAAATTTGTTCAAAGGACCAGTACAAGGCTTCTGTTGAACAGATTGTATCTTGCTTGTTCTGAATACCTTGCCTTGACACAGATATCTCTACTGCTCTGCAGTCAGACAGTATGTCTTCAAGTAGAAGATCAATTATGAGATCTTTCTACTGGACCTAAATCTATGGAACAGACCATATATATATTTCAGAGACTTCATCTTCTACCTCAGCCTGTGTTTGTTGACCTTCTATGGATAGACATGACCATTTCCAATTCTGAATATAATTCTGCTGGCAGTTTTGCATCACCCTTCTTAATGGAAAATGAAGCAAAGGACACATCATATTTGTCCCACATTTGAATCCCTTCTACACTGTATCCTGGCCTATGAACATTTTTCCTGTCCTTTTTTCTATTTCTGCAACAAGAAAATCTCCTTCTCTACTGTGTGTATATTTTTTATTTTCCTTAGCAAAACCTAATGTGGTTTGATTTTTTGGCTATTTTGACTTTATCATATGCCCCCTGCTCTCCAAGACTGCTGACAGTCTTTTTTAACAATCAACCATCTTTTCTTGCAGCTTTTTGTTTGTTTTGAACATCTTTTACCAAGAGGAAGAAAGATATTCTTTGTCAGTAGAGTATCAGATAATCTTTTTTTAAGCCTGAGAGAACTTTCCTAAGGCATCTTCTTTATAAACTGCAATACTACAGGTATAAAAAGGCTCTCAAGAACAGAAGAGGCCTGAGGCTTATATAATACAGGATCTCTTCCCGTCAGTGAAAGCAGAAGTGACTGGGATGTTTTAAGTGTACTAAAGGAAGAAAAAAAACAGAGAAGGGGAGGTAAAGATGGAAAATGAAAGACCTGGGTATTGGCTGGATTTTTCCTCCACAGAATAATTCTTGGGATGGAAAACATTTATCATAGCCATTATCAGTATTTTCACATGTCTCTAAAGAAAAGATTGTGTTTTCTCTTACTTTTTATTTTGTCACAACTTGTTTTCCTATCATGTTCAGTTATTCTTGCTAGATGTTATTGTGGCACTGAACAAGGTCTTCTAATGTAGTAATTATGTTCTGAAAGACTGAGACAAATGACAGGTAAAGCAAGAACAGGCGAGGCAAGAGACAAGAAGAGAGAAACTGGAGGAAAGAAATATTTTATAAGCCCAGGAGTAAAGACTGAGTGGTGAAAGGATGGATGCATGGATGGATGGATGAATGGACGGATGGGTGGATAGAAAGAAGAAAATCACAGTGAGTCTCTAGAAAGAAAATATCTGATATTCTAATATTTTCTTCTGCTTATGAAGAAACTCTTATGAAACTGATTTAAATTAAGAAGGAAATAAAAAGTAAATTTTTTTTATGTGTTTCACCAGTTTACTCTCTGCCCTTTCTCTGTTTTTTCAGTTTTAGTAAGACTGTGCTGTCTAGAAAATTCTTGTCACATCATCCTTTGGAGAGAGCTGGGTGGAGATGGAGGTAATGGAACTCAGGCTTCTGTATGCTTCAAAAACCTGAGCACTACCACAGGCATCATCAGTCTGGATGCTGCACAATGGTGTGCACAATGCTCCACAGACACAGGTGGCATCACAGCATCTCTTGGCTGACTAAAAACTGCTGAAATGATAAGTAGAAATACAGCAGAAGTATGGTAGTATAACGGCATGAATCTATAATACCTGTAAACAAAAAAAAATTTTATATTAGTGCAGGTAGACTAGGGAACAAGATGCTGGTGAGAAGCACTGTGGAAAAGGACCTGGGGGTCCTGGTTGATGACAAGTCGAATATGAGTCAGCAGTGCCCTGGCAGCCAGGAGAGTCAACCAGGGGCATCAGGCAAAGCATCACCAGCTGGACAAGGGAGGTAGGAAATTGCCCTGCTCTGCATTGCTGCAGCCTCACCTTGACTCCTGTGTGCAGTTTAGTCACCACAATATAAGAAGAATATAAAGCTATTAGAGAGTGTCCAAAGGAAAGCTATGAAGATGGTGAAAGGCCTTGAGGGGAAGCCATACAAGCTGCAGCTGAGGCCACTTGGTGTGTTCAGCCTGGAGAAAAGGAGACTGAGGGGAGACCTCATTGCATTTGATTCTGTGATTTATAATATAAATAAGTCAAGGTCCTGATCAACTGTTGAATCAGCAGTAAAATTGTATTCACTGATGAAATAAATTTCAACAAAGACTTCACTTTTTGGCACTGCAGTTTCTACTTGCTTGTTTTTCTTAATTTGCTTCCTACTGTTACAGTACTAGGACTAGAAAAAAACCACTGTATGTAAGAAGCTCAGCTTATGCCCTTGAACCTTGCCTGCAACTGAAAATGGAGAAGCAGATAATATGCATTTTTGGTTACAGAGCTAAGATTAATGTAAGTTGTCTAAAATTCTTAGTGGCATTTCTATTCTCTCAAGAGAAGGAGTTGATCCACATCTTCTCATCCTGTTCTTGTTTGCTATTCCTTGGTCTTGCATGTGAAATGACCGAAAAAAAGATCTTCAAAATTTTGTCATCATGTGAAGGATAATTTCAAACAAAATGTGATGTTGTGTGTAAAATAGCATGGAGGAAGATGAGATTTTTTTTTTTTTAAATAGGACAAATATCTAAAAGAAACATTTGAGCTTGAAACTAAAATATGTGAAATACAGGAACTTCTACTTATGTGCATGGCAGCTGCAAAATACTGATGAATATGTCAGTTTAAATGTACAGGAAAATTACTTTCTTGCAGAAACTAGACTTTAACCTCCAAACACTAAAACAAATGTCCTAGAAAATATTTTCATCTGCTCTCATTTTCTCTATGTCCAGAAAATAGTGTGGGTATGTTTAATAGTTACATTCTTACAAGGGCTAGAAAACTAATAAATATTTAGAGACATGTCCATGGCTAATTAAAATTACATAAATAGGCAATGTATTACATAAGCAACTCTATTTATTACCTTGTTTTAACTGTTGAAGCATTTCACTGAATACACACTTTTAAGAACAACTATGGAGACCATTAGTATGCACCTGTAAAATAAGTACCAAAACATTAATGGTCTTATAAGTGAGCAACAGCTATGGTATTTATGTGAAGCATGGATCCCATGACCTTATGTTCTATTTCAGAGAAACATTCAATATAAATTCTTGGTTTTCTGCACTGTATTGGCTTTTTTGTCACAATAAGTACAACTAAGAAGTGATTTGTCAGGGATGCATGTTACTGACAAGATTTTAGAGGCAAGGACAGAGTTTATGTACTTAAATCAGACTACCTATGGGTCAGTAAGAGTAGCTTTCTGGACCTAGCAATTTCTATGATCTATTTTAGGCTCCTGCCCTGTGATTTCCTGTTTGGGATCTGTTATGTTTCGATTTGTTATGTCTCCTGGGAAGCTGATGTCTACTCACTGCTGTCTTCAAGTTAAGATGCAGCCCAAGATGAGGGTCTCCGGATAACAGAGCTACCTTACATGGTCAAAAGTGTTCTATTTAAACAACTATTTAAGTAACATGTTCTTATTTCAGGAAAGTCATGGGTTTGTCTCATCTTACCAACAGGCCAGAGACAGACTGCACTGACTTTTGTCCTCACCTCCACATCATCTTCATCAGGTGGCTTAGCCTCCTGGCAGCCAAGTCAATTGCTGCAGTAATTCAGATATAAGATTTCTGTGTGGATCTTGTTTTTCTACTGAGAAAGGAGAGAGATAACATGGCTTATTTCACAGAAACAGAAGAAAACACCTCCAAACTGGGCAGCAAGATTCTTCTATCCCTTTTAAAAGAGAGATCTCTTCCACCTAAGAAAATATTTGCTGCCTGTACCTTCTGCCTCACAAAATAGAAGGCTCTTGAACTTGATAGAAGCTTAAAGCACATGTGAATGCAGGAGTATATACTGACCATGGGACTTCCCTTTCGATTAGCAACCTGGTCAACACAGCATGTGAGCCTGCAGACCTCTGTGGTTAGAAGGAATTACGATAGATACTATTTTTAAGTACAGATTTAGCAATAAAAACTGTAAAAAAATGAAGAAAAAAATTGAGAGGAAGAGATGATAATGTCCTGGAAGGAGTTTTAAATTAATGCAGAGAGCTATCCCTCTGGTAGGTGCATAAAACCTGCAGGCTGGGTATTCAGTATCCAAATGAATTACTTGCAGAATGATTGCTTGGAACTGCATCAGCTTTTGCCTAGTTAGCATTCATCAACACAACTGCCATAGCTCTGCTTACAGGCCTGCATACCAGCCCACATGCATGCCAACAAAGGGAAACATGAGAATGGATAAAATGAGAGCAGTGAGAAGAAATAAAAACCTCAGCAGCACAGTGTGGTCATTCACTCTGACCAAAGTAGTCTTGCCCAGCTTTCCCAGAGCACAGAGATTTAATGAAGAGAAATTACAACGATTGTGCTAGTCGGGTACAAACATTTTCAATGAAATAGTCTTGGTCAGTGCAAACAAAACGCAGCAAGGGCTGCACTCTTACTGTGAAATGTGTAGAGGATTCAAGTTGTATAAATATTCTATCAATACACAAAAGGAGACGATAAAGTAGCAAAAACAGATAACATTTCTGATGACGAAACCAAAATTCTTTGAAAGAAAATTTACATATAGCATTTATCTTCCACTTCTCAAGCAGGAGGTGCTACTCCCTTCCTTCACTCACTGCCTCCTACAAACTACCTAATCAGCCTTTTAAGAGACCAGTGACTTCCTCTGAGAAGTTTCCTCATCCTATGGGTGCATTCATGAACTTCAAAGACTTTTATTCAGGCAATAAACTCCTATTTACAGACAGGAGTTGCAGAATATTCTGAGTTGGAAGAGACCCACAAGGATCATCAAGTCCAACTCTTAAGTGAATGTCCAATACAGGGAATCAAACCCACTACCTTGGCATCATTAGCACTGTGCACTAGCTGACTGAGCTAATCTCATACTTTCTCTGAAGCAAGGAGTACATATTAACTACCCAAAGACATTTGACTCCAGGCTGTATCTAGTGAAAACTTCAGCAGCCATGCAAGTGACTGGAAGCAAAAAAAACAAAACAAAAAAACCAAAACAGAACAAAAACCAAACCAAACCAAAAAAAAAACCAAGAAAAAAAAAAAAACAAAAACAAAAAACCGAAGCCAACCAAAAAAAACCCAAAAAAACCCCAAAAAAACAAAACCAAAAAAAACAAAGAAAAAAAAAAAGAAAAGAAAACCAGCAAAACCAAAACCAAGGATTTAAATCAACACAGATTCCTACTACCAGAAGCAGAATTGTCAGGTATGCTTTGGGGGATGTTCAGGACAGCAGAATGCCAACTATGGCTCGAATCTCTTATAGGTATTATTGCATTTTTAAGGAAAACTATTTTTTTATGATTTGCCTAAGATTTCTGCAAGCATTTCTTATTAATTGTCAGATGAAAATAATCAAATATGGGAAAAAACTGTTTGATTTCATAAACTTTCCTTCTCTTCTGTGCAGTCTCCAATGGCTCTTTGAATTTGAATAATATATTACAACAGTGTCATTTCCAACCAAAACTCCATGCTTGTATATAAGTGAAAGGGAGAGAAAGAGAAAGGTTTGTGAAATGTCTAGCTGCAAAATGCAATAATTTGCCTTTAGAAACAAAAATACTCAGGGAAGATTTTACAGAGTGAACAAGTAAAGCATAAACTCATAAATTGATATGTAGGATATAGCCTAGGTCACTTCTAGAATTTCCTTAATCCTTTTCAGATCCCATCCTGATGTCACCCCCCTGCAGGAATAGACCTAGAATTTAATGTTACTAATCACAGCTTCATTCCTTCGTCCCTCACTGAATCAGTTCCCCACATTTGTTTCGCCAGGTGATGGAATTGCATAAGAGAAAACATTCTCTCCTGCATGGGCAAACATCAGTAAGGCAAGAAAGTAATCTCTGAAAGGGTGGGTAACACATATGAGAGACAGAAAATGATTTAGACTCTCAAGCCAATTGAAGAACTTGTGGTAAAGACCTCAGCAATTTTGCTGGGAATTTGTTTTCAATTTCACTTTCTCTAAGTGAGCATGTGTGTTTTCACACAGTATTCTGTAAGGTGATACACTACTGGGATTTTAAATAACAGCAGAAATGTATTTAATGCAATATCAGCGTTGCTAATTCAAGTAAAGGAAATATTCTCTAAAAACATCAGTTGCAAAAAAAAAGAAAAAAGAGATAGCTTGCAACTAGAAGAAAATAGCAATTGTTAGGCTGCATCTGGAGTACTGTGCCCATTTTGTGCCCCTCAGTTCATGAAGCTACTTGAGGAAGAGTAGGAGGAGGGGTAAAAGGAGGGGAAAACACACTACGACCTGTACTTTTGGAAATATTTTTTATTCATTAGCCTGATATTCTTAATAGAAGATAACTATTCAGGTGCCACATCAGTTATCCCATCATGCAGCTGACTCACACATTTCCACACAGTTGCCTGGTTGGAGCAGCAGTGAGGAGGCCAACCCCAGCTGCAGACTCACAAGCTGAGGATTGTGCTGCCTTCTCCATACCTGTTTGAGGAGTGCCCCAGGGACCCTGTGCTTCATCATGTGCTTCATTAAGTGTGCATGTAGCCCTGCAGTTTTCATCTGTGCATAGCAGTGGTCCATCTTTCATACTAGTGTACACTGTTGACCTCCAGCAGGTTTCCCTGGATCTCAGTGTCCAAGTTTATCAGTTCTTTCAGTTTCAACAGAACTTACAGCACCCAGAGCTTTTCACTGATTGGGAAATTTCTGCATGCTTCCTTCATTGAAGGTTATGTTCCCTTACACTGTGCCTGCTTTTCACTGGTAATGCTATGTTTTTCCTTCCAACCCTGCAGGTACTATAGACCCCACTCCCATCAGCTCACACAGGAGGATCCTTCATGGCAGAGTGTGCACTACTGGAGCAGGCTGCACAGAATGATTGCAAACTCACCATCCTTGGAGGTTTTCCAATGAGATCAGGCTACATCTGACCTGTTTTAGTTTTGGCCACCATCCTGCTTCAAGATGTAGGTTAGAGAGATGACACAGACCCAATCAATATTTCTATGATTCTATGAAACAGCAAAGCATGTTTTCTAAAAGATTTATTTAGGAAGAGGACAGATTTTGATGTTTGTTGTTTTCCACATTGGATAAACTCCCTTCAGTCAAGGACAGTCTCCATCAAATAATGTGATCAAAGCTTCCGCCAGAACTAATACACTTTGGAAAACACTTTTTGGCATAAGGTGATGTCTTCTGCTCTGAAGAAAAAAAATAAGAATCAGAAAAGTAACTTCAGTTCTATTCTAACCTATTTTGTAGTATTGTGTACTCAGCAGTCATGGAACACTTTGGATAAGTCAATAATATATAAACATGGAAAATATTTGTGATTTTTTTTAGTTTTAAATATTAAGTCAGTCTTCAAATATGCATTATTTTATTTTTTTTCACTTGAGTTTATAGACCGTATTTTGTAGCTATGATTAAAAGTCAGCTTTTTAGCTAAGAACTCGGATATGGCTGACAGAGTTTTACTCAGATTTTCCTTCCACTGAAAGTTAAATGGCATTATTAATGCAAGAACCCAGCTGAGAGAGAAACATGAAAATAACCTCACCGTTTGGGTTTCATTAGGGAAACTTTGCTCATCCTTGTGTAACCTTCTGCCAGGTGCTGGCAGCAAAAAGGGCCAAGTCAATCTGCCTATGGGCCCCTTCAAACACTTCAGTAATATTGGCTCATTCCCCAAACAAATCACCTTGTGAAAGGTTCTTGCTGTGGCAAATCTTTCCTATTCACAGCTGAGTCCAAAGACAACTGTCTAAAGTGAGCAAAGTGGATACCAATTAATTTGGGAAAAACAGCAGTTAGATCAATGATAGTTTAATTGGGTATCCTGGCAATAGTCTTAGGTGTGACCTTCCTCTTTTTTAACAACTTATGAATGTAAGCAGTGCTTCACTGGAACCTAGGATGTTGGGACCAGGGTTTTGTGATCTTCCCATCAACTCCTGGAAGAAGCTTTTCTGTGATACACAGTCCCACATTGCAGCTACTCTGCTCTCTGTGAGTTTCATGCCACCTCAGCGGCATGTTTACATATCCAGGTGCCCTAGAGTATATCCAAGTAAAAGTGTATCATCTCTGCATGCAGATAGAACCAAGCTTCCATAACAATTAGGATGAATTTTTTGTGGTTTTGTCATCTGTCGCATTTTAGTGGGGGAGGGCAAATAGTTGGGCAAAGCACAAACCAGGATGATTTTGTCCAGCTAGAGTTTTTCTGTTTCTACCATGTTTGCAGGACAGAGGTGTGAACAACTGCACCTTCTTACTTACTGAGTTTGGGGAGCAGTGCATAGTGTTTCCTCTGGTGTGGGGTTAAGAGCACACAGCAACACATGCTCTGTCTCTGCTCTTGGCATGATGACCTACCAGGGTGTAAAATTTCTATTTATCTACAAGGTGCAAGCCTTGAGTTTTTCCATGTAATTGACAACAATGTCTACAGTATATAGTTAAAACTCTTTACTTTTTAGAACTGTTTCTTTGGTTAGAATACCTCCTGAAAACTTAGTGTAACAGACTCTGCAAGACCTAACTATTTCAGTAAACTCTATTATTTTAGTATGAGAAAGGATTGACTCCTGTGTCCCAGTCATTAGATTCTTTCAACATCTTGATCTGCAAGCAGCTGCAACATACTTTTCTGTATAGATACTGGATAACAGATGTCAGGCTTAGTAAGGAAAATATTTAGAAAAAAGATGTACAGAATTGTTGAATCCTCATAGCTAAAATGATGAAGGGCAGTGGCTGCAGTTTAAGGTGTTGTAGTCTTGACAGAGGAGAATGTTTTCTAAAGGAATGATTTTGTGTCAGATTTTAGATATTAAAATTCAAATATTAATTTTGCAATCTGAGTAAAATGCAAAACAAAAGAAATCAATCTAATAATGTTAATAACTGTGATTCTATAACTCTCTTATTGAACAGTTGAAAAGCAGATGCACTCTGATTAAGTGTACAAATACTGAAATATATTGGTTACAGAACTGAAGCTCCTTGAAGTGTTCCCTAAAAGAGACTGATGTGTCTTCTAAGAGTAAAAGGTCTTACTAGCCTTTCCATTTACACAAAGTTTCATGAGTTGACATCTCAATAAATAACAGATACTTACTGACTTCTTTATGAACTCTCAGAAACCTGGGTCTGTTATACTGAATAACATTAACAGAAATGTACAGAATCATAATTTGATTCCAGCTCATAGGTGTAACTCTTGTTAACTGCTTGAGACTGAAGCAGAAGAGTGAACAGTGATAGACCTGAACTTGTGTAAAGTCTGACCCCTGGGAATCTTTGCAAGCTTGCAATCCCTTGCACCAGTATTCTGTTTTACCTTCTTTCCTCTGTTCTGAAACAATTAAATTGAAATTGATTTGTCTCTCAGGATCTCTTCCAATTGCTACTCTAGTGTACATGAACCAGCCTCCACTCACATCCTAAGTCATGCAAGTTGTTGCTTTGGTATGTTCCATACAGGGAATCTCCTTGAATAAGGCTTATATCATCTTTCTTTGCTTTCCTATCATGAGGGGTTATTTTAATTCCTTTCCTGTGAAGACCATGAAGAAATACTTGCAATAAAATGTAGTATTAGCAAAATTCATCTTTATCATTCTCATTCACTTTAGATACAGGGAATCAACATTACAATTCAGGTCCAGTTTCTTCAAGAAATATTGCAAGAAAAGCATATGTCCTATCCCACGTTACCATGCTTTTGTACAGAAATTCTATTTGAAGCAGTTGTTAAAATAAATAACCTAGTTAACAAAGAGATTCTTCACCTATTTGGAAACATCTGTAAAACTGTCTATTTGGCAACAGCCAGGGAACTGAAAACTCATTGCATGGTCACTAGAAGCCAGAAGACTTGTTCACAGCAATAAATTCAAAAACCATACAAAGACTATTTCCACTATTGCTTGTGTGGAAAGTTCTCGTACTCTGCAGGTAGTGGCAATGAGTGGAAGGTGGCTGAGCCAGCACCCATTTTTAGGTGTAAAGGACATGGGAAGGAAAGTAGAGACTTATCACATTCATATGGAAAATGAATGCAGCATAGTCTATTGAAGTCACCTATAATTCCTCTTTAAGCAACAACTATACTTCCATAGAGTAACACGTTCTGTCTTATGACAGGTCTATAAGCTTCCGTCTAGTCTGGTTTTCCTTTAAGGGACTTGAGTTGTGTTTTGATGTCTTGAAAAACACTAATTTGTATTCAAATCTTATGTCTGATCACATATTGTGTCCACAGGGGCAACATGAGATAGTACAGTATTAACAACTGTTTTCCTCCTCGCCTTGTAACCAAAATGAAGTGCTAACAAGGAACTCTCTGACAGTACTGCCTAACTGCCTAGTTCAAATCCTTTTACAACATAAGTCTTGTGGCATGAAAATGTATAATGTCATCCAATACAATAGCATTAAACTTGCTCTAAATTAACCCAAATGGCAAAAGCAGAGGGCTAGAGACAGCTCCTAATGTTCCTCTGCTGCAAGTAAATCTCGGGTCCACTTAAGAGTATAATATAAAAAAATTCTACAGTGCATTTGCAGGCTACTCCAAATAACAGTGGGTAAACTTACACTCTTTAGTGCCTTCTCAAGCAAGTAGAAGATCAGGATAAGACCAGCAACATTAGATGAGAGCAATGGAAAATAATTTAACATTGGGATTTCCTTTCACTAATTAGTTATTTAATTTTCTTCACTTTATTATTTTTTATCTTTATTTATTTTCCTTTTTTAATCTATACATAATATAATTGGAAATTATCATTAAGTATTTTTGGTTTTCTTTCCAGAGAAGGTTCAGATGTTCAGATCCTAGCTGCAGAAGTGCAAAGAACACCCAAAAAACATTGATAGACCTTTATTCTCAAAACAAACTAATCAATGCTTTTTAATCAATAGAAGGATCTGCAGACTCATTATACATTAATGGAAGTTAGAATATCCATGGTGGTTTTGGCACAGATACTGTAGTTTGACTATATTTAGGAAAAATCACTGTAAATTACATGAGCTGATCCTTAATATTTCAGAAACATGTTATTAAAAGTAATGGGGGGCAGTTTTGTGGCCTGATTAGGGTACATTTGAATAGACTATGGTTAGGATACAAAACAGTTCAATGCAAATATTCTGCTATGTACTTTGATAAAAGAGTCATTATTTGAAAAAATATTTTGTCCTGCTACTTCATGCAGACAGTCATTGCAAGAAAAGAAAGAACTTCAATATTTTCTAAAAAGCAGGCCCATTTTTAAGAATCTCAAGTTAAAGCTTGAAAACCATAGATTGCCAAAGTCGTTGTCATTGATCCTTCCTGAAAATATAAGGAAGAAACCTATGAGTTATGTGTGTTTTGCTCGACTGAAAAGGAAAATTAGTCCTTCCTTGTTATTGAGAGCTCTACAATTCAATTGATTAGAAACACATACTCACTGCTTATAACACAGGTCTTACATTTTAAATGATTTTCCTTTTCAAAATTACAGAAAATTTTAAGCACCTTTGGCATTATCTGGGCACTCTTTTTTTTTTATTCCTAAGGTATTATGGAATACCTTAGAAGACCAAGCAAGCATATGACCTTAAAGACATGAGAAGGCTCCAAAAATGATATTTTTGTGCTTATAATCCTGCCTAAATTGCTGCAATTTTTTTTGAACTAAATTCTTTGAGTTTCAAAGTAAGAGTTATCTGGAAGAAGCAACAGCAGTTCAAATTCATGTAAACTATAATAAAACATATTGGTAATAGAATAGTTTACTTGCCTTTTGCCTTTACATTTTAAAAATTGGTGTGTGGTATTTTATTTCTTCATTAGTTTTGAGTTTATTTTGTTTTTATTGATCTTCGGGTGATTAACTTTTACGCATATTCCTAACCTGACTCCGCAGGCAATACGAATAGAAATAAACCATCATGCTATTGTTGAGTGTCATTATAGCACATTTTATTCATTTGGAAACTTTCAGCATACCTGATGTTACATACTAACAGAAAAATCCCACTGTCAAATATCATTAGGCACAATATTGATGTATACATATAGAACTCTATGATTTTTCCCAAGCTTTGTCTTTCCCAAAGAGCTACTGCTTTCCAGATATGATAGGGAACATTTGATCTTTATCAGTATTTAGTTTGTCATGGAAGTTACTACCAGTATTAATGTAGCAGATATTTGTTCTCATTCATTTTGCTAATATGTACACTACATTGAAGTCAAAGGAACTGTTTCCATTAACTTCGTTCAGAATGTGTAAGTTTGTAAGAATCAAGGTCTTAAAATTCCTTTAATATTTTGTATTGGGTCTGGCTGAGCTGGAGCTCATTTCCCCACAGTAGCCCTTACAGTGCTGGGCTTTGCATTGGTAGCTAGAAAGGTGTTGATAACACACTAGTGTTTTGGCTACTGCTGAGCACAGCACCAACACTGTAACATTCCTAACATTCCTTCCTTAGCTGAGGGCAAGATCTTGGGAGGGGACCAAGTTGACCAGCTGATCCAAGCTGACCAGAGGGATATTCCAGACCATGTGACATCAACTCAGATATAAAAGCTAAGGCACAGAGGAGGAAAGCAGGCATTCATTGTCTCCAATGGCTACCCACTGAGAAACCATCATGCGCGCTGAAGCCCTGCTTCTCGGGAGTGGCTGGACATCATTGCTGATGGGAAGTAGAGAATAAACCATATTATCTTTCACTTTGCTTTTGCATGTGCGAATTCAAATTTCTGCTTTGTTTTTGCTTTAATAAACTGCCTTATCCCAACTCACAAGTTGTTTTCCGTCTTACTCTCTCCCCTGTCTGGCTGGGAAGGGGAGTGATAAAATGGCTGAATGTCCACCTGGTGTCCAGCCAAGGGCAACCCACCACATATTTTTATTGTAATGAATATTCTTAGATCCATGGTTTTGATATTCAGAAAGAATACTTTTCATACTGTAATCGGCTAATACTCCTAACACTAATCATATAGCATACTGCTAATCATACTGGTAAAATTATGGAGAAGATTATTCTGGGCATCATTGGAAGACACCTGAAGGACAATGCAGTCATTGGTCATAGCCAGCACAGCTTCAGGAGGAAAAAGTCCTCTTGTTGAACCTGATTTACTCTTACAACAAGGTAACCACCTAGATGATCAAGGGAAACCAGTTGATGTACTCTATTTCAGTAAAGCTTTCAATACTGCCTCTCACAGGATCCTTCTGGACAAGATATACAGCACGCAGCTGGATAAATACATCATATGGTGGGTGAGCAATTGGTTCATGAGTTGAGCACAGAGGGTAATAGTGAGTGGGGTAACATCAGACTGGTGACCTGTCACTAAGTGGGGTTCTGCTCCATTTTGGGCCCTGTGCTCTTCAACACAGGGTTGGATGCAGGACTGGAAGGGATACTAAGCAAGTTTGCAGATGACACAAAACTGGGAGGAGCTGTTGACTCCCTCAAAGGCAAGGTGGCCCTGCAGAGAGACCTCAACAAATTAGAAGACTGGGCACTTGGGATGGGGCAACGCTGGATGTTTGTACAGACTGGGGAATGAGAGGCTGGAAAGCAATGCTGCAGAAAGGGACCTGGGGGTCCTGGTCAATGACAAGTTGAATATGAGTCAGTAGTGCCCTGGCAGCCAGGAGGGCCAACTGTGTCCTGAGGGGCATCAGGCAAAGCATCACCAGCCGGTTCAGGGAGGGGATTGTCCCGCTCTGCTCTGCACTGGGGCAGTCTCACCTTGAATATTGTGGCAGTTTTGGGCACTGCAATACAGGAAAGACATTAAGCTGTTAGAGAGCATCCAAAGGAGGGCAATGAGGATGGTGAAGGGCCTTGAGAGGAAGCCATACGAGGAGTGGCTGAGGTCACTTGGTCTGTTCAGCCTGGAGGAGACTGAGGGGAGGCCTCATGGCAGTCTACAGCTTCCTCACAAAGGCAAGTAGAGGGGAAGGCACTGATCTATTCTCTTTAGTGACCAGAGATATGATCACACTGAATGGCCTGAAGCTGTGTCAGAGGAAGTTTAGGTTGGATATTAGGAAAAGTTTCTTCACCCAGAGGGTGGTTGGGCACTAGAAGAGGCTCCCCAGGGAAGTGGTCACAGCACCAAACCTGACAGAGTTCATGAAGCATTTGCATAAAGCTCTCAGACACATGGTGTGATTTTTGAGGCTGTCCTGTTCAGGACTAGGAGTCAGACTTGGATGATCCATGGCACTTCCACAACTCAGAATATTCTGTGATTTTGTGATATCTTTGCATGTATAACAGAGAATAGGCAATGCCATTTTTTCTGAGGGTTATTCAGGTTTTGAATTGTTACCAATTTTGTACTTTCTTCCTGTATGCTACATGTCTTCCCCAACACTAAAACATCTACCTTGACCAAAATTTAAATTCTTCTTACTAGCACAATAGGATTCTTCCTCCCGGAAATATCACAGTTTTTAAACTCTGGGATGAAGGTACTTCAAAGACTTTGAGATCAAACTTACTTTGGAAACTGGTTAGAGAAAGGAGGCAAATAATCCACAAGAGCCTCAGGACTCCAGAAAGGAAGATCCATTGGCACCTGCTCCAAGCAAGCTAAAACAATCATAAATCTATTTCTAAGAACTGCAATGGTTTGGGGCAGTCCAATCCTTCTCACACCAGGGCATGCACCACACCATGGTGTCCATGAAGGCAACACAGGCGGGAATGGCAGACCAGCACTGACTTTGATCTCACAGAGGTGAACAGTAGGTGGAGCACATTGCAGGAAAAGGACAGAGGAAAGAGGGGGTTGAACCTAATGCGTTAGTGTTCAATTAGTAACCCATGTCTATTTAAGCTAAAACTACTGCCAAGGTACTTTAATACAGAGAGGAGCCTTTCTTAATTAGTATTTTTGGTGCAAGAATTTTCAACTTTCCCTAATTTATTCTGTTCCCTATCCTACCATAGAGTTTCCTCCATCTTTAAACCTTTAAAGTAATTATTTTTGTATGAGCAGCCTTTGACTTCAAAAGAAGTCAAGGAACTTACTCGGTCCAGTTTCCTTGAAAGGGGCTCAAGTTTTTCATGAATGAACTGGTTTCTTTTTCTGATGGAAACACTAGACTTTTTATGGTTCTACACCATTTTATCCCACCACTCTCAATTTTATTGCTCAGTAGATTTTCCTTTGGTATTAAATCACTTTTAAAGAGTAACATTTTTCGGTACTTCACTTGTCGCATATGCTATTAGGGACTGAGCAAAGAACAAGAATCATTCAGATTATAGTATGCTAAAATCTAATATAATTTTCCTGAGAAGAAGAAAAACCTTATTTCACATAATTTATGATTTCCAGTTTCCTTCCTGTCAAATTACTCTGTACACAGCTCATGGAGCGAATACCTTGATACAGAGGGCCTCTGAAAGATAATTTATTCCCACTATATTTCTCCTGATGCCATGGGAAAATGTGATATTAGTAAATTTGTCTTCTACTTCCTTTAAAATGATCAGTTCTTTTCTTTAAGCTTCAGAATATATTGTTTGTCTTTCACTTAGGTATGTGCTTCATGTGCTCCATCCTCTATTCCTGTGCCAAATAGCTGTTACTTGGGACTCTGCACTGTCCTCCATGAGGCAAGAGACTCTCTGCTTCTCCCAGAGGTCTCACAGGCAGGAGAAGCTTATTTCTATTGATGCCTGCTCGGCTGGTGTTAAAAAATGTCTGGAGCAGTTAATTAGGGGTGAGATAAGGAAAGGGTTTGTTGTGCCAAGGCAAAAGATGTTACAAGACGCGCGCCCGCTGTGCCCGAGATGTTACATTTTATAATACCATCCATCCGATCCCAAATGTGTCCACCCTGTGGCCTTTACTCTGGACCGCCCCGGGTCCACCCCCTCAGAATTGAGTCTGGGGTGTATTTCGGGACCACCTCTTCATCAGTCTCATCATCTTCAGAGCACAGAGGGTACATAGTCACCTAATTTTTGACTGTGTTCTGAGGTTTAGGCCAAGATACAAGCATTCTCCAAACAATCTAGGCCTTGCCTTGACAAAAGACTAAACATTTCTACTGGATTCGGGGGAAGGAGTGATATAGGGTGCATAGAATGGGGTAAAAGGGTTAAGGAATGTGTAAACTAAGGGTGCTACAGGGAAAGGGACAAGGGAGTGAGGGTTAATGCTTTTAAAATCTAGTTATAAAACTTATAAGGGCTTACAAATATTAGAAAAATAAAAAAACCATTAGGGGCTTAAGGCATCACTATCCCTGCTTGGAGTGCACTGCTGACTCTGGTCACTCCAACATGCTGAATGATGGTGAGATCTATATCTTCACACCGTCCTTTGTGCATGCTGTCCTTCCTCCTTGGATGTGTTCTTATTTGCATATGTTGAGCCGTAATTAGAAAAGGAAGCATCAATCACTTTACTCACACTGTTCCATTTGACATGACTGTGGCTTCTTCTTATGTTTCTTACCTACCTAGTTTCATATCATCAGTGCACAAGAACTTTGTACTTTTCAATTTTGCTGGTTTCCTTTAGCCTCTGAGATAACAAGCCCTTTTCCAACAGTCCAAGTGTCTGTCTTACAGATTTGCTCACAGCTTTTCCTCACAGATCTGCTATTTCCTCAGCTGTGTGAGCCAGGGCTCTGTCCCTAACAGATCCATAGAGAACTGAGCCACAAACCACAAACCCTGGAGCACCAGGAGGCTAGAGAGATGGTGACAGATTCTGGCTTGTTTCTGTGGCAGAAAAAAGGGCTAGGAGGACAACACCTGCTGTTACGTCATATTTTCACTCTCTTTCCCTCTCCTCTCCAATTGTCTGTTTCTTAGTAATTATTTTCTTCCCTCAGGATTTCCAATTCAGTTGACTTCCTTGAAGTTTGTTCCTTTGTTTCCTCAGTCCTCTTGCTCCTACTCAGTTCTACTAACTTCCTGTTTAGAGCCCTTTGATGCTTCAGCAAAAATAAAAAGCTCCCCAAAAAATTAAGATGGGAGCAAATAGAATGAGATGTTCTGAAATGCAATATCTGTGTTGACAGCAAGTAACAGAAGGATGTTGTTCACTGAAAGACTTAACTGAACCATTCAAACTAAGAAGGAAGAAGAGAGGGGATTAGAGTGATTAATTTTTAAGGAGCAGCCCAGGAATATGGTGCAATTAAAAAGTTGAACCAGTGTTAAGTAATTGACATTTTTTTCCCTTTGCTTTTATTACTTCTTTACACCCCTGGTTTCACTGAGTCTAAAGGGCAGAGGGATCAAAAGATTTCTCTCTATTGATTTCCTGATCCTACCAGAACTGAAAAAGTGGAAAACATTATTATGAAGCCTCTGCTAATGACGCCCACAGCTATACAGTTATTCTAAATCTGGTTAGAGGCATCCACTTCTGAAAGGTCAGTTGTAACTTGAGTCACTGCCCCTTCCGTTCTAGTATACAAAAGTGAATTCCCTCTACTGCCTTTTCTCCATTTTTTCCCCAAATTACATTAAAGTCTCAAGGCCAAGGAGAATTCTTTATCTACATAATTCTGGAATCAGAGCGGTGAGTGAAAGGAGCTGAAAACTGCCTCTATGACTTCCTTTCGAAATATGCACTGTGCTGATCACTTTTCACACAAACTAAATATCGAAAAAATATTATCTATACAGGTAGAATAAAGTTTTAATACTGGGCTTCTTTTTAGACATCTTTCTGACTCTCCCAATCCATTTTTAATAGTCAAAATATTTTTGGCATGAAAGCACTGGAATATACCATATATATATACCTGTGACCATTAAGGAGGAAACATGCATGTTACACCTGGCACTTTTCTGCATGTTCCAACCCTGCCATCACAATCAATACTTGTTTACTGCTTTCAAAATGCTTCAAAACAGCCTTACATTTTGGCAGGCTCAGAGGCTTAGAGGTCTGAAGTCTTGAATAGGGATAAAAATCCCACTGAAGGTATTTGGAAGCTGCAGCCCAGTAACTGAGATGCTTGTTTATCTGAGGAGCTCTAAGATGTATTTCTCTAAAGATTGTATTTCATCAGTTTTTTCATTTTAAGAGATCAGGGAGGTGACTAATATCTAAGCCATGCTGAATTGTGTTCTTCCAAATGTTTCAATCCAGACTGGAAGGAAAGGACCCTTGAATTTCCTTGATAAAGGCTGACAGAGAAACAAGAATTCTGTTATTTGAAAAAGTTTAGTGTTTTTATTCTAAAACTAGCTTTTGAGGGAAGAAAGGTCAAAGAGAAATTCCAGGAGTACCAGCAGGAGAGAATTTACCTGAAAATCTAGAAAGCAACAACCACATCCTTGATTCCAGCTAGACAATGCTCTTTCCTTTGTTTTGAGCTGGAATCCCATGCTAGACACAAATTACAGAGCTGTTAAGATATTTTTTTTTTAGGCTGAAAAAATTTTCTTTCTAAAATTTCTATAAAACATTTTTTTTTCTTCATGTTCCTGGCATAGTACCACTGCATTTTGTTATCTGTTTAATCAGAGTTCAAGTGGTGGGATTGATATCCCATGGTAGTTTTACTCTTGTGAATCAGGCTCTTATTCCACTGCAGAGTTATTGTGGCTTTTTTTTTCCTGTATTGCTAATATTATAATTCATCATGAAATGTATATTGTACCTTAAGTTTTCCAGGTACTGTAGACTGCCCAGCATCTGTCTGTGCATCTCTTAAGAGTTGCACTGCAGCTGACCCAAGAAAAAATATTAATTAAAGTGGTTTTTTTTCAGACACATCAGTGTGCTTCAATGACTGTTCCTTGCAAGGTTAAATATTAGTCTTAGAATCTGTAACAGAACCTTAGTTATGTCAAGGTCTGTAGAAATACTGGCATAAACTTAAGCCATATCAGGACTTTTTTTCCACTTTTCCACTGTCAGTACTTTGAAGTAATAATTGAAAATAAATTTTCCATTAGTATTATGCAATATTTGCTTAAAAACTCACTGTTCTAGCTAAAAATTTCCATAATCTCACTACTTTACTTACAGAAAGCAAACATGATGGGATGGGAACACAAAGAAATTAATCACACTTAATAACTCATTCTAACTAAAAAAACTAAACATGTTTTTCTAATACTGCTAGTCCTAAATTATTCTTAAGTTTGTTAGTCTTTCTACAGAGTTCAATGTGTTTTGGAACCAGCAAAAAATATTAGAGCTTTCCTCTGATGAAATTCTAATTTTAATTAATTAGCACTGATAAAAATAATTCAACTTTAAAAATGTAGTTAATTGCGAACTATCCAGTTATGATTATTCTTCCACCAGACACCTATACATACAGAATTTTAGCTCTAAAAACCTTGCATTCCAGCATCTGACTTAATTCTCTATTGTTTTTACAATTAACTGTTGGGGAAAAAAGAGAGCAAACAGAAAGAGCAAGGACTGCTTTTCACACACAGCTGCAACACGCTCTGCAGCAGAACTGCCCAAATACCTTGGATCAAAGTCGTCACCCCAGCCTAGGGAAGCCCGATGGCTCACAAACCCAGAAAGTCCAGCAGTAGTTTTGCTTTAACACAGTGTTCAAGGCAGATGCACAGTATGATCACAGTCACAGCATGTGCTTTTCTGTGACTAGTTCACTCCTTGCCTGTCACCCGGGGACTTTGTTGTCCAGTGACATTGTGTGCCACATAATACCTGTGCCACATAACACCTTTGAAATCAGTTGGACTCTTGAAGTCACCTATCTTCTCAGTCTTCCTTTTTAATAAGCTTAAACCTAATCACTAAGGCTACAAAAGGAAAATCCATTAAGGTATGGGTAGACAAGCATCAGAGCCATCAAAAGTTGAGGGAGAGAAAAAGCGGAGAAAACAGAAGTCTGTGAATAGGTGAATTAATCAGAAGAAAAATACAACGGGGGAGAGAGGGAGAAGAATGAGAAAATGTGTGCCTGTGAGAGAGTGAGACCTCTGAAACTTCTTCTTTTTCCTGGAAGCAAAAAAGATGGGTTAAACCAAATGAAAGGAATTACTGAAGGGCTAGGTAGAAATAAAGAGTCTAAGAAATATATTCTGAAATATTTGCATCTTCAAGAAAGTACAACCATATAAAGATGACAGAAAATGCTTGAGGCTTGTCTATCAATACTAAGCACTTTCTGGGGGTTTCTTGTCCGCACTGTAGATTTACTGGTATATTTATGTTTGCTTTGGTCACAAAAATGAGCAGGAACAATGATAGTGAGGTAAGGAAGTGGAAATTGCTGATGACTTACATATTAGATACAGTAATTTGAGCTAATAGCATACTTTAAAAATAAGCATAATACATCTTTCTAGGCAAGAGTTTCCTTGGCATGGTTATGGTCCAATTGATTTTCCGCTCTGAGATGAAAAATAAGAAAGACCTATGATGAATCAGACTTCTAAATTATTCTGGGATCAGTGTAGTTGGCAGAGACCTGACTTTGCCAAGCCCAGTCCACAGACAGAGCTAAACTCCGTATCTATTCAACCTAGCTGAAAACTTTGAGAAACAGCTCTTGTAATCATCAAATATATGCAGCACTGAGGACTCTCAACTCACAGCAGAGTCTGAGAAACAACTCACAACCTAAATGTGTGGAAAAAGCATGAAACATGGAGATGTAAAGGAGCAAAAGCAATGTCTGCTTTCTCTTTAGAGAATTAGTACTGCTGAAAAGCAAGTAATTAGTCTCGTTAAACTATTCGTTGAGCCAATGCCTACACACGTTGGAGAAGAAGGGTGCACTTACCAAAATGGATGACTTAAGGTTATTCTCCATAGTGTCCTTTTGGGCTCAGTAGGAGGAGATACTTTTCAAGGGATGGTACTGAGCCAAAGCCTACATCAGATGTAGTGGGATGAGCTAAAATTAACCTTTGGGAGTATTGCACTTCCATTCACTATAATTTATCATTAACGGATATTAGATTATGTTCATGACCATAATTATGACCAATCATGACCAATATACCTTTCAGGGGACACGTTTGTCCAGTGAAATTAATAGTCTCTTAGGAAAATGTTTCCACAGAAAAGATCAGAAAAACCTCATTCTGAGGTACAGACCAATAGTTTTGCAACAGACATTGAGAACTCTATGAGGTTCTCCATATCTAGAAAACTAGATATCATATGATACAATAAAACTATATTTAAAGCCATTCTGGCTCTAGTCCTCTTATACGTCATTCCTATCTATTGATTGAAATCACTTCAAATTAATCTTCCCAGCACACTAGCTAAAGCTAAAAGTTTGTCTTGCTTCAAAGAATATACAAAATGTTAGAAAAAAATATTAAAATGTTACATTATAAATAGTGCTGAAACATAGGGCAGGCTTAATGGTTTAGAGGGAATAATGGAAGATATTAAACTGATATTAATTAATGTAATGGTCCTACTTGTCTGAAAATGGTAGCAAAAGGGTGTAGGATTAGACTCATATTTGCACACTGATCTAACCTCTTGTCCTTCAAGAGGATGTGGTTTATTTAGTCATGCCATGGGATTACTGCTTTTTTCAGTCTTGAGATTGATTAAACTCTGTGATCAAGACAACCTGTATCCTTTATGCTACTGATTATCATTTTTAAGAACATAATTTAAATACATACATTAGGAACTGTACATTTCAGAGAGTATATAATTCCTGAAGTAGGACTCATCTCAAAAGTTGTTAATCATGTTAATTGCAGCCCATTTGGACAGTTGTGTACCAATAAGGTTGATTACTTACAGACTGAAGCGCAGTTGACATAGCATTAATAAACACATAGTTGTAGGGGTTGTACGCAATGAGAGAACTCCTTATTCAACTTATAAAAACTAATAAAAGTAAAATTAGAAAAAAAAACCAAGGATATATTGAAAACCATGTAGCCGTTTATTAAGGTCTGTAAAACTTGACTTTGAACATTTTTTTTAATTGAATCAAAACTGTGGCTCAAAAGAGAACCAGAGCATAAATCTACAATTGAGAAAATGTTGACAGAAGGAACACTGATGCCACAGACTCAGTATTTTTTTTTATTTATTTACAAGAAGATGAAATACAACATTAAATAATCCACCTGGATTACTATAAATAATAATAAAGATTAGATAGATAGAGCTAGAAAGAAAAGCAGGACTAAAAACAAAGCTGAAAAGAGACACTATATGCATGATGTACCATATACATCCTGGATGATGAATCTTTGTCCAAGAGAAGTTTCGGACAAACTAGAAAAGCAGATCAGTGGAAATATATTTTGGTTTCATTCATTAAGCTGAAGTTGTGAAACTGTTCCTGGTTAGGGGAGGGGAGTGGTCTGGGGAGATGGGGGGAGGATGGGAATTTTTGTTTATTTGTCAAACACCATGCAACTTATGCTCATACTGTCAAACAAAGTTTACAACCAGTTTTGGATCTGAGGATTTTCTGAGCTGAAAACAAAAAGTAAATCTGGAGGCAGTAATATGGAGGACTGGCAAAAAAAGCAAGGGGAAAAGCAGGAGGAAGCGAGTAGCACAAGGAAGGGAGACGATAAAAAATGGAAAGTATTTTCAGGCTGTGAAATTTTAAAGAAATATGCATTTTCCTATAAGTAGGATTCCGAAAGAATATTAAAGGCGCAATACAGATCCTGAAGATTCAGTTAGCTTAGAATCTAAAAGGAGTTATGTTGAAGAGCTTATTTCATATAAGTAAAAGTTGGTTATTTTGCATAATTATTTCTGATTATCATAATGTCATCTGTAAATGAATCAAATAAGAAGTTTTCCCTTTCTGACCTAAATGATACAACTAAAGTCTTGAGTATTCCAGTATCAAAGCAATTTGAGGAGTTGATGTAAGCATTTGGTTGTTTTAGTAATTAATAACAATTTAAAAAAAAAATCTCATTAAAACATCACTTTAATGTTACTATTTTAGCATTATTATGAAATACACTTTCTATTAACATTAGTAATATCAGACATAAATTTACTTTCAAAATATACCAGATATTCAGGGTTATTGCCAAGAAAAATCTATTGTGAAATATAAGTTGAACTTTGAAGTAAAAAAACCGAACCCAGTAAGAAAAACTACCTGACTAAAGGTCAGCAACAGAATCCTAATGTGGATACCTGCCTATTTCTACCTGCAGGAAAAGTACATGTGCCCGTGAGATGTCAGTAAATAATAAAAATAAATGGTCTTTATAAATAAAGCTGAGAGGAATGTATGTAAAATAATTCTTAAATGCATATTTTCTGTGTATGTCTATAAGAACTTATGTGTGATTAATGCACTTACGTATAAACTTAATTATGAAGAATGTATAAAGGCAATTTTTAATTTTTCAGTCAAATATCTGCAAACTTAGGACAGTAATAAAATTAAATAGGAGCAGTACATCATGTAAAAATTTTTCCAGTAGACATTTACTATATTTCAGTAGTGAAGTCCCACAGATAAAGACTCCTGTGTTAGAGATATTTTGTTCAGTCCTCTGTTAACAAAAATAAAGGTGTTTTGTAAATATATGAAAGAAACAAAACCTATATTTATTAACTTAGAATATTACGAACAAATGTAAAGAGCTTAAGCAAGTGTCCTGTGTTTTGTTTCACAATACCAATTGGGCTTAGTTTCACCTTGGTACACATAACAATGATACATCAGAAGCTTCAGAAATTAAGCACAGCTAAAATCTTGTAATGAAGTTGCTTACATCATAAGAGAAAGTACAAAACCAATTTTTTTCCACTTGGAAGACATAAAAGGAAGTGTTTCTGGAGTGCAAGTCAGTAGCCACATAGTTCAGTATGCTCCGTCTACATACTGTAGCAAACACTTTAAAGAGAATGTAAAGAAATCTTTCATGAATCTGGATTCCAAAATCCTACCTGCCCAAAGGGGCAGCCTTCTTCCTAGCCCACATGCCTTCATATTGAACTCATACCCTGGAACATTATTGTGCATAATTTCTATTAAAGTGCACAGTAAAATTTTAATATCTTTTCTAACCAAGACAACACTTCTAGTGACACACATAACAGCTTTTCACTCCTTCTGAACACGTATTCACACTATTGTACTGTGGTAATGAGCTTGTGGTTAATTTGAAAAATTCTTTACATTTTGGTTTAGTTGTCCTAGATGGAAATTTGTTCATACCCTCCCTGAAATTGGGATTTACCCACCTCTATTGCTTCCCACTCATTCTTTTCCTGCTTTCTGTAATTCTTCCACCTTTCATCAGAGGAAACTTGCAGTTAGGGGGAGAAGATGTGATTCCAGGGCATCCTTATGCTCTGGGCACGACTAGGTGATCCCAAAAAGTGTGTTGGGTCTCCCAATGAGTTTTCTTTTCTTTCTAATAACCTTTTTGTCCTTTTACTAAATTATAATAAATTAATTAACATATAAACTTTCATGGAATTCAGAGATCAAACACCAAAATTCTGCCATGTATGTCCTAGGAAAAAATTCAGGTCATGGGAAAAAATATTTCCACACATATATCAAAACTACGAATGCCAAATTGGACTCTGAATTTCACTTGATAGACTACCATTTTCAACTCTTTATTTTTTTTCTTTTATGGGTGTTTTAAATGTTCCATATTATGACTCTTTGCACAAAGTTACCCTTCTGCCTTTTTCTTAATTATCAAGCATTACAATCACACCTAGAGGGGAAAAAAAACCAAAATATACAGAAACTTCTCTGTAAGTCATAAAATTTAGTATCTCTGAGGACTGACCTGAGAAAAATGGCTATTGGTTACCATATGGAACCACAAAATATTTCTATGAAATCAGTCAATTTTTTTTGTAAAAAGCTAATTTTTTCATCATTGCAAGAATAGTTTACTGTGTGATCAATAACTTAATCTGAAGATAACTACATAAATTCATTAGTATTTTCCTCTTGCAGTTTCTGCAATCACTTCAAGGCTAGTCATAAAACGTGAACAACATTTGTGTTCTCTAAACACAGAGTGTGTGCCCATGGTTTCACATACCTTGACTCGCTTTCACCCCCAACTGGAGGTCCAGTGCCATTCTTTCAGAAATTTTCTATTGATATAGAATAACAGTCTTAGAAATCTTGCTATTCCTGAATTTGGAAGATGTAGACAATCTGATGGTACAATATATTAGGTGTTCATGTTGACAAAGGAATTTAGAATAGATTGACAAATTAAAATAGGTCAAACTTGGTTACTTGGTTTCAATTAGAAGCTCATTGTGCTTAGCCAAAAAAAAATTAAAAAAACCTGAACTATCCTAACGGTATATTTGTGGTTCTGTAATATTCAGGTGAAACCAAATATCTCACTCAACCAGTACAGTTATGGTTTAGAACAGTGAAATGTTATGTAGAGTAAGGTGAGTATTCTTTTTGTTGAAAAATGTGTAGGAAGAGTAAAGACACTTAACATCAAGATTGAGATTTAAAGATTTTTTATTTCAACAGCATTTAATGAGCATTCAGGAAAATTTGCATTAATAAATAAAGCCAAATTCTACTTTCAGGCTGCATTAATACATAAAGTTCACAACCACAGAACTCAGGGACTTAATTACTTCATGCTGTAACTGCCAGATGAATGGTAAATCCCATTGCATACCACAGTGCAATTTGAAATGATATTGAGCTGCTGTGCATAAAACCAAAACAAATTATACTTATAAAAAATTTCAAGAATCACATCAAAATATGTAATCAGGAAGACAGTGTTTATATAGTCATGAAAAGAAAAAGGTTGGCCTTTTGTTTCTTTTTTTTTTTAATGGTTGAGTAGTTCTGATATTTCAGTGTATTCGAAACCACATTGTATCCTCTGAAAAGCCAGTTAGTGGTTCTATACACAATGTATGCTCTCAGGTTTACTGATACTGGCAAAGAAATTTCTAAACACAAGAAACTCCCCTTAAAAAAACTCCATGACAATTATTTATTCTTGTGCAGAGACCCCTTGTGCATATTTATAACTTGTTATAATAAAATATCTTTCTTCTGAGTGGTAAAATAAACAAAAAAAATTAAATTCTTGTTCAGTAGATAATGAGGAAATACTGAAGGGAAAAGGTTAAGAAAGCATCTTTCTCTGGCAAAAATAGAATCTTCCAATTAAGATCAGTATCTTGTTTCAAAATTAAAGATGGTATGCCTCTGTCAAGAATAACTCCTTTGCAAATTACCTTTGGTTGCAGGAAATCTATGACATCTTTTTATTCATAGAACTAAATAACATTCTATTAGCTGTATGTTTATCTGTTATTTAGAAAAAAATACCAGGTCATCTATTCTGGGCCAAGAGACTGTCTCATTAAAATAAGATTATTATAAATTATTGGAAACATTTGCTTTCCATCTGACTATTAAATGGGAGCTCACTTTGTTTGTTTATTGGCATTTACTTCCTCCTCTACAGTTATTTTGGTCACCTGCATCCCTCATCTGGATATTGTTATCCACGAGCTATGTGAAAAAATAATTATGTGAAAAAAATATGTATTGTAGACTAGAGGAGAAATATACCATCTGGCAATGCTGTGCTTGTAGAGTTATGAGGGGATTCTTCTGGGTGCTGGGGGGAACATTAACATTTTATGATCTTGCCCAGATAACCTGCAAGTGTTACACTTACTGATGGTAATACGTGCTGAGTACTACAAGACTGAACAGTTTCAGCTAGGTAGTTGAATGGTTTTTACTCCCTGAATATGTTACAGAACCCAATTTTCAACAGAATGCACACATACATGCAGGACTTTGCTGACAAAAACACAAATTAGTATTACACTGTAGGAAAAGTCACATTCAAAGGAACAAGAGGAATAAAGTTAAACTTTTTCAAACAGCCTGCGAGGGACAAAATGAAAGGAGGACTGTTTAATGCAGCAATAAATAACCTAGATCTCAATACGACCTCTTTGTGGAGTCAATACTAATGTTTACTGATGTTTCACCTGGCACCCAAGGGCAATCATTCTAAGTTTAAATCAAATTTAAGAGTACCTGCAAAGGCACAAACTATGCAAACCGCACAGAATGAATTTTTCCAAACTTCTTCCTGATAGCTCTTTTGCTATCACAATTTGTCCCATACCTGACAGGCTCTGTTAATTTTTTCATTAGTGGAAGGACATTTCTGTCAAAGAAACATGTTATTATAAAGTTTACTGAGCTTAAAAATCACTCTGCAGACAAGAGCAATGAAGTTAAAAACAAATATCTGAAACCTGTATTTGCACATCACACAGAATGAGATGTTTATTATTCAAGATGTCTTTGATGGTCCAACTTTAGAGGTTGGAAATAGTCCAAGAGAGGAAGGTAGAGTAAGACTTTGGACTTGAACAAGTTGAGGATGTTCTAAGCCATCTCAAACAAGATGAAAAGACGTCATTGAAAGGTCATCTTCTGAGTCTTGTAATATGGGCTGGTGCCATGGTTTGAGAGCCCCAAAAATCCAATTCCCTAGTCCAAGCCCCCCTCCCACATCTCAACCCAGTGTGAGATGGTTTTTCCAGACACCACACGAGACTCAAAATGGGGGGAAGGGATTATATATTACAATGACTGTACAAAATAAATACTACAATACATTATATACAATCTTAGCTATCTCTACCATGACATAAAAGTATTTATAATGGATCAAATCTCTTCTCCCCTCCAAATAAAAGTCCAGGAGGGAAGAAGGAAACGATCCTTTCCACTCTTAAAGCAGCAATGTCTCTAAGGCAGCAGGTCTCTCTGTCTCTCTCTTCCATGCAGCAGCTGTAGCTGGATCTCTGCCAGTACACACGAGGGGTATCCAATCCCCTTGGCCCGTCGTCTCCAAGTGAGGGTCTTCTCTTCCGTGGACTGCGTAACAGGGACAAAACTCGCGTCACCACGTCATATCATGGGGTGTAAGATCCCCATGAAGGTCCCTTCCTCAGGGGATTCACCCCTGAGTCAGAACATCTCGGGCAGCTTTCAGTTGAAAGCCTTTGCCTCAAGAGTTCTATCAGAGCTTCTGCGCTCTGATCTCAGGCTGCTAGCTTAGCTTGGCAGCAGTGGCAAGGGGGGCCAAGGTCACCCCCTCCGCATTCCTTCTGAGCTTTTCAGCTTCTTTCTGCAGTGCTGTAGCACTTCAAGACTCTTTCAAGTAAGAGTTCATCATCTTCCTCCTCGGAGGTCTCAGAGGGACTTTTTCAGTTCTTACCCAAACACTCTCTCTCTCTGTAGAGCTTAGTCTTGCTCTCTCTGCTGCTGGCTCTCCTTCTCTCGGACAACTCTGTGTCTCCTTGCTTGGCTGCAATGCCTCTGCTGCTTCTCTCTTATCTCTTGGCTCTCTGCCCTCCGTACACTGCTCCTGCCACTGCTGCTGCCGCTGCTCTGTCTCTGCTCACTCACGGTGGAGAAAACTCCTTCAGCTTTCTAGCTAGAGGTACTTAGCCCAGTTTTACACTGTTCCAAGTCCCTGTAGCCCCTCTGCCAGGGTCTGGGGGGGGGCCCAGCCCCCAGTGGGGGCTCCTGCTGCTTCTCCTCATGGCTTCACAACATGGCTACTTCTTCTGCAACAACTACAACTACCTTCTCTTCAGTTCTGCTTGTGATATGTTTATATTTTGCAAAAGCGCTCATTGGCTCAAAACTTCAAGGGTCACCACCCCCTGGGGATGTACCATTTTATAACTTCAGCTGTTTCCCCCCACCACAGCTGGCAAGGATGGTCAGCCCTGTATGATGGGATAGATTTGCTTTTCAATAGACACCGAAGTCCTGTTTTGAAATATCTTCACAGAAGGGCTTGTCTTAGTTTTTGGCTGCTTCCTGCTAGCATGTGTACCAAGACTTCTTTCCCCTAAGTAGAGAAAGGGGTAGAAGAGATGTAGCATGTGTGGACCTCATATTAGATATGAGTAGGATGAAAACACCCCTGTCCAGAGCAGGAAACTCTATAAGAGGATTATCTCTCTGAATCACTAGGGTATTCTTATCGTTTTGTTTGCTTTCAGGTCTCTTCCACCACTTGATGGAAAAATGATACTCTAGATAATCAGAAAGCGTTTTTTAAGAATTATTTTAATGTATGTTATACAAAGCTTCATCAAGACTAAGCTGGAAAGCTTTGCTTTCTAAAAGAAGACTTTGCAAATATGTATCTTTTCAGGCTTTCATTTTAAAAGCCCCAGACAGAATCCCTCTCTCTCCTTCCCCCATCTTAAGGACTTTTCTGGCACAAGACAATTGAGTTTCAATCTTAAAGCTATGCCATTACCTTACCAGTAATGCAGTACCTTTGCATTAAGCACCAATGACTACCATTTGCTTTTGTAGATCTGAGTGCCATGAGGTATACTCCTTTATTTTCTCTCTTGAGCTTTTTCATTGGCAAGATGCAAGCAATTGCTATTTGACTGTGTAACTTTTCCCTCAGGGACTGTATTTCACTCATCTACCTATTGACTGGAATATTTTAACTTCTGGCAGCAAAAGAACTTTCTTCTCTCTTCAAGGCTGTTTAGGTTCCTCCAAAACTAGGTGAAGCGTATGGAGTTCCCTGGTGCTCCCAGGTAGTTGTGCACACTTCCTCCTTTCCAACCTATTTCAAACACTACCTTTTACTGTATCAGCCACAAGCCCCTTATAACCTGTATCCCGTGGTCCCATCACTGTATGTATGACCTTCTCAACCTGCACATGACACTGACTACCTTTCTTCCTCCTGCTACTGCATTTCCTTTCCCCAGTGAGAAGCAGTACATGAATTTTGGTTAGATTAAACATGATGAGTTGGGTGGAGTTTATACTGTGACCCCTATTTTGAAAAAGAAAGGAGCCTGGTGGTTTTTTTTCAGACAACTTAAATACTCCTCTTTTGCACATTTTTCCATATGACTTCTGGCAGCAAAAGTGCAACTAAGTGACAACACTTCTCACAAGTCAGATATAAAGTTGCTTTTTGGAAAAGGAACAAGTTGCCCCTTTTCTTTCACTCTTCAAGTAGTTCATGGGTTTTATATTCACAAAAACAATCATGAACAGACATTTCTTGGGTTAACCAAGAAGTCAAACTTGCTCCAAGTCTTCTTTTTTGTTGTTGGTTTGTTTTTGTGGGGGTTTTTTGTTGTGTTTTTTTTTTTTTTAATTAGCAGGACAGAAATTTCTTTTTGGGTTGGGTTGGGTTGGTTTTTTTGCTGGTTTCTGTTTGTTTGTGGGGTTTTTGATACTTAATATATAGTTGTTCACTGCTGATGAATTTTGGTCCAACTAGTTCCACACTGAAAAGCACTTGTTTTGGTTAAAGTGTAAAAACTCTGAGATGGCACTTGAACAAGAGTACTTGCTCTCTGGGTCTGGGAGCTGGCAAAAAGGGTTGTTAGGAGAATTATATTCCCTGACAGATGAAGGAAAATTAAATCAAACTCAATTTTTTTGTTTACAGTGCTTCCTTTTCATGCCATCTGACACATATACACACAGAAAGTCATTTATGATTCTTAGAAAAACTCAGAAAAGTTAAAACTGAGGTGGTACAGTTAACAAACTATATAAACTCTCCTGTGGGAGATGTGCAGATTGGTCTTGTTTTGATTTTGTATCTCAAAATTTAAGCTAGAAGTTTCCAATTATTGTTGTATGGTAAAGGTGTAAAAAAAGAAGTGGAAGATATGTTCAGAGCCTTGTGAGCTGCTGTCTGAAAAAACAAAAAGAAAAACACTTCCTTTTAAATGACTTCTGTTCTACAACAGGCAGTTAGCAAAGAAATGGTACAGTCTATTCCTAGTTAAAGAGTCCCTGAAGAGCCTTGCATTGGCATGGCAAGGACCGTGGAGATACATGACCTATGCTAGGATAGTTACAAAGCTAGTTTGTATAAGAACCAGTTGGAAAACACAGAGGACGTGACAAATGAAGACTCAGAGGAAGGAGAGAACAATCTGCAAGAAACAAAAGGGAGGAACAATCATTTAAATGATTTTACAATTAGCTACTGCAAAGCCTTAAAATAGAGAAAAGTTTTCTAATTTCTGTGTATAAGAAATAGTAAAACAAACAACTACAATTAAATAGTGTTCTTATCACAGCCTAACCATGCTTGAGAATAGTTTTCCCATAAAAGCACTAGGATTTCTAATACTGCTATAAATCAAAAAGAAGGAACACCCTTGTATTGCTTGGGTATGCTACTGGCAGGTGCAAAAATATGGTGACCCTGAAAATATTCACTACATTTTTCTTCTTTACTTCCTACTAAGTAAAAACTTGAAATGCATCTTACAGCTTTCCAAGAGTTAGGTCACAAACCTTTGCACACAGTGTCATGCTGTATTTTATTTCCTGTTGATAGCTTCCTTTTCAGATGATGTCTTGTCCCTGATTCTGTCAAAAGTTCAGGGCTATTTTGTTTCAAATTGCGTCAATCAATCCCTAAAAATACTGAATTAAAGCAGTGTGCACAGCCTACGATAACCTTTACAATAAAAAGGACAGGCTTTAAGTGTTGAATGCAGTGTAGAGAGCTTTTTTCAGTAATTCAGTTTGAGGTGTTCAAATACAGCTGTAGCTGTAGGTTTCTTCCTTAATTATTGTGCTGATTTTGGCTGGAATAGAGTTGATTTTCTTCGCAGTAACTAGTATGAGGCTGGGTTTAGGATTTGTTCTGGAAACAGTGTTGAAAACTCAGGCATGGTTTAATTACTGCTGAGCAGTGTTTGTGCTGAGCCAAGGCTTTTTCTGCTCCTCACCCCACTCTACCACCGAGTGGTACCTATGTAGGGGACTGCAAGTGGTTGACAGCCTCGGGTGGTATAGATGAATTAGAACTTGCAGTAAAAAACAAAGAAACCATAAGTCTTTAGTATTAGATCATTTACTAAGAGAGGTTGAATAAGTAAGCTCATGAAAGTAAAGGAGATTTTTGAGGGACAAAACCAGGGAAAGAAATTAAGAAGCTACTGAGTCACAGAAAATGGAAAGGCAAGGGAAGTCTGTAATTTGAAAAGCTGGACAATTTTCCCAGTAATAATGCAAAATTCAAAGAACACAAAACAAAGCAAACCCACCCCACCATCCACAAACAATCAATCAACCCCCACCCTGAAACAAACAAACAAACAAACAAAAACCCAAACAAAAACCCACAAAGAAACCCCAAACCAACAGAAAAGTTCAAGGGAAATTAACTATTGACTATTCTCTGTATGGTTTACCACCAAGCTGTAAAGTCAAATGGCATACTAAAAGTCACCTAGTATGAAGTCCTTTGTCCTCTAAAACCAGTTCACAGTCAGTCATGCTTCTTTCTCCCACACAGAAATCATTTATGTCTGCACTATCAACAAGGAACCTGTATGTTTCAAAATTAATTCATGTGCTTAATGTGTCAGTTTTCAAGATGAAAACTCACTGTCTCTGAAATGACAAGAGTGAAGTTAGAGAAAACCAGGAATACGCTATACCAGGGTTCTCCTGTCATCTTTCCCATAGTTCACTACTGAATTAAAATGACTACTATTGGAATTTCTAACATGCTCATCATTTAAATAAGTAGACATCATTTTTCAATTCTAGGGAAGCACCTGTTCTTTTTGCTACAGAAACCAAACAGTACTCCCATTGGGATTTAGCCTGAGTCACTACTGTATCAGGCCATACTCTCTAGAGGCACTAGATATAGTAACACTAAACGTGGGCATGACTATGATGCCATCATTTTGTCTTCTTTGAACCTTTTTCCAAGTCAAAATAACTACTTAGTGTGTGTAAAATGAAGAGATGATAGGCAGTAACACGCTGTCATTATTTTCTTGAAGGAAAGTGACTGTCATTAACATGCTGAAAAGTTAGAGTGCTAATCATGAAGCTGATTTGAATTACTGTCTATAATAAATCAGCAGAAGGCATTGTCAAAAATGATCAACTGACAGATCATAAAAGTCTCTCTTTCTCTCAATTCAGGCTTTACTGTTAGATATACATTCTCTGAAAAATCTGTGGCACAGAAGACAGGTTAGGAATGTGAATCCAAAATTCATTAGAAAATAGCTATGTCTATGCATTTTTCTAAACACAGCTACTGACAAGTATTGGATGACCTTACATTACCCATTGTTTGTTTCACAATAAGTTACATATATTATAATTTCTTATTTTATTACCTTTCTTAGTCATTGAAATAAAGTTGACATACTGAGTGTCTGAGATGGACCACTCTGCACTGCAGTAACCATTCATAACTTTCTATTGTCTTCGTAAATATGATTTATAACACTCATAAGGGTATAAAGCTATGGCAATGTGTTACTTGTTTCTAATAACTAACTGCTAGCTAATTCCTTTATTCCTAATGGTCAAAAGTCACTACCATGTTCCTTAAACTTATGATTCAGAACACGATAGTTTAGGCTATTTATCAAAATTAATATTTCTTCATAATTCTTCTTTAAAAATATACCATCATGAACTCATACAATAAACATACTTCTGGGCTTTTCTTTTTATGTAAAAACATTAAAGCACCCTACAGTTAATTTTTAAACAGCCTTGCTGGATGGAATTTTAGTATGTCATGATCCTTCTGGTTACTATGGTTTAGTAGAAAATTGCCTTTAAAAGATGTAAAACCTAAGACTTCCAGGCTACCTCAAACTCCATTAAAAGCACATAAACAAATTTATTTTCTAAACCAAACCAAAGAAGACATGCATTTAGACTTTGGTTTACTTTTCCTTTTTCCTTCTTGTTTCTGCCTATGTCCATTTTTCTTTACACACAAGCTTTCTTCAGTATGATACAGTACACCTCTCACATTTATATTAGCTTCAAAGAATTAGTGATATTTTCATTGTGAGGGCAACCTTTCTTCTTATTTTTCATCCATCTTTCACAATTTGCTATTTCTAAGAAACTCCTCTCACTTTCATTTCTCAATTTTCCAGTTTCTCTCTTTTTTGTTATTTTCCCTTATTTAATTCATGAGTAGCAAGCCATATTTCATTAAGTTATCATGCCCCTGGTTTTTCGCTTCTATTTTAGACTAAAAAAAAATACACATCAAACCTGACACGTTTTGTCAGTCTCTACAGACAGAAATAGAACTGAGGTTTTCTGAGGTCACAATCCTCACCTGACTGTATGTGAAGTTCTGTGTCATGGAAGAATGTACCAGAAATATCCTCTCAGCTGTACTGCAGAGCTCTGTGTTCACAGATGTAGCAAATCAACCTTCTGCCATTTACCTAAGCCTAGGAGATGATCAAGTATGTTTGAAAAGTTGCTCCTTATTTTGATTTCAAGAAGTCTTACCTTCGCCAGAGCTCAATTCAGATGTGAATGCAGGTGTTAACTCACTGTGGGTGAGGTTCTGACATTTTGCTAGGCGCCTCCACCTCGAACTTTCTATCATCTTGACAGTAGAATCTCATTTGCAGCAAAAAGATAAGAAAGACAAATCTGTGGCTTGACACCTTATGACACTCTCTATGGGTGATGAATTTCTGTTACATGACAGGTTCAAAGTTACCAAGCAGTGGATGGATGAGTGGCACAGTAACTTCAGGCTTGCTGAGAATGACAAGAATACGTCAAGTCATAAAAATCAAAGCTGTGTGATATGTTTAGGAATGGGTTTTTCTATGTACTTAAGTAGAAGCGAATATATTTTATTTTATAGATACTTAAATTTTGTTAAAAGTAACAGATCCAGAAGAGACCATAAGAATAAATGAATTTACTACTGCTTCCAGCCCTTTAATATTTTAATCCCAATAGAACTGCCTCAATGTAGGGTATGTCTCACTTTTCCACTGACCATCATGGATTTTTTCCTAATTGTTCTTTGTCTTCTCTCTCCTTATTTTCACAGTTTTTGAGCTTTTTTATTTCCTGTCAGTTTTTTATTGCTATAGTTTACCTCTGCTTATTATTTTAGACCTCTATAACTTTTCTTACCTCTAGAGTCACGCTGTTTGTAAAAGAATTTCACAGGGAACATACATGCTGATATTTAGAGTATGCAGACATGGGTACCAGAATGTGCATACAGAGACACAGAGCTCTGGTTTCAAATGAGAAAAGGAAATGCATGAATTGATATGACTCTGTATCAAGATCATCTACCCAGACTATGGATTGTCCTGTAACATCCTTCTCTTCCTAAGTGAATTTGAGCCTGTACTTCTGAGGCAAAAGCCTTGAAAGCGTAACTGATGTGGGCTCTGAGCATATTGTGTTTTTCTTGCTGAAGATGCTCTACTTTGTAAGGGCTATTTAAATATTCACCCTACCAGAGAGAAGTAGAATCTGATCACAGTTTAGCAGCCAGGGCACTAAGCATAGTTTTACATTTGAAGGGAGATAAAAATAAACTATCTCTATTCCATTAGGACATGGAATATTAGGCATCTAGCCTGTGATTAACTTTTAAAAAATAAGTATATATTATATAAAATTACACATATATTTACAAATAGATAAACATAAAACATTAAAAATAAATATAAGTCAGATTCACTGATAACAAGAGTTCTAATAGGGAATATAACAATGAACTTTGTGGAGCAAATATACATTATTTTGTTTGTTTTCCTCCTCTTCTGGAGAAATATTGACTCTTCAGAAAAATCAAACCTCTGAAAAGTTTATAAGAATAAACTATTGATCTACCCACGATTTTTCTGAATTTGGAGATGTCTCCCTTGATATTTCAATAGAGGACAATCCATAGTTAATAAGGTTTTGGTAGCAGTGGTTAACTGAAGAATTACTCCTTTTTAAAAAAATATTCTATTAGTCCTAAGTGTATAAAAAATTGCAAATTAACATCTGTAAATCTAGAAGTAATAATTGAAGCCCACTGATTTATAATTTTTAATCCTTTCAAGTTTCTCTTGGCACTGTATTAGCTTTTAAAGGAGAGAAACAAGAAATTTGGGTTGCATTCCACTTTCTCAACTAGTGTCTTGTCTGACTACAGGCACTCTAAACACACCAACGTAGTTTGGAATGATAACTGCCTCTAGATGTTGGCAACACAAGATTTGACCTTTAAATGAAGTATTTGCTTAGTTTTATTTCCTCTATAGGTTAGTGAAATGAAATTTCCCAAAAATGTCCATAGCTTTTAAAACCTCTGTCTCTAAAAGCCAAGCTTGTTATATGAGACACAGATACTATTATTCAACTTCTTTCTTTTTCCTAGTGTTAACTTTTGGTATAGTTTTCAGTGGAATTTTGGTAGTAATTTGATAGATAAGTCCAATTATAATTTATTCTACAGTGATGATACAATATGGAAAATTCTTAATTTTCTTGTGCTGTTTTCTGTGACATCGTTTTAATCATTATAGAATGGTTAATCACAGGCTATATTTTCTTGCAGTCTCTGACATTAGCCGAATTCTCTTCTTAATTGTCTTAGCAAGGTAGTCAAGTAGTTATTTCTTGGTGCTCTGAATAATAGTGAATGTCCCCAACAACACTCAGCAGTCACTTTTTGCATGATGCCTAGTGCACAACCTGGAAGGAGATCGTATTGATGCTATCAATGGCACACTATGGCTATAAAAATGAGCTCCATTGTCTATGAAAAAAGAAAGATGAAGAAAGATGAAGAAAGATGAATGAGAGTTAAAACCAACATAAACACACTAAGAGAGATGCGGTAAGCTGTAACTGCCCTCTTTCCTCCATCTGTTTCTTTTTCTTCTCTTCGTTTAGAAAACTACTAGCAATTTTCTAACACTACAAAGGCTATTTATAGCTGTTGCACAAGGGCTGAATGCATTATAGATTAAAACCCTCTTCGCACCCCTCAAATTCCAATTTTCACCTACTCACGTGGTATTCACCCATAGCTTATAAACAATATGTTCCTTTGCTGAGTGAAGGACATTCAAATTCAACATGAGCCTACCAAAATTACTTTTTTTCCTTGTGCAATTTTAAGGCACTGTCCTTTAGAAAGTGTGTGGGAGAGTTTGCTATGTAAGGCTTAAGAGATCATTGTGAGAAAGGAAAGAAAGGAAGTAAGAGATAAATTCTTACAAATCAGAAATTAGAGGAACATAAATGAATGCAGATGAGAAGTTAGAGTAATATAAATTAATAATGTGGAAGAAGAAAAACAACTGAACTTAAAAGCTACAGAGAGACACTATATTGCACCTATCCTTGTGCTAACTGCTGTTCAATTTATTTTATAGTCTAGAAGACTAATACTCATTTCCTCTTGTTTCATTGAGAGATATGACGATCTCTACAGTTTAAAACATATTTTTTGTTTATCAGACTCAAACTGCATTTTGGATCATATTCTGCTTGGAGTGGAGATGGTAGACTGTGTGCTAACAGGATAGTAAGTGTATGTTAATATCAAGGAACTGGAACTAGCTGAAATAATTTTCAATTTTTAGATAAATTTCTTCTATCAAAACTTCAGATATTTGATCAGAATTTCTATGAACATTCTAATACAGATTTATAATTAATGGTGGAATGAAGTCTGCACCAAAGTCACAAGATACAAATTTACCATATGCAATGCATGGAGAGATACTAGTATCATTGTAAATTAAGTAATAGAAACAAACAAACAACAATAACAAAAACCCTGAAATTTTAATTTTCCTAAATAAAGGCTTAAATAAGATTACAGTTAGTCTAAGTTATCTTATAGTAAATAGAGAAATTTTATTCAAAGTAAAAGAACATTAAGTATTGTCTCCTCAGTAGGAAGTATGATAAGTAAGTCAGAGATATCACTGAATATAATACTTGCATATAAAGACAAAAAATATGTTCCTGGGATATTATAACTAAACTGACGTATTCCTGAGTTTCATAACTACTAGTAAATAAAACACTAAGTTAACAAGACATTTTATCTCATTGGTAGCTGGCTGTAAAAGTGTTAAGCTTCATGGATGAAAACTGAATAGACTACAGTACAAAATTTATTGTCAGGTAGGATACTTTTACTTTGATTATTTGTTTTTGTCTCTAGACTTGATGTCTACTATTGTATTTTAAACACCTGTATGTCCCAGAGATTTATTTAGAGGCTGTTACTACTTTCATTTGTGTCAAAACAGTGAAAGTTTAAGGGACCTCTAGAAAATCCAATTAAATAGTGCAACAAATAGTTTGCTTCTAAAAAGGTATTTGAACTACCATATACTCTTGGTGAAAGCTCATAAAGAAACACACAAATCTGTCTTCAATTTTATGAGAGATGGGAAGAGGGGAATTCTGTTGCATTCCCATCATATATAACAAACATGTCTCTGCAATCATCTCTGAAATAAATATTCTATTTCATTGTGATTTTAATCTTTATTTTAGCCTTCAGTAGACAGTTGATGTAATAGGATAACCGCACTTAATTATTTATGATATTATTTATAGAAACACCTCATATCAAAATGGTATATGCAAGCAAATAATAAAAACATGTGAAAGGAAAGATTTCTAGTTGAGTTTTTTCTCTTAAACCCATAATTTCAGAGTTATACACATAGGAAGAGCTATTGGATTTTCAGTGTGATATTCTGATGTGTCCACACATCCTGGGTTTTTCTCAGTTGTTCAGCATCGTTACCTGACTGACAAGGAGACAAAGCTTTCAAGCAAGATCCATGGTTTTGCTGTTGAATTCCCTGTGTTTTTCTACATTGACTAGAAGAAATGTCCACTAAAACAGAATCTAAAACCAAACTAGAGAGGAAAATCTTAGAAATTAAACTGGCTAGCTAACTGGGGGGTTGGGGAAAGACCTTTCTGTTCCTTTTAGGTTGAAATATTTGAGTGTTATTGCCATGACAAATGCAGTCAGAAAAACAGAAAACCTACCAAGAATATTGAGAAAATGAGAAGGGCTAACTGAAAGTAGAGAACTCAGATGTGAGTGCCCACTTCATGTGGGCTCTTGATGAGTAGGGATTGCACTGACCTCTTTTTCTTTGGCAATAAGATGTGCTTATTGAAGAAAACTAGCACTTAAAATGAACAAGGCTGACAGAAAGTTTGGATGAATTCTTTGATGTTCTTTTTTGGTTGTTTTGATGTGAGTGAAACAAATTCTTCAGAGGTGATAAAAAGTTAAATGTTCAAGAGCCAGCAGTACCTTCTATGATACCTCACTCAGCCGTTTCTTATCTTGAAGAATGCCAACGCAAACAAGATCATTAGTCATAGTCATTACCCTCCAACACTGGATCATTTTTCCAACCATTTATCAGTATTGCCTTTTCATTCATTATTTTTTTCTTTTCTACCTGACTCAGTTGGGAGTGCCCATTTGTGACTCGCTATTTAACAAGGCAGTGTGAAACCAAGAATGGAGGACAAAAACTTTTGAGGATTTGTCATATTGATAAAGATGACTACCCTCATATTTATTTGAATGCGCTAAATCTACATTCAAAATGTACTGGTAAAAACTTCAAGTAGTTAAGACCATGACAGTGAAAGCTTTCTGGAAGCCCTTAGCTGCCTTGTATTGCCAACATGATGGCACTGGATGGGTATCTGAGACATGTGATGGTGGCCAAAGCATGTGTGGCTTTTCCATACTGTAGCAAGTTCTTGGACTTCTGCTGATAGAAAACAGAGTTTCAAAGTCACCTTCTATCAGATGCCCGTTGTAGGCTTGCAGAAGAGTTTGGGCTTGCACCCAAGCAGTACATTCAAATATAGATATAACCAAAATGGGAGACTTTATCAGTGCTGAGTGATATTAAAGCATCTTTGTTACAGAGTGTCATTTCATTATGAATACAATATTAATAGCAGCAAGTACATTGTTGCTGCATGTTTGTTACTTTTTGTTATCTAAATTTATGCTTATTGAGTCAAATACCCATTAAATTCAGAGATGGATGTAATGTCTTCATTGTAAGCCCCTCCCAGCTGCAACAAACTCGAGTTAATGAATCAGTATATTGGGTAAGTATAGAAAGAGTGAACAATGTAATATAAAACTTACTCTGAATGCTTTTTGCACCTGAGTGCAGCAGCATCTTGTGTTTTCCTTTTGGTCAAAGTTGACAATTACAACAAATGGCATTGAAATTTGTAGGAATGCTGATCCTGAACTGAAAAGTTACCTATGTGATTGCCTCAGCAAGGACTTCACAGGAAACAAACTGGGTAAATATGGTAAATTCACCTCATTAATTTTCTAACATTCTCACAGTTGATAATTTTAGTTGAGCTTTCTGAGGTATTCTACTTCACAGAATAGTTTTGACCAGACCCATCCTATAAGGAAGTCTTCTGAGTCCCTGAGGCCTGGATAGGGGATGTTATTAGAAAACTCCTTAGTCTTGCATGGCTGTCTGATTATTATCTGCTATTCATTCTTCATATTGGCAGGGATGAAATAGTAGAGAAGTCCAAGGGCAATCAAAAGAAATTTCAGGGTCTTGAGGTGATTGGTTGAAGAATAAGGAGCACATGCAACATTTTTCTTGATTGTTTCAGTAGGCGGGAGGGATATTAAAAGGAATAGGCAGACCAATCAGGTCAGCACATTGCTCCAAGGCTGACATTATCAGCAGAATTTTGGAGTTTTTGATCTTGGGATGATCTATACAACACCAAATCAGTTGACACCTTATAGGATACACCTTTCTCAGAGGCTCAAGGACATAGAGGGGAAGCCATGTGACAAGCAGCTGAGGCAACTTGTTCAGCCTGGGGAGGACTGAGGGGAGATGTTATTGTGGTCCATAGGTTCCTCATGAGGGGCAGTGAGCAACTGATCTCTTCTCTTTGGTGACCAGTGAAAGGACGCGAGAGGATGGCATTAAACTCTGTCAGAGGAGGTTTAGTTTATTCACACAGAGGGTGGTGGGGTAGTGGAAGAGGCTCCCCAAGGAAATGGTCACAGTGCCAGGTCTAACAGAGCTCAAGAAGCATTTGGACAACACTCTCAGTACATGGTGTGTTAAAGTGCAGGGTCAGGACCTGCACTTTAATAATCCTTGTGGGTACCTTCAAACTCAAGATATTCTATGATTCATTATCATTATTATTTATTTATCTCAAAGAACAAAAACTGTCAGTAAAATTCACAGGAAACATAAAATAAACAGGATGCTTGAATTATATATTTTTTTTTCTATTTTCTTGGGGACTCACTCAAGTCCACCAGCTTCATGACAACGAACATGGCTAGAGAAGGAAGGTCATTACCAGATAATGAAACCTGTTTATTGTGTCTCCAGCTACTAGGATGAGCTATTTTTCCCAGTAGATTATTCAGTATTTCTAAGGGATAACATTTCTACAGCACATCTTGCTTGGTGGTGGTTTTTTGTTTGTTGTGTTTTGTTTGGGGTTTTTTGGTGTTTGGGTTTTTTTTTTTGTTTGTTTTGATTGCCTTTATTTTATGATAGAAGAAAAAATAGCACCCATGATCAAAAGAAGTAATTTAATGGTAAAAAGTTTCTCTGGTATTCGTAGAGTCCTAATATATCCTGGGAATTAGCAAATTTCTGTAACCACTGGGAGAGAAGGACTTTATCAATTGTTATGTCCATAATGATTCTATTCAGGGTTGAGAAATGGCAAGAAGCTTAAAAAATATTTCTGTTACAGCCAAAAAAGCACACATGAAGCACTTTACACTATGTGCCTTATGGTCTACAGATATTGGTCCTATACCTGCATACTTAGGATCTGTTCTGCCTGGAGGGAAACAGGACCCCATTGGCAACTCGCAGCACTTTGGACCTTGTATTCCCAATGCACTGTCAGGATAAGCTGCACAAAGTCAGGATGTATTGAGCTGTCCTACAGGATCAACTCTACGTATGCCTTTGTGAAGTGACAGGGAGATGTGAAGGGAGGATGTGAAGGAGTAACCCTGCATATCATCCCTGTCAGGAAGGTTGGAGGCAGCTGGTATGCCCTAACATGGGGAAGGGAGGTCTACAGCACTGGTCTAGGCTGAACACTTCCATCCTGCAGAGCACTCAATCCAGAAGTAGGTGCTTTAGCACAACAGAAAAAAAGCCAGACCTTGGAAAACAATGAAGAAAGGGAGTGAAAAGTAGTGTCAGAGGCAGACCAATAGTCCTGTAAGCCCATGGGATGACTCTGTTCTTCAATAGCTATAAAGATTAACAGAAGTATATTCCATTTAGCAATCTTGAACTGCACAATGATAGGATTCAAGGATCTAAGGGAGCCCCCAGATAAACTGCACTGCAATGTAATTCCTTCTCTGTTCCCATTCTTTGCCCTGCCTTGGTGCATACTAAAAAACCATCTTATTTCATTCATATAATTTCTAGAATAGTATGAGGTATAATTTTCAGTGCTAGAATGTCTAAACAGAATGTTTCAATAGTCCCACAAATTAAATGCTAGCAAATTAAATGCTATATTTATGTAACAGATTTTTACATTTATAATTTTTGCTTTTTCTGATAGAAAACCCTGCACTGAAAACTGTATCATGTCAATAGTATTCAGAAATTGGTGTGATGCAGAAACTACTTAACCTTTATATCACTAATGCTGTTAAGGAGTTGTTTCTTGATGCAATTTAGCCCATGCTGGAAAAATGCATAAAATCTCACAAGAAGCAACTACTTCTAAGGCTGATTTTTTTTTCGTTCCTCCATATATCATGCACTTGTTTTTATACGAATTTTTTATGATCCTGAAAGAATTATATAATTTATCCTTTTCACATTTATAAGTCTTATCTTGTGAATATTTTGTCTCACTGTGGTGAACAGGGATTAATTATACTTTAATAACAATTAATTCTACCATCCACTGTGCAGTAATGTTGAAGTTTGCTCAGGATCAGTACTTATGAAAATATCAGCACAGGTAAATGGAAGAAATTATATGCACAACAGCACAAACTGGAAGGAAATAGCCAGAAGTCACAGGTTAAATTGAGTTAAAACCCATAGGGTGAAAAGGTAAAATTTTATGATTTAAAAGGCACATTTTTCACCAAAAATAAACCCAGATCCTTTATTTGGGGAGAGAAAATGAGGGATGACAATAAGAAAACTGTATTCAGTATATTACAATATACATTGCCCAATGTTCTCCTGAAAACTTTGCTGTAATATTGCTAGTCTAGTCTACTCTCCTCAAGTTTATCCTCCTTCCTACCAAAAAACTCAATGAAACTGCATGTGTATGACTTCATATGGAAAACATTTCTTCCAAGATTTGCCCAGTTAGCAAAAGAGTAAAACAAAGCATCATAGGAGTACTAACACCTACCTTATGCACAACCTTAAATAATAAGAATAAATAAAATGATGATGATGATGAAAACAAAGCATCATAGGAGTACTAACACCTACCTTATGCACAAACTTAAATAATAAGAATAAATAAAAGGAATAAATAACTTTAGTCTTTCCTTACTGCTTTTGACACTGGTTTTTAGTAGATTTATGTGCTTCATGTATTAGGGAGTTAGAAAACTTATGCTTTTTCACTGAAGAAAAAGATAAATCACATAGAATGATTAAACAGACTTGGGTTTTCAATGACAGTGAGAATATAATTCTTTTTAGATTCTGTTGAGTATTGACAAGTAGCTAGCAGAAGCACAGGAATATTGTTTCTTTTCTTTTCTTTTTTTTTTTTTAATTTTAACTATTTCTATGCTTTTAAAATCACAGAATAAATTTGGGTATTTTTATATAGAAGGTCTTACTTTTACATTTTTGTCCCAGAAACCTAGACCAAACACTCATTGCTTGTGGTTGTGTTAGAGAGGAGAAATGCCAACTGCTAGTCATAATTAATCATCACTAAGGGTTGAAATCTGTAAAAAAAAAATTAGATTAAATGAAAGTTGACTTGTTAGAAGTATTTACAGAAATCTCTATGAACTAGCATATTCTATTGCTTTATATGCTTAGAATGGTTTGATCAGAGCATAGGATGGAAGGAATAAAAAAATCAATTTAGCAAGAGGTGGTATACCTTTCTTAGTGCTGTCTAAAATGGAGAGTTACAGAGCTTGGACTTCTATTATCTATCATTAAGTAGATATCCCATTTCATGTAGTACATAGTATGGGGATACTGGCAATAGCTATCTGTTAAAAAGAAATAGAGAATAATCTGAGACTGTAAAGTCTTTCATTCCTATAGCAGTAATGAAACCAAAAAGTACATAGAAAAGGGAACAGACATTGCTTGCCACTTGTCTCTACTGATAAAAGAAAAAATATAAAAATTAATGTTTACTTAGAAGAATTTAAGGAAATAAATTCCAGTGAGAGTCATGTTTTTCATTCTAGTTGTGTCAGAATCTACCCTCAGCTTTCTGTTCATGCTCATTTCTTGCAGCAAATTGTCACTGTATAAGGAAACATTTCCTTTGATTTCTGTCACCCAGAAAATATATGCATAAATTCATATTACATTTTCCTTCTTCTTGAACCCTTGAAGATAGAATCTGTCCTTCATGGTTTCGCAAACGACGGTCTCACAGCTGTTTCCATAAATACTTCAGGACTTGCTATGGTAGCAAAAATTATCATTTTAAAGGAGAGTTTCAAAAAATTCTGTACCACAGGCCTTCCTTACTTTAACAGTACTGACTGTTTTAAGAGGCTCCTGAATAAATATGCAGTTTGGTAACACAGGCTGTTGTTACCACCTCCTCATCCCCATAGTTCAGCTTAGTAGAGAGCTTTGTGGATATGAAATAAGAGTGTGAATATCAAAGGCAATGGAAAGAATCATAGAATCAGACAGGTTGGAAAGGACCTCTGAGATCATCAAATCTAGCTCTTGAATACAGAAGTGGCACTGGACTGAGATAGCTCTGTTAAGTCAGGGGTGCAGGAAACAAATTTCAGGTGAAGGGGATTTTCTTTTCATTGAGGAAACTGAATAATTTCAAATAATTTAAAAATAATTTAAACTTTGAATCTATACAGTTCATTTAGACTTATTTTACATTTGCAATAAAAAGGTAAATTTGAGGGAAATTATAAAAAAGTCATGTAAGTAATAAATTGGTTCTGAATTTTCCATTAATTCTTTCAGTTTTTCCTAACAAAGTTTACTAAAAACAACATGTATTCTCAAAAAGTTCACCTAATTCTGATTTATCTCAGTTTAATGTACGAAAAATCAATAAATACACTGAATCACTATGGTCATGATATATCTTTATCCCCTTTGGTAAGAATTGGCAGGTTTTGACAGACTTTTAGGACTACTTTTCACGTGCTTGGGTAGTTTGCTTTTAGTACCACATTAAAAGTCATAGTTTTATACACTATGTCAGTATACTGTAACTACTCAACGGTCACACGAACTAAAAGTCTGATATGAGGAATAGACTGTCGCAGTAAAATGCAAGCATAGAACAAACAAACTAAAAAAAAAAGGAGTTAATTATATTATGTCATTAGGCCAAAATCATAAACAGAGCAATGCAAAGAACAAGGAAATGTGAGCTTTATATAAACAGTTTTGGCACACAAATGCCATTGAGAACAATCTCAATCTACAGAAATGGGCCACTATTCATCATTCAGTTTTTTTGCTTCTTTTGTCAGAGCTGTGAGGGTCAACAGTCCTGAGGTGAGATAAGAGCAATGTTGACGAGTCATGAGGGGAGACTTCCCCATCTAAATGGAGAAACACTGAGCAACCCGCTACACAACCCAAAAAGATGTTAGGAAGATAGGTCACTATTTTAATATGGAAACTCAGTACATATTATGTTATTTTTCTTTTTTATTGAATTTTGTAATTTAGAGAATATGTTGTTCCTGCAGTGTTGATAGAGAAATAAAGGATGTAAGAGAGCTTGGAGATCATGTTGAATAATGCTAGTATGTCTTTCTTATTCATTAAGGTTTCTGTGGTGACCTATTTATGAATTCTATTAAATAAGTGGGTTTGGGGTATTTTTAAGAAGAATTGGACAATCTTTTATTCCCAGCTCCAGTTGAAAGGCAGACTTTAAATGACACATCTAACATCTCAAATTTCAAGATCAGGAGGACTGATAACATTTCTTTTACTTCAGTGATCTCTGGGAATTCAAGGTTGTGGTGGGTTGTCCCTGACTGGATGCCAGGTGCCCACAAGCCAGTCTATCACTTCCCTCATCAGCTGGGCAGAGGAAAGAAAATACAACAAAAGGCATGTGCATTGAGATAGGTCAGGGAGAGATTACTCTGCTGTTGCCATCACGGGTGAAGAGACTCAACTTGGGGAATTTAGTTTAATTTATTACTAATCAATGAGAGCAGGATAATAAGAAATAAAATCAGATCTTAAAACACCTTCCCCCCACCCCTCTCTTCTTCCCAGGCTTAACTTTAGTTACAATTTCTCTCCCTCCTCCCTGTCAGTTGTAGAGGCAGATGGGGAATGGGGGCTGTGTCAGTTCATCACACATTGTCTCTGCTGTTCTTTCCTCAAAGAGAAGGACTCCTCACACTCTTCCTCTGCTCCGGCATGTGGTCTCTCCCATGGGAGACAGTCCTCCACAAACTTCTCCAACATGAGTCCTTCCCATGGGCTTCAATTCTCCATGAATTGTTCCAGTGTGGATCCTTTCCATAGGGTGCAGAGGTTCAGGTGCTTCAGCTTGGGTTCCCTGTGGGGATCAGAGGTCCTACCTGGAGCTTGCTGTGGCACAGGCTTCCCACAGGGTCACAGCCTCCTTTTGTCTTCCACCTCCTCCAGCATTCTCAGGTGGATACCTTCTCCACAGTGGACCTCCATGGGCTGCAGGGTGACAGCCTGCCTCACCATGGTGTTCACATGGGCTGCAGGTAGTCTGCCTGGAGCACCTCCTCTCACTCTTCTTTGCTGATCTTGCTGTCAGCAGGGCTGTTTCACTCACATATTTTCACTCCTCTTTTCTCTGGTTGCAGTTGTCATTGTACAGGTTTTTTTCCCCTCATCTTAACTATGTTATCCTAGAAGCACTACTACCATCACTGATGGAATCAGACCAGTGGCGGGTTTATCTTGGAGCCAGCTGGCACTAATTCCATTAAACATGGGGGAAGTTTCTAACAGCTTCTCAGAGTAGCCCTCCCACTACTAAAACCTTGCCATGCAACCCCAATACACAAGGAAAGACAGAAGTCTGCAAAGACATTTTAAATGAATACTGACAAATTCTGTCATCAAAGAAATTTAGTTTGCCAGTACACTTTATACATCCAAGAATTTTCATAACTATTCAGCTAGTGATTTGAACATTTCTGATTAAGCAATTCTTCAAAAGAAAATATTTAAACATATATAGTTCTGATTAATTAATACGATTAATTTTTTGTCTATGTGTGCATAGGGCTGTTTAATATGTGTCAAAATTTTCATTTTGGTATCCTAGTGATGAGCAAAATAATTAAATAAGGTGACAGATAAAGCTTGCAAGTATAGTTTTCTTTTCAATCTCTGTAAAAAAATTTATAGAAGCATATAAGTTCTTTGTTCTTCAGGTCACTTTTAATGAATTTATGGAAATTAATATATTGCATGTAATGTAATAATGGAATCTTGTCAGTTAATAATTTCAACTGGTGACACAGTTTTTGTGGTGAATTATCTGTGAGCAAAAAAATTATCCACTTACTGCGAACAAGATTTCTGCTTAAATGGATTGAATGGCCATATTTGAAATTATTTCCTTATAAGCTAAAGATTGTATTTAGAATTATTTTTAAACTCAAAATGTAGTATAATTTGGCATTTTTAATGCAGCAATTTTAATAAACCTAAAAAAAGTAGTGTCTGAATTTTAATCACCAGACAAATTATACACAGCTCCATTCAGGTCTGAAGTGATTTTATTCCTGTCACAAAATCTTTGACCAAAACTGTCACTTGCTTCTGATGATCACATGCTATTATTTTTACTTATAAAAAAAAGGGTAAAGAGAGGGAACATGGCACATCAAGACCTCTTAAGAAATCATTCAAGCATCTTAAATATTTCATTTTAAATGAAGAAACAATGCATCTGTAATTTTGTCTGTATAGACCTAAAATACTTCTCATTATGAAAGTTAACTATCACTTTAGAGTCAAACCTATTCTACCCTCCTCAAATGCCTCTTACTTCTTTATCATATATTTATACTTTAAACAGCTCACAGTTAATTTTACAGTATTTCAGATTATGGTAATATGGAATCTAAATTATAACATTCATCCTTAAAATTCTAGCTTCTTTCAGAGGCTTTCCTAACAAAAAGAACAGATTATGTTTACTTTTTACTTGCTCAGTTTCTTTCCGAGAATGCAGTCTTCTGTGCTATTGTTCATTGTTTAGAGAGAGATTACAAAATTCTGTAATATATTAATTATTCAGAATTATCTGTTAATTTCCTCAGTCAAATATCTTTGGTCTGTAGATCATTGAAATTGCAACTATTACAACAATGTAAAATTGGAAATAGAATTTGTATACAAGGCAGGCAATTGTAACATACTTAAATCCCAACAAAAGTGAATTCAAATGTTATATGCAATATATTACAATATTTATTATTTATAATGTTTTATTTATGTAAATCACCTACTGAGATACCGGCAATACTAAACCATGCTTTATAGACTTTATCAATGTAACATAAAAATTTAATACATACATTTTCAGTCAAGCATTAAATGCAGGAGTATTTGATCATGTGATCCAAAAAAGTCTGACAAGTTGAATTGCTACAAAACTCATCCTCGAGCTATTAAATGCACTACCCTAATGCCTACAATCATAGACCTCCAAGATCTCCAAGTCTGACTGTCAACTTCATGTTCACCTCTAAACCATGTCCTCAAGTGCTACATCTGCGTGTTTTTTGAACACTTCCAGGGATGGTAACTCCACCACTTCCCTGGCAAGTTTGTTCCAATGCTTTACGACCCTTTCAGTGAAGAAACTTTTCCTGATACTCAATCTAAATTTCTGCTGGCACAACTTGAGGTCATTTCCTCTAGTCCTGTCACTTGTTACCTGGGAGAAGAGGCCAACATCCACCTTGCTACAATCTCCTTTCAGATAGTTGTAGAGAGCAATAAGGTTTCCCCTAAGTCTCCTTTTCTCCAGCCTAAACAAAACCAGCTCCCTCAGCCACTCCTCAGAAGACTTGTGCTCCAGACCCTTCATCAGCTCTGTTGCCTTTCTCTGGACATGCTCTACCACCTCAATATTTTTCTTGTAGTGAGGGCCCACAACTGGACACAGACTTCAACGTGCAGCATCATGGCCAAGTACAGGGGAAAATCACTGCCCTGGTCATGTTGGCACACTGTTTCTGATACAGGTCAGGATGCCATTGGCTTTCTTGGCCACCTGGGCACACTGCCAGCTCATAGTGTTGACCAGCACTCTAGGTCCTTTTATGATGGGCAACTTTCCAACCACTCTTCTCCAAGCCTGTAGTGCTGCATGGGGTTCTTGTCACCCAAATGAAAGACCTGGCACTTCACTTTACTGAACCCCATACAACTGGCCTTGGTCCACTGATCCCTCTGTAGAGCCTTTGCACCCTGCAGATAAACAGTGTTCTACCAGTGTTCTCCAGGACAATGCCATGGAAGACTGTCAAAGGCTTCATTGTGTCTACCTGAAGTTCAGATAGACACATGCACAGCCTTTCCCTTATCCACTAACCAAGTCACCTTGTGACAGAAGGATACCAGGTCGGTCAAACAGGACCTGCCTTTCCCAAACCCACAGCGGCAAAGCCTGATCCCCTGGTTGCTCTGCACATGCCATGCTCAGTGACCTCCCCTGGCACCAAGGTCATGCTGGCAGGCCTGTAGTTCCCTGAATCCTTCTTTTGACCCTTCTTATCACATTTGCCAGCTTCCAGTCACCTGGGACCTCCCTGGTTATCCAGGACTCAAAGTGGCTTGGCAAGCTCTTTCGCCGTCTCCATCAGTACTCTTGAGTGAATTCCATCCAGCCTCATAGACTTGTGCAGGTCTAATGGCATAACAAGTCACTGGCCATTTCTGCCTGGATTATGGGGGATTCATTCTGTTTCATGTCTCTGTTTTACAGCTCAGAGGGCTGGGTACCTTGAGGACAACTATCTTGCTATTAAAGACTGAGGCAAAGGAGTAAAATACCTCAGTCTTTTTCTCATCCTTTGTCACTATGTTTCTGCCACATCCAATAGAAGATGGAGATTCTCCTTGGCCCTCCTTCCATTTGTTGCTGATGTATTTGTAGAAATACTTTTTGTTGACTTTTACAGATATGCTCAAATTAAGTTCTGTGTGGGCTCTGGCCCTTCTCATTTTCTCTCTGCATAACCTCACACTCTTTTATTCTTCCTGAGCTGACTGCCCCTTTTTTCCTTTTTCCTCTTCCCTTTTTACTTTCTTGATCTTAACTCAAAGCAGTCAGGTTCTTAATCTAAATAAAATGTTAGATCTCTCTTGAAACATTACCAAATTTTATAATTCAATTCATATTGATACTCCTAGAAATATTTGATCTAGTCCTTTTAATCTTTAAATCCATTTGATAGTCTTTTAAAAATATACAGTGGGATTAAAAGTTCCAGAAAGTTAATGGTAAAATGGAGTATGATACATTAAAAGGTAGAGGAGGGAAGAAAATTTCTAACTTGAGGACAACTGAAATGCATTATTTTAGAAAGGTATTCCTATTTTTTTTAATTTCTTTCCAAGATGATTTATACATCCTCAGATTTATTATTGAAGTGCACTCTAAAACCTGTTGATATCCAGACTTTATTCTGGCTCATTATGGTTCACCCCTCCCTAAGCAGGTCTCTTTTCCGAATGTGTGCCTGTTTTCTGTAAGTACACTGTTAAAACTTGTTGCACAAGAAAAGTTTCCACTTTTAACTGATTAAGAGCTGAAGTTCACAATTGATTTTCAATGCTTGTAATGAATCAAGCTGTTAAAATGTACATATTAATACAGATGATAATTTCTTGTCTCAATTAATATCAAGATTAATTCTCTCTTAAGAGAAATCTTGACCTTAGCTTTACCTCAGCTAGTATTTAACTTTGAGGTCAATAAATCATAATGTCTTTCTCTGAAGGAGTCAATATCCACTTATTGTGAGTATAATGAAGACTTAAGAACATACACATGAATTTGTATTAGAATACATTGGCAAACACATGAAGAATTATGACAAATGTGTCACATACTTTGGTTTAATTATAAGCCAACATTCCTACCTTGTAACGAGACAAGATTGGATGTTATTTTTTAAAATTTTCACCTACTTTTTGGTTACTGAATCATTTAGAAACACTTTCCATATTTTTTTATGTACATACATATTTAATGTGTATATATATATATATATATAATGATCTTGCTGAAAATCATTTCAATCTAGTCTGAACAGTGACTTGCTGTTTAAAAATTCAACAAAAAATGTGGTTATTGCATGTATAAACTTAAGCAAGGAAAAAAATATATTTTTTCTGCTGTGACAGGATCAAATCATGCCATCTACAGATAGATATAAACAAGTGTAACTCTGACACCAAAATGCATTGTTCCTTTGAAGACTAGCCTAGTCAGCACCCACCTCTCTTACACCCAAGTAACCATGTCTTCTCGGGGTCTATCCACTCTCTGATTTTTGTGAATCCTCTCAAAACACAAGACCAAGATAAAACTGGCTTTTTCATTTTTTTTCCTTTGGAACAAATGGTGAATATACATGATCAAAAGCAGATCACAGGTTATTTACTTATCAACATTTGAATCGTATTTTTCTCTTCCTTCACCACTATGAGAAAACTCAAAGCTATTCCTTTTCCAGAGTATTTATCTGTTGATAGGCACTTGGTGAGGAAGGATTGCATATTAAGTCTTTAAGTTTCATGAATACAATACTGCATGCTTAAAAACCGTATTTGTGCTATTTAATGGTGTCATTTAACATCTGAATGGACCATAACCAGGAATAAAATTTACTTCTGTTTGACTAACAGGTTTGATTGTGCCAGGAGTGTGACCAGATCAATAAAAGGTGATTAAAATTAATGAAGCTTTGAAAACCTTGAAAGCCTCAGTTAAAGAGAGAAGTTTTAAACCTGGTGAGCTTTCATGTCTTAAGAGAGCCTAATGAAATTCTCACTTAACTCCTTCTCACCCTAACATTCGCAAACATTTAAAACAACTGAGTTCCATTCCCATCATACTTTTTCTGTACCGCACAAAACAATCTTTTTCTCTGTCAGCTTTCACACTAAAATGAAAGAAACAACTCCCTGGAATCAAATACTGTCAGCTTTCAAGATGGAGTGTCACCCATCATGCCAGGCAAAGAGCAAGGAGCTTGTGAGACCTCTTCTATCATACCAGACCTGAAAGGGTGCAAAACAGGTGAGAGGTGGAGGATGAGTCTTTCAGTGATTCACTAGTCTTTGGCTTCAGTGGAGAGTATTTAATCATCACTGGCCTTCACACATTTAGACTGAGCACATAATGCTATTAAGTTTAGATTGAACAAGTGCATCATTTTTGTACAGACACCTCAATAGAATTTTGAGTTCTTGAAAGTGCTTTTGTGAATGTTATTGACACTCTAGCAAACTAAAACTACAGTTGTGAAGTTTGAGCTCTCTCCAATGCAGGACTCAAGATGAGTGTCTTGCCATTCCTTATTATGGCATGGGAATGGAAAAACTAGCAGAATGAAGTCCTGAGCAGGAGTATTGGTTAATCCCAAAGCAACTCAGGTATTCACAAAAGGCAAAATTAACTTCACAAAGTATTTAAAAGAATTCTTGTCTTTCCTAACTGCTTGGTCCCAAGAGCCAGGTTGCCAGCTTTGATTCCGGAGATCTTACAGAGATGAATGTATTTTATTCTATTTAACTCTAGCTTCACATCCACTGGTAAATATTTTGCTCTCATCTGTGTATTCAGCAATTAAAAATGTAAAAACTACCTCTCCAACATATTTGCTTAATGAGGTCATAAGATAATTCCTTTTAAATGGTAATAAATCCCAGTGACAATGATCAAGGAAAATGGGACCTTGCTGCACAATTTCATTTCCTGCAGGACCTGCTGAAGGCTTGATATATTCTGTACTCTGCAGTAATTTCTAAGAATGAAATACAAAAAAGGTAATTTAGCTTGTATACCAGTAAACAAACTGTATATATGCCCCAGAAAAACTACAAAACAATCTGTCAGAAGTACTTATTCACAGTCCTTGGGAAAGCTGATGGATCATGATTGCTATAGAGATTTCTCTTCTGTTTTTCAGTAGTGACAGCGCTTGGCTGGACTTAAAAGTGTAGCTCATGTTTTCTGGGTGAAACAAATTAGTGGATGCTAGAAAATCACCTACTGTGTTGACGGACCTTTACACATAAATCGAATGGGAGTAAACGAAAATTTCACAGGCTGAAGTCTGATAGCAAACTGAGAGCCATGTGACGTCTTCATCAAGAACATGTTATCCTAAGAGGGGTTTGGCATATTGACAGTTATTTTTGGTGTACACAGCAGAGTTTAAACACATATGTAAAAATTATGTATAGTTTTCTTCCTTGCTGACTGTGACTAACTGAATTAATAAGATCCAGCATAATTTCAACTATTTTCTTTAAAAAAAAAAACCAGGCACTAGGATATGGGCCACATTGAAAGTGAAAAGCATAAATATTGAAAGAGTTCTGATAAAAATTAGATTTACAGTTCTGAACCCCAAGACTTAAATGAGAAGAAAATAAGTTTGATTTTCATTTGATTGTTATTGCTGCAGCATCCAGAAAATAAATCTCAGATCTGAAGACCTATGTGCAATCATTTAAAAATCTGGATCTGATTCCAGTTTTGGATGTTGGGACTCATGCCCTATTTAATCTAATTAATATGAAAGTTAAAGCTAAGGCTAAAAAAATAATCTCCCACTGATGCCTTAAGGTCCTTTTAGTTTTTTGATTTTTCTAATTTTTATAAGTTTTATAAGTAGTTATATAGCAGAAGTAGATTTAGAAGCAGCAGCATTTCATTCCTTTACCCTTAACACAGAAGCTACATAGATTACCAACCCTCTAACCCCATTCTATGCTTCCCATATCAATTCTACCCCTGGATTCCATTAGAACATGTTTAGTCTCACTCTAAGATAGACCTGTTTGGAGAATGCTTGTGTCTTAGCCTAAGCTGCAGAGTACAGTCAAACTCTGGGTAACTATGTGCCCCCTGTACCCCGAAGAAGACGCAGATTGACAAAGAGAGGGTCCCGAAAAGACCCCCGCCTCAATTCCCCAGGGGTGGGACGGGGGTGGATCAGGGTAAAAGCATCTGAGACACGGGGGGCACGCGCACGTCTTGTAAGCAAATTAAATCCTTTTCTTATCTCATCCCCAATTAAACTACTTTGCGGGTTTTTTCCTCAGCTCCTTTAGGCTTCACCACCAACAATCATATTCAGAGACCTGGCACTGTATTCTCTTTTTGCTTTTATAAAAGCATGCTGTAACTCTTACACAGTAGTCCATGTAACTTTACCTAAAGCCCTAGGTAAAGACAAACATTTCAGAAGGAGGTAGAGTGTCTTTAATACTGGCTTTCAAACCACTATTTTGCATTGAATTTTTTGGATTAGGTTTCTAAAACACCTGAATGTCTCAGGATACTGCTCAAAAAGCCTTCCTTTGTCACTTACACGGGGCTCTGGCTTACATCTGGGATTCAGACTTTGAAATATTGCAGCACTGTACTTGCAAATACCTATGATTTTTATTGATGCTGAATCCTAACTAAAAATCAAATTGATACTAAAATTATATAACAATTTGCAAATGGCTATGTCTTTATATATTTTGTGGGATTCCTTGTAATCTGTGTTAGATTTTCTAGAAGTATTTAAGTACATGCATTCTAGAAAATATCATTAAGATAATATTAGGTTAGAAATGATGAATTTGCTATTGATTATGAAATCATTCTTTCTAAAAATGAAAGTTAGAGGAGATTCAACCCAACAGTTAAAAGAGCTTAGGGAACAGAAAGCTTAACTGACTGACCTTGCGTACCTTCATTTGTAAAAACTTTGCATTGCCTGCAGGAATTGACCATTTTTACATTCAAATCTTCCCTAGCTTAGAGAGAAGCATTACAGTGCTAAATTTATACATGGAAAATCTCTGGACAACGTTCTGAGTTATTGTATTTGAAGGCACTGAAATTTTTTATACGGCATTGCATGGAAGTCTAACTCTAAATCAGACCTTGAAACTGAAGGATGGAAATGAAGATAATAAATGTGTTTCTCAATTTCCCATTTAAAAATACTCAAAGGTTTTGAACACATTTTGCATCAGCTGACTAGAAGAATGAATCTTAATAATGGCTTTACAGGGAAGTTCCTAACTTATATCTCACTACTTGCAAACATATTAGTCTTTTAGGATGAAATTTCAGGGCATTTTATAGAGTTGGATAATATGTATAACTATAAAGATAGAATTAAGTATTCACAAACCATGCTGCTGTTTTCTGCATAGTTCTTAAAGATTAACATTACATATTTTCTTCCACTTGTAGGGATTTATCTTGTGCGCTTGTTTATAATAGTGTCAATTATCCTGACATGTGTTTGGTCTGAAAGATATAGGGTTTCAGGGCACCAGAAAAAAACAACAACAGAAATAGAGGTCCAAACTAATTTTAAAATACTTCTATAGACTCTTTCCTGAGCAGGTTGAAAGATGTTGTACCAGGCCAACCACACAGTTATTTTTGACTGAGAGGCCATACTTACCTATAGATATGTGTGATTCTGCTGTCTGAGACTTGATGATCTGCTCCTGCATGACAAACCAAGGGTTGAGGCCTGCAGTCTACATCAAGCAGAATTCTCACTGCACACACAGGGTTTAACAACTTCAGAGGAAGCTTTGTCAGTAGCTGTGAGACAGGTATTACTGCTGTCTCATGACAATGTAGGTACTGGATAGATACCTTCAGTTCAGTTTTGACCCTACAATTCATTTTATGAAACTCCAGGCATTATAGAGTTTGCTTCTGTGATTCAATGTACTTATTCTCTCAGAATTTCCATCCTGAAGTATTTCTGTCCAGGTTTTTATATGTCTGTTCTAAAATTGTTCCTTCAGACTGAGACTTGGTGTTTTAAAATAAGTGTTTTCCTTATTGAAAAAAAAAAGGGAGTTGAATTTGAAGAAAAACACTCCTGTAAAACTAAACTGACACAGGTAGTTGTGTTTAATTGGACATCAGTGGTCAGATATTCATCAGAAGCATTGTTTTCCTAAACAAAAAAAAAAGGCACAACAATAAAACCATTTTCTATTGACTATGCTCTTCAACAATAAGGAGCTTATATGATGAAATTAACATATCTGAAACAGGGCAAATATCATCAATGGAAACAGGATATTGACTAAGTAGGTACGTGGACTAGATTGAACTAGATTGAACTATTCTTGTTTAATAAGGCTATTCTCATCTTTATGTTCACCACAAGGAAATGTGTAAGCATGTTTAGGCCATTAAGGTAACCGTTTCAGAAGGTCATGAGGTCATGCAGATAGAAAGACTTTAAACACTTTGTCACATGTAATAATACTAAGGATTTAAAAAACAAAAAAAAATAAAAAAATCTTGAAAATGCATTTTTCCTAGTGACCATTCCAGAAGTGCTATTAGGACAACACACGTGACAATTAAAGAAAGGATATTTCCTTCTCTTGAAAGATCATATGTGAGACATTGTTGGAGAATGAGATGAAATTGATTGCACTAACTGAAGAGCAGCATAGGTATTTCTCCCTCACTCCATCTTCCTAACAGCAGCAATAAAATAAATCTTAGCAATAGTCAGTGAGTAAAGGAAGTCATTCTTCAGTGACTGATCACTGACAAAGGTCTTTCAGGGGATATTTGTGCAAAGTCCTCTCTTCATGCATCTTTTCTACAATGGCCATTTATTTTTCAGCTGGCAAATTAAAATTTTCAATAAAATAATTATTCTCATTTGGACTCTATTTCAAGAACAGTGTTTGCTTGTTTTCATTCTTTGGAAGTCAAATGTGTGTCCTTGCATTAAAAATATTGTGGAGATTCATTCAAAAGCAGTGTCAGTATTCCATTGAGAAGGTGAACTAATGAATAGCAAAGCAGTGACAGAAAAGTGTAAACAGCAGGTAGTTTACAGATAAGGGTGAAGCATTACGTATGTCCTCCAGAACTGAGGCACAGCAGGATGCTCTCTCTGACGTTGTCTCAGAGCGTCCTGTTGTGCCTAACTGCTGCAGGGACATATGGTGTATGAATTTCTCAACATTATGGTGTCATGTCTCACTCTTAATACTGTCTTGTGTAAGAAGAATACAGAACAGGGCAGCGTCAGGGAGCTCTTATAATCTGTCTGCCTTGAGTGCTCATCCTTAGCAAAACGAAAACTTCAGCAAATAAAAAGTTAGAGTTGGAGGGCAGACATAAAACCAGAGAATTTATAATTTAATGATTTAAACATTAATGGATTAAAAGAACTGATATATGTAAGCTGTCATTTTTTGAGTGTCAGGACAGATGCAACACAGATTTATGCTTGCTACCCCGATGTGAAAACAATCAGAAAATGAACTGAAGAGCAGGATTGGTTTTTAGATTTAATTAAAACTTGGATAGATGTGTCTGTACGTATTTTTCTCAATTATGTCTACTTTTTTCTTTGGGAAATTCTAGCTGCATTACATGTAGGAAAAAAAGAGATAGAGTATTAAATTCAGATAAATGTCATTCTCTCCAGTAAATGTGGGAAGAACAGTTCCTGAATATCAACACGGAAGGGAACTAATAAGTTTTTTTCCCATTTGCTGTCATATTCCGTATTTATTGCAAACATGTCAATTGCCTGGATTCTCTACCAGAATGTAGGTTTTGGAAAAAGTCTTCATTTCCTAATAACATTTAAATCATCAAAAGCAGAAATGAAGACTTAAAATTTCAAGCCCTGAATAGGTCAAAGGAGAGAAAGCAAAGGAGAAGGAAGCATCTTGCATTTAATGTGATAAAATTATTAAAAATGGAAGAAAATGTAATTATATTACCTGAAGCACTAATGTGATGCTTTTAGGAACCATCATGTAATCTCCAGTAACAGAAATACACTTTGAAATCCACAGATTGACATTAATGAAAGAGAGAAAGATGACAATTGACAATTCATTGTCAATCACTCTTCTCCAATTTGGTGAAACAATTGAATTGGTCAGCAGTTGGGTATAAGCATTTAGAGTTAAGGGTAAACATGACAATATATTACTGAGGTTCTTATTTATGTAAGTCATACCCAGAGTGTTGAAACAAATGTCCACTCAGCCCCACAGCCAGAGAGCTTGTTCACCTTCACCACTGAAGTGCCAGTGGCACGACAGGTGCTGTGTTAGCCAAGCTGAAAAGTGTGCTGATATTGCTCTGTATCTCATCTTCTCACCCCTTTTGCCTGCTCTGTACTCAGTCAGCCAGGCAATAAGAAGCACAATTAAAATTCCAATCCAGATAATTTGAACTATATAGACGTATTTTTTTTATTCCAATGAAAAGTTGTCACTAGGAGGATATTACAATAGAAAAACAGGTTTTTCCTTGTCCCTTTTTCTGTCTACTTGATTAGGAAAGCCAGCAATAATATTTTTTAAAAACTATTCTTAAAAAAGACATGGCTATACCTGTCAGTTAAGCTTCAGGTTTACTGGAAATTTTGAAGCAATTAGTCATTTAATATTGTAATAGAATTTCAAATCAATAGCTGAAATACCAGTAGAAAATAAAGAAAGCCATTTGGAAGAGATACAGAAGTTGTCAGATAAATGTCAATCTATGATATTATAAACATTATATCTGCCAAAAAATGAATGCACTGAATACATTGTGTTTGACAGGTAGAAAGGACTGTTGAATATACTCATTGTAAATGCTATTATATTAGCATTCATTCAGACAATATTACTGCTTGAGCTGAACCTGATGCCAGTACACACTCAGTCACACACATGCATGTTCCACATATCACTGAAGAGCAAGAACATTGCACATAACCATATATTCCAATCAAGAGAAATCCTCACATGAGTTGAAATAAAAATGTAAATAACCTCACTGCAGAAAGCAATCCAGTGATAGAGAAGTCAGGGTAAATTACTACATCCTTATCGTATGATGGGAATTATTGGCAATTTAATTAAGAACACATTGTATACAAAGCAGAGTGGTATTTTTTCCTGGTTCACAATCATACCTAACAAATATTTCTTCAACAAAACATAAAATCGAACACAGGTTGTTTAGGGGATTGTTAAATGTCAGAGACAGAGGCGAAAAAATGTCTTTTCCTCTCAAGTGGTAACTACTAATCTTTATCACACTTTTTACAGTTGTACAACTCTTCATCTGGTCTCCAAAATAAATACACTATGAACTGCATGAAAACTTTCCATAGGACATTAGCAATATTTTCCTCTAGAAATCTGAATCTGAGAACATTTGTTATTGGACCAAGCTTTTTTTCTGTATCAGCTGATTTAGAAGCTGAGAACAAGCCTTTTTCCAGGCTGTTTCTATTTATTTTATAGATACCAGTATCAAGAATGTTACTACATTACTCTAAACATTGTGAACTTTGGTTTTCATGAAAAATGTACAGGTGAACTAGTAACAATAGATGGATAACACAGGATAGAGATCATTATTGTTACCTGCATCTCTCGTATAACTTAATTGATATATCTTAGTTTTGATATACAGCAGCCATATCCCAGCTTTCTGTTAAGAAAACTAATTGGCAATTGATTGAATTTTCCCATATTTCTTTTTTTTTTATATCTGACTTAGTCATGGTAAATATGATGCACCTTATTATTTTGTTATCGCAGCATCTCATGGCACTATAATCTAACACAAGCAGTATAGTTGCAGTAAAATAAGTGTGTGATAGAAGAGGAAAGGCATTTCTATCTTTTCCTATGATATTAAAACAGAAACTAGTGTATCATTAAAGTTGTGGAGATATGTGGAAATATTGCATTTCTCTGATGACCAGTTCGTGAAATATTGTATTGTGAGCTTTGGTGAAGCGAGAAAAAAAGGTTTAGTGCTGTCTGGTGAGATGATCCTAGGTTGCTTGCTTGCACTCTGACTTTTCAGCGTATGAGACTGTTCTGCAATGCATGCAGCACTCCTGTGCAAATGGGCTAAAATCCTATTGTCTCTTCAGGGTCTTTTGTAGGAAGTTCATAGCACTTCCTCATGTAAGAAGAGGCTATAGGGTCAAACTCATACACTCAAGTTTTATTTGCAGCTGGTAAGCACAGCCTCAGAATGAATTATGAGAACCAAAATACAACCCTTGGTTGAGTGATGAAGGAGTACTTTGAGATCTGATTTACCTAGGAAGTACTGCACTTAAATACTTTTGGTAATTTAGATTGTTTGATGGATATCTCGTCCCCCACACGCATACAACTGCTTTTGCTTATCTGATGATTTAAAAGAGAGGGGAAAATGTTCAGTCTTTCCTTGGAAGGAAATGTGAATTGTTTATGCTTGAGAGGAAGAACTGGGGTTAATCCACACATTCTCATTGCTCCATTTGATACTCTGAGGAGAAGTGTTTTTGACTGGGGCAGCAGAAGCACCCGGCTGAAGCATGGAAGAAAAAAAAATCAATTCTCCAGAGGGTAAATTCATGCAAAAGCAACATAAAAGGATGAACTGTTTGTGTGAGAGGAATCAATATTCACATGCAAATGAAGTCCCTGAAGTTTATGAAGCAGTCCCATGCTTAAATGACTCACTCCGGAATAATCACGTGAAGGTTCAGCTCTAGTTTATTCTGCCACAGGGATTTTTGAAAGCATTCTTTACCTCTGCATTTTTTATGACTAACGGGTCTGAGAAAAATATGGCAAGTAGAAAAAAGGGGGCTTTGGGATCACTTATACATGAAAACACGGTTTGCCCCAGAACTAGGAGTCTTGTGCAATAAAACTCAAGGTTATGTTAAACATTTTGCACCTGCATTTCAAAAAATCTCTTTCATGTCCTGCTAACATGTATTAGTCTTAAGTCAGTGGAGGCATGTAGATCAATAGTCAAGGGAAATCAAAAAGGCTTTTTCAAGGACTTTTCAAAAAGGTTTCTCTGAAGCTTTGGAGTTGTTTCACAATAGCTGTCTGCAGTACAAGGGGGCCTTTTATTTTGAAAAAAAAATTAAAAGGAATCCAGTATAAGGGATGCACTATGTTGAAAAATATGTGTTATTTGTAGAGTCCTGTGTTTTGATTTCTATTCTTTGTTTTGGTTTAAGTCTATAAGCAAAGAGGATGGAATCTTGTACTTTGAAAGACAAATGGAACTAGATTATAATGGTGCCTTTCATTTCTAGAGCGGTTAGCTGGAGGGCAGCACAAAATGTTTAGTCTAAAAATAAATTTAAATAGCTTTATTTAAAATATATATATTGCTGAGTGTACTTTTCTGGTTTTTTTCCCATTAAAAAAAGATCCTCCTTTTATAAGGATCTTTATGAATCTGCCTAATCATAAAAGGAGTACATTTCTGTCCCTTTATGGGGAACTGCAGAACTTTTAACAGATAAGAAAGTAAGTGTTCACTTTGAAGCAGCTGGTTTAACCACTAAAATTAAATTTTAAGGCCCCAGTCCAGCATCCACTGAATGTAATGGAGTTTGGAAATTGACTTGAGAGCAAAGAGCACAAGCTGAGAAACTTAAAAGAGACCGATTTCTTCAACATTAGGAATTCACGTCTGTTTTACAGTGTTAAAAGCTGATGAAATCAGATTGTCTGATCTCCTGGAAATCTCACCATGTGAAAGTTGTCCCTGTAATACTATTAGCTTATGCCTTTTGCAGTAGGCTACTTCCTCAGACACTTATATTATTGGACTAGAATATATACTTGCCTTCTGTATTCGGATTCGGAATGAGGAATGTAAGACAGATATGAAATGGGGAGTGAACGGCTCTGACTAACAGAGACTCTGTTCTCATCTACTGCATAAGTCTGCCCAGGCTTCATGCTAAAAGCCAAATTAAATAGGTCAGTATCTCACCAAGTATGGTCTGATGCTGGTGGAGCAATCATTTATTAACTAACTGGTAAGTAGGGAGACTCCAAATCCTAAAGCTTGCTTTATCCTAACAAATCTATCCATGCAAACTTTTACTCATAATTCTGTAATTCATGCTGCTTCAGTTGTAACAGTGAGAGGATATCCTGGATATTTTTATGTGCATTATAAAGGTTTTCTCTCTTCTACTCTTATTCCCTACATGGAATTGTTCATCTTCTCAAAATATTCATAATTTTAATAAGTAAAGGTAAATTCCAGATGATGCTGTAAAACTATGTAAGTATTTCCAAAACCAGGAAGGGACTTCCCCATTTGCTTCTTAGAAAATTAAGCAGACTTTTTTCAATACTTCCCAGAAGCACCATTTACCAAAACAAATAACATCTTGCTTTGTTTTCTTTAATTTCTACAGAGACAGGTTTGGAAAATTTTGGATTCCTCCTGGAGGAGGAATGCATCAAGACTTTTATGAAAATCTGGAGCCTGCAATTCTTAACTGTGAGACAGATCGATCTTCATAAGCTGAGGAATAAGAAGGATGATGATCTCTTCTTATATTCACATATAATTTTAAATACTTTCATACAGTTTGACTATACCTGAATGCATTCCTCTCCAGGAAGAGAGCAATATTCACTGGTTTCCACTAACTACAGTCAGGATGATCACACCTCTAGAGGATGTGACTAAACACGGCAGGTAGCCCATTTTGGCCTCAAGGATGTGTTTCAGTTTCCTCTTGAAAAACAGCACACAGCCATTGAAGTATACTATTTCACACATAGGGGAGTAATTGACAGACCAATGTCTCTATAGAAAGATGGTGAAGCAGAGGGGCTTAGTTACTCTGAAGAAATGTTTGCTGAAAAAATGGTATAAGCTGATGTTTTCCAAGTAGGAACATCCCAGCCCTTAAATTCTAGCTCTCATTTAGCTTGATTCAGGTTTTGAGAATGGATTTTTCCATTAAAACACTTGCTAAGTAGTTCAGCTCAAAGTCTGCCACATTACTTTTGCAGATGACACCAGCTGAGTGGTATGGTTGACATACCGGAAGGACAGGATGCCATCTAGAGGGATTTGGACAAGCTTGATAAGTGTGCCCATGGGAATCTCATGAAGTCCAACTAGACCAAGTGCAAGGCTGGGAGATGACCAGATCAAGAGCAGCCCTGTTGAGAGGGACTTGAGGGTGCTGGTGGATGAGAGGGTAGACAAGAGGTAACCACATGTGCTCACAGTCCAAAAAGCCAATTGTATCTTGGGTGGCATCAAAAGGAGCATGGGCAGAAGATCAAGGAAGGTGAGTCTGCCCCTCTACTGGTGAGACTCCACTCGGAGTACTGCATCCAGGCCTGGGGTTCCCAGCACAGAAAGGACATTGACCTGTTGGAATGAATGCAGATGAGGGCCACCAAGATGATCAGATGGATGAAGCATTTCTTCTATGAGGAAAGACTAAGAGAACTGGGATTGTTCAGCCTGGAGAACAGAAGGCTCCAAGCTGACCTTACAGCAGCCTTTCAGTACCTGAAGGGAAGCTACAAGATGACGAGATCCTTTTTACAGGGCATATAGTGACAGGACAAGGGGGAACAGCTTCAAGTTGAAAGAGAATAGCTTTAAATTAGACCTAAGGAAATAATTCTCTACTGTGAGGGTAGTAAGGCACCAGAATAGGTTACCCAGAGAAGTTGTGTATGCCCTGTCCCTGGAAGTGTTCAAGACCAGGTTGGATGGGTATCTGAGCAAACTGGTCTAGTGGAAGGTGTCCCTGATGCAGGTATTGGAACAAGATGATTTTTAAGATCCCTTCCAACCTAGCCCATTCTATAATTCTATGATTCTCGAATTGTACTTTTAAGTTCCCATTACAGAAGAGAAACTTCAAGCTAGCTGGGTGAAAATGGAACAAATAAAAGACTATCCATATATTGTAGTTCTTGTTTCACAACTTGAGGTGAAATGTTCATTACATTGTAGCTCCTGCTTTAGGATTATTTTTTCATTTTAACTTGGACAATCACTGAGTAAGAAACTTCATAAATCATCTCAGGAGCAGATATTGGTTAAGTCATACTCTTTTTTTTTTTTCTCCAGAGAATGCTCTAAACTCTGGTTGTACAGACATTTCTCCTTGTTCTTCTATTCTGGCTGAATTAACTTTATGTTCATTGTTACAAAACTTGCACAAGACTGAAGGAGACTTTCTCTATTTTTCTTCTAATCTGATCTAGAAGTGTTGGGTAAGGCTTTCAATCAAAAGGATGTGGATTTGAGCTTCAGCAGCCTCAGATTAAAACTACTGCCTGGATACATGTTCTGGGCCAATGTTTTTACCTAAAAGGTGAGAACCATATCTCCTTTAGCAATTATTATTCTAAAGAAATAAATTCTCCCTTACGATTGAAAAACCATGGAAGTTCTGGATCCTGAACAGATGGAGGAGTTACTTCCAGCATCTTGGCAGGTACCTGGAGCTTGGAAAAATACCAGAATTACAAGTTGTCCTGTTAGCTAAGATAACTGCATTTTCCCATTCAGCATGTAGGGAAACCAGTCTGAGGTGACTGGTTGTTGGAGAAGTTAATAGTGATCAGATATTGACTCAGCCCATCCTGAGGTTTTTTCTCCAGTTTTCAGACACATTACCTTTAAAAAACAGAGACACTTTTAAAACTGGCACCTCTAAGCACCTCTTTCAGGTGCTTAGAGGTGCCTCTAAACTGTTAAAACGGAGCTGTTTTAACATGTGTGATGCTTTTCACACAAGAACAAGCACTGAGGAGTCTAAAGTTTGGCAAACATCTTGCGCCAATGGGGTTCAATTTTTATTTTGCTTTTCTCTTAATTTTAGTGGGACCGATTTTCACACTTTTTATTAAAAAAAATTCAGATCTTTCTTTATAACGTATAACTACAAATCATGGATGTCGAATAGGGACACAGGTCATTTAGAGATTTGTGTCCATCTCTACTCTTGCCCCTGGGTCTGTATTATTCAAGATAACTGTTCCCTTATCTAGTTACTATTGCTCAGTGTATAATGCAATAACTACTATTTAGCAGGATCCAGATCTGACATGACACCTTATTTTTAATTAGCATTTCTAAATTTTTTTACTCTTAGCTTTCAGAGCATTTCCTAAATATGAGCATGAAGCAAAACTGCTCATTTAGAGTTTTTGAACCCCTAGATTACATTGAATTTAATATTTGTTGAGAAAAGATTACTTGGAGTTTTTTGTTACATGTATACAAACAACTTCTTTTTCTATGTACTGACCTCTAAAAGAAATAACATTTTGTGTTTGTGTAAAGAAGGTGGTTGTTTGTTTTCTGTGTGACTTACCTTGGTTAACCAAAGCATTTGGTCTCTTGAATCCCATCATATGTGAGGGTTATTTCATTAAACAATGTATTTAGTGCAGCAAATATTCAGCATACATCTTGTAGTGCTGCTGGGACCTAGATTAAAATTCTAGTATACCAAATAGCCCTTTAGATTGCACAACTTCTGTGGATTTTATTTGTAAAAACAAGATATCCGGATAAAACTGAGTGAATACACTTACTACTTTAAAGAAAATTAAAGTGTTTCTAAAATGCATCATGGATAAATTGTATACTCTGGGTACCTTTCAGGATACTTTAACGAACTCTATAGGATGGAAAGGTGTCAGGGAAAAGATTATTATGGCTGCCAAAGATGAATCTTCACTATTTCAAAAGAGATTACATTTAGTTTTAGTTCTCACTATCTTGTGATAGCTATAAAGTCAATATTGGTACAACATCCAGACTTGAAAACTAGTTTGAGCTCATGTGTAGCTAAAGAACCATTAAAATATTCTCAATTAAAATGAATGACTTTTGTTCCTCTGCAAATTTCAGTGGGATTTTGTGAACTTACTGAATAAATCTACTAACCACTCAAATCATCATCATGGCCAGGCTTCGCAAACGAAGATTTGAGGAGGGCTTTACCCACGTTTCTTACAAGCGCGCTGCTGGCTAAGGAGGCCAATACGAGACAGACAAGTCTAGTTGCAAAAGGCACAGCAGAAAGACTCCTTAGGTGGTAAATTCTGCAAGGCACAAGTCTTTCTGCATTGTCTTTTCTCCTCAAGAGTGATCCTGAGTGCTTTCTCAAAAGCATCAGCAGCGTTATAGATGGTGTGTCTCCAGACCTCTCGATTGGAGGCCAGAGTAGACCAGTTATGTTGATCAATATGGCCAAGGCTGAGATGTTGTTTCAGGGAGTCCTTGTATCTCCTCTTCAGGACTCCTCTCTTGCGGCAGCCAGTGGCAAGTTCACCATAGAGCAAGATCTTAGGGAGGCGGTGGTCCTTCATCCTGGAGACGTGCCCTGCCCAGCACAGCTGTGTTCTCAGCAACATGGTCTCAATACTTGTGACTGCTGGCTGTTCTAGAACAGATGTATTGGTCACATAATCTGACCAGTGGATGTTTAGGATTGTACAGATTGCAGCATTGATGGAAGCGTTCCAGGAGACACAGGTGGTGGTGGTAGATGACCCATGATTCAGACCCATATAACAGAGCAGACAGCACAATGGCTCTGTAAACACTGATCTTTGTACTTTTCTTCAAGTGTTTATTTTGCCAAACTCTTTTATGGAGTTTTCCAAAAGCTCTAAATGCCTTTGTTAACCTGTTGTCTGTCTCTCTGTCAATCTTACCATCTGAGGAGATGAGGCTACCAAGGTAATTAAACTGCTGGACTGATTTGAGCTCTGATTGGGCCAATGGTGATATGGGGATGATGGAAGACTTCCTGAGGTGCAGGTTGATAGAGAACTTCTGTCTTCTTTAAGCTGACTTCCAGCCCAAAGAGTTCAGCAGCATCTGCAAAGCAGAATGTTAAATGCTGAAGAGCTGCTTCTGTGTGGGCAACAAGGGCATCATCAGCATAAAGCAGCTCCCGGACAAGATGATTTAAGGTCTTAGTGTGGGCTTTCAGTTGCCTTAGATTGAATAGGCTTCCATCAGTACGGTATCGAATGTAGATACCGTCCTGATCATTGAGGTCTGCCATGGCCCTTTGGAGCATCATGCTGAAAAAGATTGTGAATAGGGTTGGTGCAAGAACGTAGCCTTGTTTCCACACCATCAGTTATTAGAAAGGGTTCAGAAAGTGCGTCACCGTATCTGACTTGGCGGTGCTGATCCTCGTGGAGTGAGATGATCATTTTAAGGAACTTGGGGGACATCCTAAATGTTCCAAAATCTGCCATAGACCTTTTCTGTTCACAGTATCAAAAGCCTTGGTGAGGTCGACAAAGGTTACATAGAGACCTTTATTCTGTTCCCTACACTTCTCTTGCAGTTGTCTGAGAACAAATACCATGTCTGCGGTGCTCCTGTTGGCTCTGAAACCACATTGGCTTTCAGGTAGAATTCCTTCTGCTATAGCGGGTATTAGTGTGTTCAAAAGTATTCTTGCCAGGATTTTACCAGCAATGGAGAGCAGAGTAACACCTCAGTAATTTGAACAGTCTGATTTAATTCCTTTCTTCTTATACAAGGTGATGATGACTGCATCTCGAAGGTCTGATGGTAGTTTGCCTAGTTCCCAACAGCTCACCACAAACTTGTGAAATTTTGCATGGAGTGCTTGGCCCCCATGCTTCCAGGCTTCAGATGGAATTCCATCAACCCCAGCTGCCTTGCCAGTTTTCACCTGCTGTATGGCCTTAAGGGTTTCTCCTAAAGTGTGGGTAGTACCCAATTCATTCTTCACCAGTAGTTGTGTGACGTACTGAATAGGTGAGTCTTGGACTACCCAGCTAGTACTGAAAAGAGTCTGAAAGTGTTCAGACCATCAATTCAGAATGGAGGTTTTATCTGTTAGAAGCGTTTGACCATCTGCACTGAGTAGAGGGCTTTGGACCTGGTATGTAGGCCTGTATGCTGTTTTCAAGGCCTCATAGAATCCTCTGTGATCACCTGTATCTGCGCATAATTGAATTTTTCCTGCTAGATTGACCCATCACTTGTTCTGGATGTCACGGAGTTTCTGTTGGAGTTTGCTGCATGCAAGACGAAAGGCTGCTTTCCTTACGTGACAAGATGGCTGAGCAAAGTGTGCTTTGTCAGCAGTTCTCTTCTTCTTCAAAAATTCCTGGATCTCTTGATTGTTTTCATCAAACCAGTCCTTGTTCTTCTTGAAGGAGAACCCTAAGGATTCTTCAGAGGACTGCAGGATGCTGTTTTTAATATGTTGCCAAATTGTTTCAGGAGAGGCATCTGTAAAATCTATGGAATGGTTTTCGAGCCTAGTTTGAAGATTTTGCCTAGAAGCTGTCTCTCATTGTAGCTGTTTGAAGATTATTAACTTGGAGTCTTCTTCTTTTAGGTTTGAATTTAAGATTGAAGTTGAGTTTACAGTGCACAAGCCGATGGTCTGTTTGGCATTCTGCACTGGGCATCACATGGGTATGATGAACATTGCGAACATCACTCTGTCGCACCAAGACATAATCGATGAGATGCCAATGCTTAGATCTGGGGTGCATCCAGGTTGTCTTCAGACTATTTTTCTGCTGAAAGATAGTATTAGTGATGGTGAGCTGTTGCTCCACACAGAGTTCTAGCAGAAATCGACCATTATTGTTGCAGTTTCCAACACCATGCTTGCCTAAAATTCCTTTCCAGGCTTCAAAATTCTTTCCTACTCTGGCGTTGAAATCACCAAGGATAATTATCTTATCATCTGCAGGCACCTTTTGGGTAAGGCAGTGTAGGTTGGTGTAAAATTTATCTTTTTTGGCAGAGTCAGCTTGGAGAGTTGGGGCATATATACTAAAGAGGACAATGTGTTGCTTATTGTGAAGTGGGAGGCATAAGGAGATAATGTGATCAGAATGACCTGTCAGCAGATTTTTGAGTTTAGGAACAATAGAGTTTTTAATCATGAAGCCAACTCCTGAGACATGCCTTTCGGTTCTGGGTTTACCTGACCAAAAGAGTATGTAACTGACACCATGTTCTCTGAGGCTACCTTCCTCGTGAAGGCAAACTTCACTGATAGCAGCAATGTCGATGTTGAGATGTGACAGTTCATGGGCAATTAGAGCAGAATGATGCTCAGGACATCCACTATCCATAGAATCAAACGTGGTTCTGATGTTCCATCATGCTAGAGTTAATTTGGGTACACCTTTGGAGGCAGGTGTGTGCCTTTTTCTTTTGATCTTTGTGCGACCGCATTTGGAGAAGATGCCCGTTGGCCATGGTTAACCAACTGGGTGAAGGGGAATATGAGGTTTGGTTAAGCCACCTTTTCTAGGTCCCTCTCCACGTGGAGCAAGCAGTGCTCTCCTTGAAAAGGTTGCTTGGTCGTTCAGGATGCTGCCCAAAGAGACTGTCATCTCCAGTCAGTCTCTAACGACCAATATCCAGAACCACTTGCATGCAGGGTTGGGTCTGCGGCTCCCAGTGCATCTTTCACCTACCGTTTCGACCTTCACCTGTTGCTGCAGATGTTGTCCTTCTCCTGGGATGACTGCCAGAAGGCTAATGAGCTCATCCTGCCCAAGGATGTATTGTATCTGGCCCTATGGTTTTGACCTGTCTGGCATGGGCATACCGAAGGCATGTACCATTGCCAGCATAGCTCGCAACCACATGGGGTACACAGGCTTCATTCCTATTAAAACGATTAGGGTAAGTCTTTCACTTCCAACTTTATTGCCCCCTCTCTATATTCAATCCCAAGGAAATACCGGGGGACAACCCTTTGTCCTGACCACTCTTGTAGGATGTAACAAATGCATCCAGAACATACTGGGCCTGGGCAGTAGCTGCAGGTGAGCCAAAAACAAACAGACAAACCGTTTGAGCCCCTGTACCCACCTGGAGCTTGAGTACCTCTCAAGGCCCTAGCCTGGCTGAGACCCCAAACCCCCCAGAGGAAACCGTTATCCACCCTGGCCTTATCCTTCTCCCACCACGTTGCCTCATATCTTCCCACGCACCGCTTACCTGTGATACTTCATGCAGGGCTGCCCCACCTGCCCTCCTGCCAGTCCAAGGACCCCCACAGTCCACCCATCACTCTTCCCCCCGCAAACTGGATCGGTAAACCTCTGTGCGCTCCAAGGCTTCCCCTCTCCTCTTCCACGAGGGCACAAAGCCACACCAGCGAAGCTCCCCATCTCCTTTCCCCACCTGGGAACCCGCACAGAGGTTCCACTGGGGGAAACCACTCAAATAAAATGGAACTATATTGCCAAGAGAGTTTAATATGAAAAAAACAGATACCTACAGAAAAATTAAATGTCTGTGTTCCAATTAAAAGACAAAACATGATGCCTGGTAGTAGCTGAATACAAGTGGACAAGTCTGTACATTTCCCTTCCCTTTCCCCTTCCTCTTCCCTTTCCCCTTCCTCTTCCCTTTCCCTTTCCCTTTCCCTTTCCCTTTCCCTTTCCCTTTCCCTTTCCCTTTCCCTTTCCCTTTCCCTTTTCCCTTTCCCTTTCCCTTTCCCTTCCCCTTTCCCTTTCCCTTTCCCTTTCCCTTTCCCTTTCCCTTTCCCTTTCCCTTTCCCTTTCCCCCCTTTCCTGCCTTGCCTTGCCTTGCCTTGCCTTCCCTTTTTCCAAAAATATAGGCTCATAAAACCTTAAACATAATTTTCTATCTTCTTCTACTCTACTAATTCCATTAGCAAGCATTTTTTTTTTGGCCTCTAAGGAGTACAAATAACACACTAAATAATTTCATGGGTGCACCTCTTTTTAAATTATCTTTGTTGCAACTAGCTTCTAAAAGCCACCTACAACCCTCCAATAGCCACAGAACTTTTGGATTATACTCTGGAAGTATTTATAAAATAGGATGTAGCGTCACACTTAACACTCTGTCATGAGGTATTGCCAACTAGGAAAAACAGCTCATTCTTGTAATCTCACCTAATGTAAATAACATGCTCAATTTTCTTGTGTTCATTTATTACCCCAAATTTGTTTCTTCTATTTAATCATGAGCCTTATTATCCAGTGAAGAAACTCATCAGATCTGAACGATATTTTACAATGGAACACAATCTTTTTTTAAAAAATTAAGAATGAAAATTAGCTGGAAACAAGCTACAGTTAGAGATACTGTAGTTATGCATTAGAGAGTATTGGTCCTCTACATGTATTTTTCACTCATGAATGACTGAAACATGATAAAGATATTAACATAATATATCTCAATTATTGCCACTGTGGTGCATGAATAAAATACTTCCCACCTTTTTTTTAATTTTTCAATAACTAAAGCTTATCAACTCTATCAGTTACATAAATGTGTGGCCAGGGGAAAGAAGCATGCTACATGCTCAGTACTTATTTGGAATAACACCTTCTTACTTTTCTGTACTGAAATGGCCTCAATATGTCCGCCTTATTTATTATGGTTGTTTTAATTTTTCTCTGATTCTTGACATATTATTCCTAAAACTTGGTTAGCCAGAGCTTTAGAAAAGAACACAGGATTTCCAAGAATTAACTGGGTGAACTTGGTCAGTCCCTTGATCAAACAGATTCATTTGATTTGTCTGTTTCAGTGACCTTTCAACTTACAGTCATCTGCATTCTGTTCATGCTTTATTTCATTTTCTTTTACTGGAGAGCACTTTGGAATGTTTGTCATGAAAAGTGCTACATAAATATTAATGTATTGATAGTGTTATGGCTTTTCAAGCCTATTTTTCATTTCACGGGTTTTAAGAGCAACAAAATTTACTGACTATACAGAAAATATAGTATAATGGACTTTCTGAAATGCCCTGAATGAGATAAAATACATGAATTATTAATCCCATGGAAGTCAGTACTGTCTTGCTTATAGACGAAATTTTCTGTGCCAATCCAAGATTTTATATTCTACTGTGCAAAGTTTGTGATGAATACACTGTATGCCTCTAGTTTGTAGGTAAGCATATGTTCCTAATTACATTCTAAATATAGTTATATGAATTTTATGTGCACAGTGTTATCATCAGGATGCACCCTGAACCTCTAAAAACTATGAGGAACAGGCAGGGAGACATTCGTATTGGACTGTGTTTCCTACAGATACTGTTAGCAGGCATCCTTCATCAGAGAAAAGCAACTTCAGATTCTGAATGAGACAAGGAGAGCGTGCTTTAGGGATATCTTGTCTCAGTTTATTCCCCACTATTTTTTTTTTCCATGACCCGATGATTCCCTGTCTTTCTTTTTTAATTTCTTTTTTTTCTTTTAGTGGTTATTCTGCCACCTGGGCTTAACAGCTGAGTTATAAACTGTGAGGCTCGTTTATCACATCGTGGGAGGGAAGCTGGCAGAATCTGTAAATCTGCAGCAAAGCAGTAATACAGGCCAATGAAAACAAATGGACCTCAAGGTAAAGGCTACTCTCAAATCTTAACTCATCCAGATGTTTTCAAAATCATGAATGTTTAAGCCCCCAGAATCTTCCATATCTTTTATAAGGTAGTGGCCAGATTCAATGTATGAGGCTTGGAACCTTGTCCTTATGATTTGCATCAATTGTCAACCTAATACGAACTGTGATAAATTTTCCTATCAAAAGCTGAACTCTAAACATTAATGTTCCATGTCGAAGAAAGGCCTGAATGGTGTTGAATGACTTTTTTTCCCCCACTGCAGTCAGTTATACCCACTTTCTCAAAGTTCACTCCTACTTAGTCCTACTGCATCATGGAACATCTTTCAGCAATGTTGGCCCCTTAAAGGCCCTGGTTCCCCTTCCCTGTATTTTTATGACTGACTAAGGCATAAGATATCTAGCTGCTCATGAAAGCTTCTGCAGCTACAGAGAACAACAGACCAATACTTGATATTCTTCCTTATACACCTTAAGCCAAGAACACAGGTAATTCTTGATGGAAACCAACACCAACCCTCAAACTGTGTGAAAATTGTGTAGTCAAATACTAAGTCTTTATTTGAGGACAGCCTGATGTATAGCATCCATCCATCCATCCATCCATCCATCTGTCTGTCTGAAGGTGCATTATATCATCTGTCATCATAGTCTGAACTTGTTGAGTTTCACAACACAGAGCAAGATTCGTCTAATAACTCAAGTGCTTGCCAAAGTGATATGGAGATTCATATGATCACAAGTATCTATTTATATTTTAATCTCTAGCCATTCTCTCAGAATTTGTTAGGTAAGTGCATTTTAAAAATCAATCAATAAATAAATATGTCAGGCCCACTTCAAGAGCAGAATGTATATCTCCCTCTGAGTCATAGATATGACAATATTGTGTATAACCTCAGACAAACAGCAAAAAGTAGTACAGCAGTGTGGAAAACCTAAGAGCCAAATTGTACAACTACTTTTTTACTGTTCTATTTTTTGAAAAGTAGTAAAAGAGAGACTTCAGAATTGAAAGAATCTGCAGGTATTTTATATATTTAAAATAAATAATATCTCTAATTTAAGCTTGCACAAAACTATGTAGTTGTGTAATTTTGTTTTTTTTCCACTCTTATAGTGTTTTGCTTGTTATCGTGCCCAAAGCTGAAAGGCAGTTACAATCTGGCTTTCAAAGCTTCCTTTTACTGTGACAGGAATTTTATTCCTTTTAGTAGGAAAATTAGGCAGCTATTTAAGTTGTTGAACAACTGTCTTCCATGGTTTTTGCCTGAAGACTATTTGCGGGGGGGGGGCAAACAAACAAACTAACCAACTAACAAACAAACCAACCAAACAACAACAAAAAAAAACCTGCCCAAAATTCAAACTACTCAGCTTTAAAATATAGATGTTTTGACTACATATAGAGCATGTGCAAAGGATTACAGGTGATGGTCATCAGTGTTTGCTAATATACTACAAAAAATTTAGCATATTATTTCTTGGTAGGTGGTTTTCCCACTGATTTACTGGAGGATGAATGGAATAGACATTTCTGTGGAGAGAAATAGATGATAGATACCTGGCTACACAGAATTGTACTTTTTTCTTTTTGTATGAAAGATGTAAGAACCGCTGTCTTTCAAGCTGACTTGTTCCTTCCAGAGCAGACAGGAAATATAAAGAATTTGCCTAAAAAGAATTGTATTTTTACCAATCTCACACAAGCTACAAACACTTAGTCCAGATTCTGAAGTGTTTTATGGGTTAATTTGGTACTTATCTTCCCAATTAAAGGTAAGAGACAAATCTCTTAAAATACCCTGCATCTGTGCAGTGGTACTGAAGCACATTCCCAGAAATCCTCATTTAAAGATAATATTTTGAATTTTTACTGTGAAATTGTTGTCAGGGAGTGCATGTTGGTTTGTTTTCTGTCTCTTATGTCATCATTCAGAAAATTCATAATGTCTTCTGAAGCTGATTAATACAGGACTTTGTTGAGTATAAGAGATGACCTTTAGATCTCTCATTTTTCTGCTAAATTTTTAAGAACTCTTTAAACCATAATACTAGCAAAATTTTTATTAAAGTGAGGTGTTATGATGATGTTTTTATTCTTTCCCCTTGAACTTTCTCAAGGAATGTAGTTCAGGTTGTTACCTTAGTATTTCAGTGACTTGCTTGCACATGTATTAATTTCCTCTTATTCTCCCAAGACTTTGAAAACTCCAGTATGTTCACTCTGTGACCTGGCAGGACAGTCCATGCAGCTCTTTTTCCCAAAATCAAAACCAACTTCCTCCTTCTTATGTTTTGGAAGAGAATAAAGCATAGTTTGTGTATTAGGAATTAAAACATTCTGCTGTCAACAGAAGCAGAGTACACAGAGGTAATAAATATGTATCACCAATCTGATGACAAGTGAAAAGTGATTTTTAACAATATTGATACTAGAAGCACTGGTTAGACCTCAGACATAAAAATTCACAAAATTGAGTGGAAAGAAAGGTGAGTTCAATTCCATCTCTGTGCAAGTGGAAACACAACATATGAATGGAGATTGTTCTACAAACTGAGATAAAACAAGTATAGAGTGTTTCAGACTAGTAAAACACAGACCAAAAGAATATGAATATTGACCCATCAGAGAGGCATGTGAATAAAAAACATATCCAAGCCAAAACATGCTGTTGGAATGAGATCTAATGGGTTTACAATTATTATGAACGTGTTTTGACTAAGAGTTTAGAGGCTTTGAACTATCATAGCCATAAAGTCTAGAAAGCTTTGAAACAAGGGTAATTGCAGGGAGAAAGTGGGAAGCTGATGTAATTCATCAGGGGAACCTTGTGGGGGTACCTCTGCATGGTGCAGGAGGCAGATGGCCTCCATCATCTGAGAAATCTCCTCAAATCTTGTACTCCCTCATCACCCATGTGCAGACTCAGTAGGCTAATTGCAGAGAAAAGCAAAATTGGCAGTTATTACTGGAGATATGAAGAGAAGCATGTGATAGACTGAAATGTTGTTAATGTCTTAAATATTGTCAAAAGCACAGAAAGAATTTTTGTCAAATTGCAAAGAAGTAACTAACTCCCTTCTGGGACCCCCAAAGAATCCCCCTCGCCAATATTCCTCCTGACTGGCACTTGGAATGTGATGGGAACTTGAGATAAGACTATTGTCCAATTATCTCAGGTCTGAGGAGAAGTAAACAAGGCTTAGGGTGGAAGTACCTGTGTCAAGAATTAGCCCTAGCTGGCCTCAGCGAGTGCAGGAGGAGAAGGATTCTGGGTGTGTGATGGCAAAATCTCTCTGTGCAAAGCAGAAGTAAACCCACCCCTGCAGGAAGACCACATACACAATGGATATTCATGTGAGAGACAGCTAAGAAGGGGTGCTGATGACTTCTTGCACTACTGCCCGTTCTGGTTTTCTTACCACAGCTGTCTTTAGCGGCGTTCAAGTAGCGTTAGATACAGCAGAGTTGACTTTAGTCTCCTCTATTTTTAGTAACCATCTTGATGATAAACATTGTTAATGAAGAAAGGCTATGAAGGCAATGTTAAAATATGTTTTGATTTGTAGTCTTTTCTTGATAGCTTAATATACCTTATTCTTTTAAATAAGTGAAGTCTTCACTTTCTAGCCTTCTTCACAAATTCTGAACTGTGTTTACAACAATTTCAACCTCACTTGGACTGCTGGAGGGCAGCATTTTGTTGTGGGAAATGTGACTGGAGGGGGATAAGAGAGAATAATGGGAAGAAGAGATTAGGTTGGGTAATAAACAAAAAGTTGGGAGAAATGTGATAGTAGCTGAAAGGGAGAGGATTGTCACCAAGTTGATTAGAGGTGTGAAACAACTCTGCTATGAGAAAGGGCTAAGAGAATTGGGTTTGTTCAGCCTGGAAAAGACAAGTCTTTGGGGTAACCTAAATGTGGGTTTCCAATACCTACAAGGAGCCTGCAAGAAAGATGGAGAGATACTTTGTCCAACACTGCATAGTGACAGGACAAGAGGGAATGGATTCAAACTGAAAGAGGTCAGGTTTAGGTTAGATACTTGGGAAAAATTCTGTACTATGAGGGTGGGGAGGCATTGGAACAGATTTCCCAGAGAAATTGTGGATGCCCCATCTGTGGATGTATTCAAGGCCAGGCTGATTTGAGGAACCTGTTCTAGTGGAAAGTGTCCCTGGTCATGGCAGAGGGTTGGAACTAGACAATCTTTAAAGACCCTTCCAACCCAAACTATTCTATGATTCCATGATTCTGTGAAAAGGAACAGCACAGCAAATGGAGGATAAAAAAGAAAAGGAAGCAGGGGAGAAAATCCAGACAGAAACAGAGGTGGAAAACTGTACTGGTGACAAAAAATAACAAAAGCCGATCAGTTGTACACAGTGATGTATTTTACTTAATTTTTCTTTTGTGTCCTTGATCATTTATTATGACAATTACTTTGTATAAAGACGTTCAAAAATACTGGGATCTCCCATCACTTATCTACATGAATTCTGCCAAATTCCCATTACTGGCCCCTATAGGAAAGGCAGTGCAAAAGTGTAGCCTAGTGCCTTAATGCTTACGGCTTTTGTTTTCCCCCTGAGTTGACCCAGATAGGAATAATTGCTGTGAGATCAATGCTTTGCTTGAAATATGAGATTACGCTGGTAACACTTTGCTCAGAATTCTTTCAGGCATCCATGAAGAGCCTGCTCTACACATGCCAATAATTTTGCCTTTTAAAAATACTACTTTTTTTTTTAATATTAGATTGTTAACCTATTATTGCAGGGTAGATTTATTATTACTACAAGTTCTGATTTGGAGTTCTCAGCAGGCACTGCTTAGGAGAGTGCCTACATCTTGAGTGTTTTCAGTGCGTTAGAAAAGGCACTTCAGAATTTCAAGGCTGACATCCTACTTTTGGTGTCAACTGCTTTTCCTTGTGTATAAGAGAGGAATTGAGGGATTGAGGGTCTATCTAAAGTGCATAATATGCCAGCAGAAAAGTATGTGGATACTTGAGTCTATGACGATGAGAGCTAGATAATTGAGTTCCAGGTAAGGAGAAGTATAGGATGCTATTTTCTCGAACACCTGGTTTTGCCAGCATAATACTCTCTGAAGTGGAACAAGCAGGGCTCACCAGACGTTCATTGTATTGACACTACCAATACTGATCTTGTTGATCATATTATTGCAGCACTACTGAAAGGCTAGACCTTTTTTTCAGGGAGCGTTCCTCTTATATGGACTTATAGTTCACATAGTACTCAAGGTATTGAGATCTGAGCATGGAGGTGAGCTATGGAGACAAAGCAGGAGTTCTGAGTTTTGGAGATACTCATTAAACACTGTAAGAAAACTCTTGGCATTAGCTGAGCTTCAGTCTCCTTCAAAGTAGATGATAATGTGGCATTCTCATATATGAGTCGTAAAATCTGCTCTGTTTTTTTGGGTAGAACCTTTTGTCATGCGCTTCCTGGAAAGACAGCACAAAAATGTAGCTGTAGTGTCTACTCTTTATTTAATTGGACCATGTAAAGCACTCCTGATGCAGCACAAAGACTTTTAGGATGTAGGCCAAGATAATTACATGATGTAATTTTGCCTTTCAAGAGCTGCTCTTAGTTCTAACAAAACGTCAATGAAGTTTGTTTTCCTTCAAAACAGACTTTATCTTAGAGCAGGAGACATGCAGAGTTCAGTGTTGGTAGCTGTGACACTGTGGGCCTAGCAGACTTCTGCAGCCTTTGATTCTCCTAAAATCACTATGTGTCAGATGCTTTTGAAAGAAGCAAAAGTGGTTGTGTCACTCAGAAGTCTGAAGCTGGTGCCAAGAGTAGTTGTAAGACTATCAGCCAGTGAAATAGCCCTCACTCAAGATTTGTTCTTCCCATTCAGCTGCTGGCTACTATTTAAGACGATCTTTTCTACTGAATTTCTTATGGAACTCTAAAGCAATATTGAAATATCAAATGCTTTCCTGTCCTGGTGAATGAGTATGGAGCAAGGTGTGGAATTTTTTCACATTGATAAATGTTCAACTTTTTATTCAATTTCTTTTAAAAAGAAATATTCTGAACGTCATGTGAAGTTTTTTGGTAAATGTTTCCCATTAGATCTAACTGATTATATTATAATTATTCTGACCTAATCTTTATGGTTCTTGACTAAGCCTATCAGATTAGATATTTTATTTTTTGAAAAGTGATTGTGATGATAAACATTTTATTAACAGAGGTATAGATGTCTGTACTGTAATCATTCATGAGGGAAACTGCATCCTTTCCAAAACCATCTGAGTTATGACTTGCCAGTATTTCCATTTACCTCTAAATTTGTATTTCTCTTTCTGTAAATATCTGGCTATTTATGCACATACACACTTCCACACTGGTGGGAAAGCCTTGTGCTTCCCCTTATGCTTCTTCCTTGTCCTTAAGGTGACCTTAATTTGACCTCCTCCAATTAAATTATGTTTTCTAATACATAATAATGTTTCATACTGCTATAGGACTGTATATTTAGCAGATGTAAACTGTAATGATCATAGTGAATTTCCTTTTCTATCTATACAAGCTGAGGATGCAAACCACTGTAGTTAAGTGGATATCATATACATAGGTAAGATATATGATGAGAGGGCAAACTGGAGATCTAATTGTGTATTAAACTGGTCATTGAGACTAAGAAAAATTGATAAGGGAAATAATATAGATAACATGTGTGCTTACTGGAAATGAAGAAATTAATGTGATTAATTGTATCCAGAACACTATATTATAAATTGTATTTCAAGGTTTTGAAATAGAGAAAATTCATAAAGTGGGTCACAACTGTTAAACCACTGCAAACTTTTCTGTTGTGTCTTCCGATAAATCTGCATAACAATGGACTAGGGAAATAGATTTTTCTGGATGAATTTAATGAATTTGACAAATGCATGTATTCAGACATGCTGTAATACAAAGATATCCCAGGCTGTCTGAAGATGGTGCAAGTGGGAATGTCATATTTTTTCAATTAAAATAATATGCTTTTATTGTTGTTCTGTTATTTAGCTCAGTACTGTCTAATAAGTATATGCAGTACTCCCAGAGCACCTTTTCTTGTTATATTCTGGTTTTTTTCTCTTCTGCTTCAGTTTATTTAAGCAAAATTTGATTTTTGTGCCTGTCCACCTATAAGGTAATGATACAGCCAAAAAAGTACTGTCAAAGAATGTAATTTCTTGCAGGTATATATGTCTAGGTGTTTTTAGACATCATCTTCACATAGGCTGTTTTCAAATTTTCTACTAGAATAATCAATGTTCCTGAAACAGGAATGAAAATGAAGGAAGTGTGCAGTCATGGCATTTTGTCAAAATATTTTGTTGCTTGAATGAAGAAGATTTGATACTCTTCAAGACCATTGAATTACTTCAGATTCTCTGATATTTAGTTTTCCATGAGCTCCAGTCCTACAACTCTTACATACTGAGTCTGCTCTTTGCAAATACAGAATGCTTTGGAAGGTTCTTTACCTTAGCTGTGTAGATCAGGGCCAAAAATACTGGGGTGATGGGAATCCAAAACTAAACTGGGTCCCAATTTTATAATCACAATCATATGCATACATATTCCTCACCTGTGACAGTCCACCTTACAGTAAATAACAGCAGAACTTTTCTGCCAGCTTCATGCAATCTCTTCCAGCATTTCCTTCTCTGAAGTGTAATTATTCTGTGAAAGAGTAAAGAAAAGAGGGAACACAGCAGTCAGAGTGTTTCACTGAAATGTAGTGAGAATGAGGTATGAAGCCAAGGAAAGTGAAAGAATATTACAGTATGAAGGTACAGGTGGTAATACAAAACACAGATCATAATATAATGTTTAAAGTGTTTTCTTACTTACACTAGTTAGTTTTTACATAATCTTCAGTAAAACAGAAGACAGTGTAGAATTCATTAGTAACCTGGTTTTTTGCAAGCTTTGAAGCAAGAAAACATGGGTTATGTAAAACTAAATATTAGAAATTAATACTACATTTGAGGCTAATGCACAGTATTTATCTAAGAAAAATCTGGGAGAGGGCCCATTCAAGTAGAGGGAGTTGTTTTTAGAGATACACCAGAGTATCTGGAAAAAAACGTAGCAAAGAAAATTGGTCAAGATTCAAGACACTTAGAGAAAACGAAATTACACTTGTAATTAGAGAGTGGACAAGAGGCAGAAGTTGCTTGCCTTGTCACCCCATTGGAAGCACTATTGGATGAGCTCTCCAGATTTTTCTCACTGTCAAGTGTGACTCAATAGTGTTATGCACATGCATTTCTTCAGAAGCTGCCTAATTTTCTTAGTAGTAGGGCCCTCTAAACCCAGTTTCAATACAATGAAAACAAGATGTGACCAGCAGTGTAACACTGACCCTCCTGGAAATTCCACCACTGGTTAAAAGAAAAATTGTGAAACCATGTTGGAAAAAAAAATCTCTAACTGCTGTGAGCACTTTCTCTAACTGAGAAGTTATAGTACTTTTCATTTCAACAGCATTGATGGAATGTCTCTAAAGCTGTTTGCAACTAAAGCCTCATGAAGTTTCTTATTTAAAGTTCTGTACAGACTTTAAAAACCACTTGCTGATTGACTATTGTTTAGATTTGTCCAGCTATATTAATAATTGTTCATAAGTAATTGCTTTTTCTCAAAAGAGCGCCTTTTTTGGATAAAGCTCACACAATTTTGTGAGGTTTAGATTCTGAACACGGCATTAAGTCAGTGTTGGCCTAGAATTGTTCCCCTTGCCTACTTGTGCATGCTGGTCCAGGAAGGGAATTAAGAGTAGGAACCATTTCAGACTTTCAGACCATCTGAAACTGCTCACTTCATGATTATTGTAGTCTATTGCAAAAAGTGCTGCCTACAGTGTCTGGAATAGAAGCAAGAGAGTTATTGTTAAAGAATTTCACTATGATTTGTAGCATGAAATAATTATGGAGGTGCCTAAAAGCAAATAGGAAAGATTTTTGTCACATAGGCAAAAAAATTCAAACAAAACAGGCTCCATTTATTATCTTCTTAAAATTGTTGTCAAAATGCAATTATGCAAATGAGGAGCTGTGATCCCACTGAGTATTTGTTCCATTTTTTACGCATACACTTACTGGATTGAAGCATTATTTAAAAAAATAACGCGCGCGCACACACATACACAGAGCCATACAGCTGAATTCAGGGAATGTGAAAGAGCATGAGAAATTCCCATTGGACCCATTCCCACTACATTGCATAAATAAAAGAGAAGTTTTGGGGTGTGCTTCCCCTCCTCTATTTTTCAGAGAATGCTAAGTGTGGGGTATGAAGCATTGCTGAGGTAGTCAGCAGCACCTCTTCTTTCCTGATTTCTGCCTTGTTTCCCCTTTCATATCCACCAGCTTTCTTTCTCTTCCCTCACTCTTCCACAAAAGATTTCCAGCAGAGAGCAGCTGGTGCCTCGTTTTGGCTGCTTTCCCCAGATGCTGGGGGCTTTCACTAGAAATCAATGGCTGCTTATTTTCCCCAGTACTGTGTTTTTTATGTGTGGACTGACATGGCCTCAACCATACTGACCCATTCTGCTGTGCTGTTTCCATTCAGACGTGCCTCTTTACAAATAGCGGAAATTAGTAGAGGGCCAGTGTCAAACTGCTTGTCACATCTTGTTTTCAATCTGTTGAAATCAGGTTTATAGTGTCCTATTCAGAAGCCTAGGCTGCTTTTGAATGCACACAATGCATTTCAGGCGTTCCATCAGGCGATAAATGCAGAACTTCACATTGCTATTAAAAAATAATCATAATGATTAGTCTTTTGAATTTTCCGAAGTAACTTATTTGCTTGGAATTTGTTGTCTTAATTGCACTACGTCACTTGCTCATAGGTATTCATCTCCATAAGATGTATAATCATTCCTAGCTGATCTGTCAATGTAGCAGTTGTAGCATGTGAATAAGTTCTCCCATTGATTTAGCAGTAATGAATGAATGAGTAAGTGAATGAATGAATAATCAGAGAATTACTAGCATGTATGCACTAAACCTGAGCTGCTTATATTCTCTGCAGTTTCTAGGAACTCCTGTCAAATATTGTTTTGATTTTTATCTACACCTAATGAGCAACCATGCTAGAATTTCAATGAGGTTGAATATTTCTGGAGTTACACTAGGTATTTTGTTATTTCAAAAAGAAGAAGGAACTTTTCTAAAGTGCTTATAACCTTAAAATTTCATGGAACAATGTGGGTTTTGTGACATTTCTCAGGACTTTCTTATGCAATTTAACAATATATTATTGATATAAAGTTATCTAAGCATTAAAGAAAACCTTATCACAACCTTTAGAACAATAATTTCAGTTCAACTCACTTGAAAGTCTTCACACTTGCCAAGGATTTTATCCTTGATGAGTGAAAATGCTTTGGGCATTTGAAGACATTATTGAAATAGCATATGCAAATGAAATTTATGTGAGTTTCCACTAATTTTTAACAAAATGCAGAGGTTTGGAGCTCCAGATACAAGCACAACTCTCTACATGCTCTAAAGAAGATGCTGTCATGTACTTGTGAGAACTTTCAAAGGGTTAACCTAGGGATATTTATTTGAATCTCAATATGTGTTTATTCAAATGAACAGCCAGCCACAATTTTCCCTTTTCTTTGGAAACAGAAGAAATCAAATGGGGGTGTCAAAAATCCACAGAACCTCATTGCAATAGTGGAAGAGAAGTTAAAAAAAAAACACAAACAAATGTTCTGTAGTACACAGCACCCACAACTGCTGAAAATTCTTCATTCAGTTCCAATATTCAGTAACTGTTAAGTTCTTAGGCCTGATTGCAAGGAATGAAGCTGTCTCTGTGCCAAAGCCAATAAGGGGCTTCATCTGCTAAGTGGGGTCCAGCAGTTAACACCAGGAACTGTGTGTTCTTGGAATCAGATCTTGGAGTATTTTTGTCTATGGGGACATTAGTAAAGATAGAGATTTCCTGTAGACTGAATTCCTACTCCCTCTACTTGAGCCTATTATCTTTGGTTTGGGTGTGTAGACACTGCAGGACCTGCACAATTCAACAATCTGTTCTCCTTCTTTCCTCAAAGCAACTGCTTTTGTAGATCTCAAGGTTATAGAGACAAGATTGGTAGTGAAAGATGCGTTCTTGTCTTACAGACTGGTTGGATGACTGTTAAGTATGATTTAGACTAACTAGTGGGTTAACTCTAAGTTAGAAAATAAAAATAAATACTACACAGCTTTGATGATGTGGTATATAATTTCTTCAATATATTCTAATATCAGTTGTTATCTTATCTCTTAAGTCTCATGGAACTGTGCTATGTCCAAACTCCATTAATCAATGGTCTGACTTACGTTTAAAGAAGTTTTTCTCATGCTTTCCATGTATGACATTTTGAATTGTGGCCTGAATCCATTACGTTCAGTCCATTTTTTCAAGTTAACTAGACACAGAGCCAAGTAGCAACATATCACATCTTTCAAATGCAAGGATGTTTTTGTCCAGAGCTTCAGACCTCTCCATTTAAAGCAGTTTTCATAAAATAATTTTCATGGAGGCCCAAAAAGCTTATTTTTCTTTACATTACACCTTAAAAAATGTATTTTCTTTCTGAATGTCTTGTGTCAAGGGAGATTCACTGAAGTCACTGCAGGTCTGCAGAAAGGTACATGGGCAAGCTTTTTAGGGTACTATTTCTTACCTGGCTTGAGGAATGGAGAATCTTGAACTCTCATTGTCAAAGACTGGCATTAGAGGTTGAATTGTACACACCAAAAATATCTTGAAAAATATAATGTTTCCCTTTATGAGAGTTTTTATTCTTTTCTTTATTTGAAAAGCCACTTTTTTTTCACTTTTGCCAACTGTTTTCAAAACTTGAAAATGTCTGGATTTTGGTCTAAGGAAACTCTGATGAGAATATGGCTTTGTTCAGTGATTTTTAAAAAATCTCTTTTAAATATTATTTCTTTGTTATGAAGGGGGGAAAATGTCGGACCACTTAGGCAAGGTCTTATTTCCCTCCTAGGTCTCCTTTAGAATAAAACAGAAAGTATTCTGATTAAGAGCAGAGAAGAGGGATAAAAAGAAAAGATATTTGGATAGAGCAGAAACAGGACCTGATACAAAGGACTGAGATGCCAACTACATCATATCATCTCTTCGTTTTGGTAGAGAATTTATAAGGCAAATCTTGGAAGAAATAGGCATAGCTGTCTAATACTGCTTGAGATGACTTTTTCTTCTTTCTTTTTTTTCTTAATTAAGAACGTGAAATCTGAACCTGGACTTATTGGACAAACTATATAAAATTTTTTTCTAATCTTTGTTTTTAAAAAAGAAAATAAAAATCTAAGATTGACTAAGAAAAAATTAAAGTTTGCAAAATTTTCAGTAGTTCATGTGATTAAAATGGTTTTGGACATGTAATGATTATTTTTCAACACTAAATTGTTCTGTTGACTATTTAAAAGTGTTCTTTTTTTTACTCTTTATAAATCAGAAAACACAATTTTGAAATGAATGTATGAAATCTCATTGTCAGATACAGGAAATGCAAAGATCTTCCATCATTTTGGCTATTTCAAATGGCCAATTTATTCTAATTCAATTTCCAATTATTCCAATGTTGCCATAACTGAATTTTCACTGCCAACAGTTTGGAGGGTTTATTGAGGTTTGAAAGAGACATTAACTCATTAGGCATATTTACAGCCTTCTCAAATTAAAAGTTCCAAGCAGAACTTGTTGAGTCTTAAGAGAAGCCAGTTAAATGCACTTGCCAGTGTGCAGTGTCATATGCAGGGAAAGGAACAGCATGTCTCTCCTTACAGCCAATGCAGTCATTTCTGTAATATCCTACACATGATGAAGGACAAAAGCCATCCTTAATGACTGAGGGCCATAGAATCAAATGTTGATTATTCCTTTTTATGATCTTTATGACTGCCAGCCTGTGTATACTCAGGTAATAAAATGAGTGAAAAAATATTTCTTGTATGCTTACAAGCAGAGATTTCAGGTATAAAGTACTTTAATAACTGATAGGTATTAAGGGTGCATATTAGGCATATAAAGCAGTGGATGGTTTGGGTGACTACATAGAAGCAGAAAAAGAATCAGTATAGGGACCAAATCTGTGAATGTAGGCTGTAAAGGAAATATAAAGCAGGTCTGTGTGTTGCAGTTTGGAACAATAATATATTCCTGGAAAATACTCATGTCTAGCATTTTTATAGACCATACCTGTTTTGTCTTTTTTAGTGTTGTTTTATTATAGTCAGAAAAATGAAACTATTTTACTATATTCAGAAACAGTTCAATGATTCCAGAGGGTACTAGTACACATACTTTTACCCCAAACAATACATCAAAAAGGCACTTCAAACACAATAGCAAATTGAGTGATGAGAAGTGTATCAAACCAGAATAACTGGCCCTGAAGATCACAATTTAAAAGTGGATGACAAATGCCCTTGGATAAAAACAGCGTAGAGCTCTTTCTCTCCACAAAGAACCATCAGCAGCAATACAGATTTCCAGAACACTGAACAAAAAATTTTGCATGTTATTTCCTATCACTGTTTGCAATAATTAGGGGATACAGAAATTGTAGTGTTATATATATGACTCTTAGTAATGAAGGGTATTAAATTAATGATGTGCATAGAAGCATTAATTTATTCTCTTTCCAATAACTATTTCCATGTGATCTTGTAGTAGGTTGCATAGCAGTAGTGATATGCCTCAAGCAAAGTATTACAGCTACAGGTTGAATTTTAAGACAACCAATCTCTTCCACCTCTATGTATGCTAATAACAGCAACTACCTCTTCTACACTACCTTACTCCCCAGAAACATGGGACCTTCAGAACACTTGGAATTTTGAAGAAATTGTGTATGTGCTGCATTCCTGTGTGTGTGTATTACAGACATATGATTAGAAGTCCTGTCATCACATCTTAAGTTTGTATTGACACAATAACAGCCTAGCATATGTGATGCAGATCTACATGCGAGAAGGTCTGGTTATATTACAGGAAAGGTATGCATAAGATGCTTCATGATTTCACTTTAGTACAACTTCTGTTATAATGCTGAAAACACTCTTCTGGGGACAGAAACCATGGTTTTTAACTCATGGTCCAGAGTTTTAGGAGTCACTCTCCTATAATTTCTATGCTCTTATAGTACAAGTGTAGAAGTGTATAGTGTTAGAAATAAGACTTTAAGACACAATAAGAAGTTACATGAGCCTGCTTTTAAGGCTTCATAAATGTCTGCAAACCCTACTGGGTTTCTTGTTCTTGATCTTGATATTCTACCCTGATATAAGAAAGCACCTTTATTGAAGTGAACATTTATGTGGGCAAGAGTCACTTACATATTTTCTGAATGGATATGAAAAGAAGTGTGCTTAACATTAGAGTCAATAGACATCAGAATTCACCTAAGTTTTATTATACAATATAAAAATTTAATTGATGCCACTGTCTTACAATAAGAAATCTGTTGATTTGACTTTATACTCAGTTACTGTAGATGCCCTAAAGGTTAAAAATATGTTTTCTGCTTCAACCAAATGCTCATAATCTTTAAAAATCATATTCTTGTATTCAGGCTGCTTGCTTTTTCTTACAGCAGATACTCTTAATCCATATTAATATAATATGAAGGTTATTACAAAAACTAGACTCAAATACTCAATAGGCACTTGTGAGAAATTTTGGGAAACTTTGCAGGATTCAGCAAGGGTCTGACTCTTATTTGGCATTTCCTGATAGAATATAAACAATCTGCCCCATTCCTATCATGCCACACTCCTAAAGGACTGACAAAGCAGCTGCACAGGGGGATTCTAAAACATCAAACATCCTGGTTTTTTAATATTTGTGAAGAGAAATCATATTTTGGGGAGAACAGATTTAAAAAAAACCCCAAACAACCAAACCCAAAATAAAAAAAAAAAACTAAAAAACAAACACTGTGACAAAACAGAACAAAAACACAACAAAAAAACCCACCACCACCGGGGAAAAAAAAAGCCAAACAAAAAAATAAACCCAGAACTGAATATACATACATTTTGAAGAGTGGCCTTGAAATGTCTAAACTACAATATTCAACATTCAATTTTTTTTTCATTTAGAGGGGAATCTTCCAATGATCTGTCATTCAAGACTTTTGACAGTAAATGGAATTTCTACAGGATTTGTAGAAACTTTTGACAAATAAAGTGTGAAGTTGATGCTCAGTTATTTAGATACTGACTCTAGATGCACCTCTACAGTGAATGTCAGTATAGTTACTGAGCTTAATGGGACCCCTTAAGTCAGAATAAAAATCCATCCAACTAACAAAAGTGAAAGACAAGCAGAGTTCAGATGGTTTCCATTCATGTTTCTGTAGGTGCTGCATGTGAGAGGACATCTTTAAGACTCCTGTAATAGCTACACTGTTGGGCTTGTATTAACGCTGAGCTAAGAAATCTTCCAGTAATCATCTGCGCTGTCAGTCTTTCTGATATTTCAGGCTTTTACACTTCTGCAATAAAGGAAAAATACAGGATCCTAGGGCAATGTATGATATAATACTCAATATATAGATACTTAATTATTACTACTGAGATAAAGGATTTAAATTATTTGGGCATGTCCTTTCTAGCCAGTGGCGCTTTCCGTTTCAAGACAAAGCCTACATATCACAAGCTCAGACATGTATCTGTAAATATCTGAGAGGCAAGTCCATTAATTGTAAAGTAAATAGTCTGATTTTAGTATTGAAATCTATTTTTCTGGCTGTCCCATGACAAGGGCTGGTTTTTGATTCAGTGCCACTTAAGATAGGAAGTTATATGATTGATGAGCAATCCTTTATTGGCTCTCAACCTGTAAAGGGTAAGATTTTAACACCATACTGTGTGCTGTGTAACACCTGGGTGCCTGCAAGTACATATACATAGTATCCCACACTGTCTTTATATTCCAGAGATATTCACTGGTAAAATATTCTGGTTTTTTGGTTTGGGACTCTTTCCTACCCTTATCTTCTCTTTTCAGTAACTACACATGCTTCTAGCACAAGCACAGTCCATTTCATTGGTCCTATGAATACACTGTAATTTGCCCTTTATTTGTTAAATAAATAAAGAGTAACTCATATATATCACCAGTGTAGAAAATTCCACAGTCTTAACAGGAAAGCAGAACCTTTGCAAAAGTCTCTCTGCTTATAAAATGCTTATCACACAAGTCAAGCTTGTTATGTCCTAGTAATACACAGTGAGTGTCTTTGGGTGGGATTAGTGCTTGTTTGCAATAATGGCAACACTATGCCAACTGAGTAAACTTTCTTATTTCAGATATAACCCTTATTTCACAGGCATGTATATTTCATATACAGCAGTATGCTGTGTTTGGTACCCTGCTGACGAATGCTCTGTTAAGCTGCAAAAACAATTTCAGTGAGTTATATTGTTTGGACAACAGAATTTATTGACCCATCTTTTCAGGCACTGGTTACACTTTGAAAAAAACTGGTTGGTGCAGTTACTTTGCCATCTGTGGCAGCAATAAGAAAATACGAGGGTGATGGTCATGATTCTTACTGACAACTTATATCCTGGTATCTAATAACAGCTGACAAAAAGGCACCTGCATATGTTCCCTGAATTCTTTAAAGGTTACAGACTCAAAGGTAGAAAAAAATAAAAGAACACAATGCAAAGTGATTTTGATGTGCAAATTTTGTTTACATGAACTAAGTATTGCAGAAATCATAATAAGACCAACATCTAAAAATGTTATCAGTAGCAATACCACCAGGGTTTCTATTTCTAATGAGCCCAGTCATATCAAAGCTCTGGCAAAGATGAGAAATGAAATAGCATCATGTATTTTTCTTAAGTTGAATTCCTTTGGGTTCTATTCCTACAGTATTTATCAAAACAGCACTTTTCAGTAGCTCCTCTGAGGAAAAAAGCATTCCATTTAAGTTCACAAAGTTAGTGTGATATTTTTGGACCAAACTGGGGTGGACGGGAGGGGGGGAGATGGGGAGGAAGGGGAAAAAACAAGCAAAACCCATCAGCTGAACAAAAGAGAGGAATTAGGTCTTTTGCATTTTGCAATACATCAGTATTTTCTTGGAAATCAGATCAAAAATTTACGTAGTAACTGCCATGGAGGGGACAATGGCAGAAAGCACTTGTGTATCATATCATAACAAGTTATCATAAACACAGTTAATTCTTTGAACAGTAATTTGAACACTGGGATAAAAATACAGATGCTGTCTCCTCTTTATTAACCTAACTGTGTTAACCTACTTTTTTTTTTTAAAGGGTTCTCAATATTTTTGTGAAGTAGCAATTCCTGCATATGGACTTAGTATTGTGGTTTTTTCTCAGCATGCATGTTAAAAGCAAGTTGTGGATTCACCAAGGGCAAGTCCTGCCTGACTAACTTTTGGCCTTCTGTGATGGAGCGACTACATCAGTGGACAAGGAAAGGGCGACAGATGTCATTTATCTAGACTTCTGTAAGGCCTTTGATATGGTCCCCTATAACATTCCTCTCTCTAAATTAGAGAGAGATGGATTTGATGGGTGGATTGTTAGGTGTATAAGGAATTGATTGGATAGTCACATTCAGAGCATAGTGGTCAATGGTTCAGTGTCTGGATGGAGATCAGTGACAACTGATGTCCCTGAGGGGTCCATACGGGGACCACTGCTAATCAATGTCTTCAGCAATGACATCAAAAGTATCACGTGCACCCTTAGAGAGTTTGCAGATGACACCGAGCTGAACAGTGCTGTTGACACATCTGAAGATGGGATGTCATCCGGAGGGATCTGGACAACTTGAGAAGTGGGCCTGTGAAACCGCAAGAGGTTCAACAAGGCCAAGTGCAAGGGGCTGCACCTGGGCAACCCCCAGTATCAATACAGGCTGGGGGATGAATGGATTGAGAGCAGCCCTGCTGAGAAGGACCTGGGTGCTGGTGGATGAGAGGCTGGACATGAGCTGGCAAAGTGTACTTGCAGTCCAGAAAGCCAATTGCATCCTAGGGTGCATCAAAAGAAGTATGGACAACAGGTTGAGGGTGGTCATTTTGCCTCCTACACTCTAGAGACCCCATCTGGAGTACCACATACAGCTCTGTGGTCCCCAGCACAGGCAGGACATCAAGGAGAGAGTCCAGAGGAGGACCACAAAAATTATCATAGGTATGGAACTCCTCTTCTATGAGGAAAGACTGATAGACTTGGAATTGTTCAGGCTGGGGAAGAGAAGGCTTCAGGATTCCCTTATAGCAGACTTCCAGTAACTGAAGGGAGCCTAGAAGAAAGATGGAGACATACTTCTTACAAGAGGATGTGACAAGACAAGGGGGAAATGTCTTTAAGTTGAAAGAGAGTAGGTTTAGATTGGATATCAGGAGGAAACTCTTTACTGTGAGGGTGGTGAAATAGTGGTTCCGAAACACTGGAACTGGCTACCCAGGGAGGTTGCGGATGCCCCATCCTGCAATTGTTCAAGGCCAGGTTGGATGGACTTTCGTATAATCTGGTCTAGTGGGGGGTGTCCCTACCCATGGTCGGAAAGTGATGATCTTTGGGGTCCCTTCCAACCCAATTCATTCTGTGATAATATGATATTCGTGAGAATACCAGCTCTGCCTTGGAATTTTTACCTAAGGATTTCTCCTCTAATTTGCAAGTACAATGGAAAGTACACAGGAATTTTTGCAATAGCAAGATCAAGTGAGAAGCAAAGGTATCCATTGTACTAATCCCTGGTTTTAGCACTTAGAACTACAGAGTAGAATTTATAAGAGGTTGGGTTTTTTCCCTTATGTTTTTTCCCCCTAAGCTGTTTACCTTTCCAATATTAAACAATAACAAATGCTAGAAATATAGGGAAATGAACTTCTAAAAATCTTTTAATGAGATCCTCTGTGAATGGGATCATCTCCCTTCACTTTAGACACACACATTTGAACTATTTGTTTAGATTCTCTTGAAGCAAAAGGAAAGAAGTATACCTTTCTGAAGTATGATTCATTTCAGTAGTCTACTTTAGGATGAGATATATTACATTCTAGAGATACCAATTTTTCTCCTTTGACTGCAAATGGCATCTAGATTATTAACCTAGAGATAGGTATCTGTAACATCTAAACTTCTAATGCAGAAAAACATGTGAAGTTAGACGACATGAATCTCACCCCATATATCAGGTCTAGAAGCATTTTTGCCAGTTCAGTTTAAGAAAAATACAACTATTAGGTGCAATGTATCTCTTTTAAGACAAACACAGCACCACTGATGCCTTTTTGTTCTCACTTTATCCATGAAGTTGTCAAACACAGGTAACAAGTTTGTGCTTATAGATAATGTTTGTAATTCAGATATATCACTGAAACTGTGCCAAGAATGAAAAAGTAATTTAGGGTTATACCAGACATTTTAACATGAAACACTGTGAGACTGGGGTTTACACACCAAATATCAAAACACGTGACAATGTGAAAGTAATCCTATCTTGTGACTGCTGACTTTTTATTACATCCAAGCTGAATGACAGTACCTCAGTTGGAGAAAATCTGACTAAGGAGGTAAAATAAAACTTGCTTTTGGTACAAACTACATCATAGAGCAAAAGGGTTAGGATTAAATGCAGAGATTCAAATGCTAGCATGAGAATTCCAGAAGATACAGGACTGGAGATCTTGCCCTTGATCATGCCACTTACTGGCATGAACAAACTGGAATTGTGTCAGATACTGCATGTGCCAAGTTGATTGTGAGGGATTGAAAAGGATGCACAGAAAGCCATATCCTATTACAGAGTTAGCATTGTATGTAGTGTTTTGGAATGGCCAAATGTATCTTCATAGGAAAAACTCTATATGTTTGGGAAAACTGACAACCTAACAGGCTACATCTGGAAAACAACTTAAGACCATAACAATAAAATACCAAATTGAGACGGAGCACATTCAGTCACTGGGAAAAAACTCCTCTGAGTTATGATTTAAGCTAGTAACTCTTGAAAATTTTAAATGCTTGCCTTCATATACAATGGGATATTGCTCACTGCAGTCTTTTCATATTTGTAGATTACTTCAGTAAAACAAGAGACAATAACTTTGTGTTCTGTAAGCTGAATTTAAAACCAGATGCACATGTTCAAGCTATTTGCTGAATGCTATTTTTCAGGAGAGAGGTTGAGCATATGGATTCTAGGCATGAATATGCCACTGAAATAAGTACATGGATGTAGTTTCTAGTTTACAGTGCAGCTGAGAGGAGCCACTGCTACATTTTCTCCTAAGCACAAAAAGGTGATCAAAGGCCACTTCGCTTACACTACACAAACCAGTAAATTTGTAGTCAAAATTGTTTCACAGGCATGAGGATTACACGGAAGATGCTAAGTGAGGAAGCATTGCCTTGCTATCTAAGGGTCTTAAAAGATGTCTGTTCAGACGGCAAGTGCTCAAACTCTGCATGGGTGAGCGTACAAACACCCCTTTAGAAAAGGCCGGGTACTTCCACCTCTGTGCTTCCTGAGACAGTCATGTAGCACCACTGCAATGAGGAGACAGGAGTATGGCTCCAATCCATGCTCCTTGTTACTTAAAGTGTTTTTTTTCCCTGGAGTTTTTAATCTCTCATTCGCAATTGCTAGTTTACAATGGTGCTAGCTATTGTAGCTTAAGTCTGTTCTGGCAACACTCCAGAGAACAAATGCAGAAATGCATGAAAGAAGATGTGTTTCATGTGCCAGTGGAATTTTGCTTTCACTGAACAAGTGCGCTGGCTGGGAGTCCTTTCTGAGCTGGAAGTTTGCCACAGAAAAGATTTCTATAAACCCCTCTGTCATGAATAAATGCAGGGATTTTTTGCCATGACATTCAGTACCTTAAATGAAATGCAAAATGACAGTTACCTGTGCTGTAGAGCACTGGTACCTGAGGCACACGGAACACAAATCAGTAAACAGCTGAAGGACAGATTCACCTTCTTCCTACATAACTATCTGTACTACAATTATTTGTTACAACTAAATCAATATAATTAGCATAACACTTAGACACCATTCTTAGAAACATTGGTAAACAGGTTTTTTGTTGTTTGCTTTTCAATAAAGAAATTTCTGTGAGCTTGTTTCTCAGACATGTTTTAATAGCATAAAAATGCATTAGCAAAATATTTCCTTAGAAGTCTCATATTTCTAATTGTCATGTATATGAATGTGCAGCAATTGCACAGAGAAATGAAACTAAGCTGCTATGTATTCATAATACTGAACGCGAGTGAAATGCACCTTCTTCAATAAGTCCACAGTTATCAGCCACCCAATTATACACAGAATAATAAAGATCCAAGGCTAATGAAGATGTTCCGTGGTTTTTACTTTTGTGTTGTGCACATGGCCTTCAAAGAAAGCAAAAGACCCCAGGGAATAGTTTTGATATATTGAAGACAAGTAAAACGTAGAAATACTAGGACTCAACCACTGAAAATTTGGGAATTATTAATATAAACTAGAGACCTCCTACCATGTCAAGAAACCCATGTGGCACATGTATTGACAGCACTTCATGGACTTATACTGTCTGCTATAGCCATAGATGCTTGAAACGTTGGGGCAGGGGCACAACCAAAGGATACAGAGCTATTCTGTAGGGACAGAGTTGCCCTGAGTACATATTCTGGCATTAGGGAGCAACTGATCTGTTGTTGCAGTATGGGATTTGTCTCTTACTTTCTTTACAGGTTACATCATTCCAGGAGAACAATAGCAGTTAATTACTGTGAGTGTTCTTCATATTGGTGTTTTCCTAGGGTCAGATCAGAGGGAGCTGGAGAGCTTTTATTACCTACATTTTTGCCTCTGTGTCATGGGTTTACTCGTCCTTTTCCGCCTGGAACTTAAAATGGTCAGTTCCCGAGTGGACTTCCCGGTTCTGACTCGGAGAAGAACCAATCGAAAGCTCTGGTAACGCCTCTGCGAATGACATATTTAAACAGCCAGAAAAGAAGGCTTGTGGCTCAGTAGAAATTAGAAGCAGGAGGGAAGCAGAGAGAGAGAGCTGTGGGCCTTGGAGGCTCGGCCCCACGGCCCGGGCCCCTCGGGCAGGCACGCCGGGTGCCGTGGCAAGGGCTGGGCCCCCCTCCCCTCCCACTGTGAGCTGGAGCTGGGCCGGCCGGGCCGAGGGCAGTGGCCATGACCCGGGGTCCGTGGGAGCTGCTAGCCCAGACCAGGCACCGGGAAGGGAGCAGCCAGGGCCAAGACCGGGTCCCTGGCCAAAACGTGCAGCAGAGCTCAGAAGAAATTCCAGAGAACGAGAAAAAAGCTGCCCAGAGTGGCAGCAAGCAGAGAGGCACCTGCAAAGGGGCAGCAGCAGGCACGGAGCAAGCCCCGTGGAGCCCGGAGCGGGCCCGGAGCAGCGTAGTCTGTACCAGCAGCCTGCTGGAGCCGGACCGAGGGGTGCAGGGAGCGCCCTGCGAGCTGCGCCAGGGTGGCCGGAATAAGTACCGCCAGCACAACTACCACCACCACTCGAATTTGCAACAGAATGAGAGAGAGAAGCCACATGCTGAGCAGGTTTATTCTGGGCGGGACTCTGGTGAAAACTATCAGGGTATAAAGAGACTGAGCAAAACCCCAGAATCTGCGACCCAGGGGAGGGGTCCCTTGGCAGCTTACTCCCCTGGTAGAGACCCCAAGGAGCAGGGAAAAGACTCGGAGCTTTAGCTCCCTGTAACCGTGGTGAAGATCATGGTACAGCGTGTCCCCTTGCAGCCCATGAAAGGACCTCAAGGGGTGCAGAGACCCTGCTCACCCCGATGGAGAGACTTTAACTATCGCCCTGAGAGTTTCTCTTCCTGCCCTGATGCAGGGGGCCAAGTGGTGGTAAACAGTGTGTTTAATACTGTGTATTTTATTACTTTTTAGTTTCTATTCTGTTAGCAATAAATTCTAATATTTTTCCTCACGTCGAATCTGTCTTGCCTGTTGTGAAACCTCTCTCAATTTCTGGCAATTTTGTGAAGTTTGGAATCTGACCAGAGTAAACCCGCAACACCCTGCATCGAAAGAAGTCTGGTCAGAAGGTCAAGGCAGGTGATTCTGCCCCTCTGCCCTTATGACACCCCACCTGGAGTGCTAGATCCAGCTCTGGGATCGTCAGCACTGGAAGGACATTGTGAATCCAGAGGAAGAACACAAAGATGGTTAGAGGGATAGAGCACCTTTCCTATGAAGAGAGACTGAGAGAGAGCTCGGTTTGTTTGGCCTGGAGAAGAGAAGGCTTTTGATACTTAGAGGAGGCCTACAAGAAAGTTAGAGAGGGACTTTTTACAAGGGTATGTAGTGATAGCACTTGAGGAAAATGACTTTAAACAGAAAGAGAGTAGGTTTAAATTGGATATTAGGAAGAAATTCTTTACTGTGAGGGTGGTGAGGCACTGGATTAGGTTACTCAGATAAGTTGTGGTTGTCCCGTCCCTGGAAGACTTCCAGGCCAGGTTAGATGGGGTTTTGGGCAACCTGGTCTAGTGGAAGGTGTTCCTCACCATAGCAATAGGGTTGGAACTAGATGAACTTTAAGATCCTTCCAACCCAAACTATTCTATGATTTGCTGATATCTTCAGACAAACATCTAAGGATTGGGACTCTGAAGTAATATTTCACATTTGTCTGTTTTACTCGAAGACACAGAATCATTGTTTACAAAGGAAAACTGACGGTTTGATGTCATCATTTGAGGCAAGTAATTGGAGGTAAGTAATCCATTTACTGTATTGGAAATAGGTTAAAGTGACTAAATATCATGAAACAAATGGGAGAAATTACTTTTTTCTGATCCAGTAATACATGTTCATCCATTTCATAATGTTATGCAATAGATTATCTTAAACTGTCTTAGGCTTTGATTCAGATCTCTCCTCAGAGAAAGGGTAAGCTTGAATTTGGATGGAGTTTCCAGTAGATCATACTTGAAAATCATGACCCTCTGTGTGTTTTGTTCCCTCTGTCTATTAATCTGTGTCCACAAAGTGGAATAGCATCAACACAGAGATGAAGACAGCCTCAAATGAGAATAGTTCTGTAGTTAGCTTGCTATTTTTGGGAAAGCAAGTTTCTTTTTTCCTGCTCTACAGGCAGTTGAATGAGGCTGACCTAAGAGATTTATCAGCTCCAGGTCTAAACAGTCTTAAGTGCTTTGGAATTGGTCATGATCTAAGACTACTACTATATAAAAACTTCATAAATGAGATTGATGCCAGCTCTGAGATTTGATAGCATGCTGGAGATCCTGTTGTCATCCAATGGTTTTTCATGTGCATGCAGTAGTAGCCAATAGTAGTAACATTTCACTGACACCTTCAGCAGTGCCTGGTAATCTCCTCTGAAGGCATAGTAAGAAAGAACGAAGTTGTCAAAGGCTTGCACAAGGAAAGGTAAAACAATTCTGATGTATTGTTTTTTATTTTTCAATATTTTTGCTGTTTGCTTATGCCTTTGTTTGGATTTATCCTGAAACTGAATACTGAAGACTTCTGGAGATAGAACTTACAGAATAAGCAGTGTTTCAGCGCTGTAACTGACCAACTCATTGTAAAGTTTGCAGAAGATTAATAACTCACAAACTGGTTAAGACTTAGTATAGACAATGGACTTCACTCTCCAGAATCTGACTAATCTCAGCTTTGCATTCAAATCATGATTTCATCACTTTATTTTTGTTGTTACCAGAGACATGTTTTCCTGTGTTTGTAAAACCTTCTGAGAATGGCAAAAAAAAAGCCTGTCCCTGCTACATACCTCCTCTTGAAAATGGTGCTTCTGCTATTTTCTAATTTTCTTACAGCATTTCCAGTGAAGCTCTACAGCATGCACTGACAGAAGTGTTTCCTGATTTTTTTTTCTATCCAAGTTTATGCGATATCTGAAATTAATTAACTGAAAATGTGCTGTGCTATCACGACTTTTTATTGAATTTCTCTTACATATTTGAGTGCTGTCGTAATTCTATTTCAAGTGTTTGGGCATCACAAACTTATTATACAAGGGGCAATTTGATTTTTAGTGATACAATAGCTTGTGCCTGAAGACCACCCCTAAAAAGGCCCCAAGTGGCTTTACACTCAAGTAGACTCATTGTAAAAGTAATGAAATGGGTTGAAGCATGGTGTTTGGGCAGGAGGGGCGAGGGAGGAAGTGATACCCAACTCTAGCAGTAAGTTTGGCAGTACTGAACAATTCAAACAGCCTCACCCAAAATCAAAATGCAACATGACTTTTCCTGACTTTGAAAATAAAGACATAACCAAAGAAAGCAGGGAAGAGTAAAGAAGACAAAAAAAATGTTTTTGACTGAAACATAGTTACCTTCTGCTTCTGTAGATCACATGACCCGGCTTTCTCTGGTATGCTCTTTCCTATAGATTGTAAACTTCTGTGCATGGTTAGGTTTGTTTGAAGAAAAAAACCCACCACACTATACACACAAAAGAATATCCATGTGCCAACCCAGCTGTACCACAGTAGTTTAGAAATATCAAGCCCTCCTCCTCCACCACTGCCTATCCCATACGCTCTCCATCTTCCTCACTCTGCTTTTAATCATCCTTCAGATGCTGCAGGGACAATATGGTACACAGTTTCATGGTACCCCCATGTTGACCCATGCATTCATCTGTTTTGCACCATCTCTACCTTCATGTATATGCTTAATTTGCTCCTTAGAACCCAGTACCCAAAATGTTTTTCAGTTTACACTTTAAGATTTGGAAGTATGTCTCTGAATCTAGTTTCTTTAGATAAGACAGTTCTCAATACCCTTGCTTTTTCTACTTTTCATTATACCAGAATTGAATGAAATGTGAGCTTTGAATGATGCAATCATGGTGAGGCTCTTTGTCAGCTGCACTAGTTTCCATTCGCATCAGTTTGGTAATCTCTAAACTTTTCCTTTTATTTATTAGTCTTGCTATTTTCATAACTATATTTTTGAAGACAACCCAGGACTTTTCTATTCCATCAGAGTATAGTTGCTCCTTGATTTACTTCCTGAATTATTTTTTGACTTTTCACCTCATTCTTCCCCTGTCTTGAGTTCTTATTAAACATAAATAAGATTTCTTGTGAAACTAGGAGTCATATTTGATGTTTTGGAATCACTCTTCATGTTCTACATAGGTATTGTCATAAAACTATGATCCGTGTTAAACAGTTTGAATTGCCACTTTTTTGTTTATCGATGAATTTAGCTTTTTTTTATATTTGGCCTCATTCTGTTTGAGGGATAAATTCTAACTTTTAGGAGGCATTTGAATAATTGTGGGAATATGTCAGACTATTTTTTCTTTTGCTTCTGAAATGTAGTCACAGTCTGATACTGAATCACATTAACAATAAAATTGTGGGTTCACTGTGGACATGTGTAAGATCAGAACTTGATATCCAGATCAAAGAATGTGAAGTAAAAGGAAAATTGTTTTCCCAGTTGTGCTGTAAACGGAAGCGGACTTACTAGTTGAAAGGTGTCTGATTTGAAACTCCTGAATTTGGTTGTACCATGTAGTAGCACAGTTGTGATACTATCAGTAGAGCACACAGGGCATATAGTAACATTTTCTTTATGACAGGCAAAATGTCATCATCCATTACACTTACTTCAGGAAAAAGAGAGATATCAGAGAAATTGCATGACTAGTGTGTATACACACCTTCCCAGAATTTTTAATACTATTAAAAAAAAAATTGATTCTAAAACCAAAAAGAAGTAATGTAGGGGAGAACAATAGAACAGATAAGTACACCTTTGGATGGGACAGTTTTACTGAGAATGGCTTGAAATGAGTCTCTTGATGCAGAGGAGCTCGAAGCTTTGGGTCAGTTCCAGAGATCTGACATCACTGTGTTGCCGTGGAATTTTGGTGCTGAAAAAATCTCCAGAGCAGTTAATTAGGGGTGAGAAGAAAGGGTTTATTTTGCCAAGGCTAAGATGTTACAAAACGCACGCCTCTGTGCCCGAGATGTTACATTTTTATAGTACCATCCATCCAATCCCAGATGTGTCCACCCTGTGGCCTTTACTCTGGTCCGCCCCGGGTCCACCCCCTGAAAATGGGTCTGGGGTGCATTTCGGGACCCTCTGTTCATCCCACCTTCCTCTTCATCAGAGCACAAAGGGTACATAGTTACCTAATTCTTGACCATATTCTGTGGTTTAGGCCCTGTTCTGCCAACAATCTAGGCCTTGCCTTGACAAAAGACTAAACATCTCTGCTGTGTTCAGGGGTAGGATTGATATAGGGAACATAGAATGGCGTAAGAGGGTTAAGGAATGTGTAAACAAGGGTGCTAGAGAAAGGGAAAGGCACAAGGGGCAAAGGAGGGGGGGGTTGCTGCTTTTAAAATCTACTTAGAAAACTTATAAGGCTTATCAGTATAAAACCATTAGGGGCTTAAGGCATCACTGGCATAAGTGAAACCTGGGCAGATGAATCCTGTGACTGGAGTGCCCTGTTGGACAGTTACAGGCCTTTCAGGAGGGATAGGCAAGGTAGAAGGGGTAGAGAGGTGGCATTGTGTGTAACAGAAGAGTTAGAATGTATGGAGCTCACAGTTGGCAATGGCACAGTTGGGAGTCTCTGGATAAGAAGCAAGAGGTAAAAAAATAATGTGGATGTCATTGTGGGAGTCTAATATAGACCTCCCAACCAGGATGATGATGCCAATGAATTATTCTTTGAGGAACTAAAGGACACTTCCAAGTGAACTACTTTGTCCTTATGGGGGATTTCAACTTTCCAGAAATTACCGGGAGCATCACACAGCCGGAAGATTCCTAAAAAAACCTGGATGACAACTTTATGGTACAGGTACTAAGGCAGCCAACCTTGAAAGATACCCTCCTTGATTTGCTGCTTTTCAGCAGAGGTTGTCTCCTGAGTGAAGTAGAGCTTGGTGGCCGTCTTGGCCACAGGGACCACAAAGCAGTCAAGTTTAAAATCTCTGTTGACAGGAGGAAAAGTGCCAGCAAAACCTCAGCTTTGGACATCAGGAGAGCAGACGAAGTCTGCCCAGGAAATTAGTAAGTAAAGTCTCCTGGGAAGATGTTTTTGCAGATACTGGGGTCCATCAGTGATGGTAAATTCAAACTAGCTCCCTAAGGGCACAGAAGCAGGCAATTCCCAAATGCAGGAAGTCAAGCAGGTGAAGCAGAAGGCCAACTTGGTTGAATAGGGATCTTCCCTTGAAAATAAGGCAAAATAAGAAGGTGTATGCCCACTGCAAGCAAGGCCAAGTGACATGAGAAGAATACAGAGATACTTCTTGCCACTGTAGGGAGAATATTCATGCAGCCAAAGCTCAACTGGAGTTGCAGCTGGCCAGAAGTGTAGGGGACAATAAAAGGAGTTTTTTCAAATCATCATCATGGCTAGGCGTTGCAAACGAAGATTTGGGAAGGACTCAACCCACATTTGCTACAAGTGTGCTGGTGGCTAAAAAAGGCCAATGTGAGATAGACAAGTCTGGTTACAAAAGGCACAGCGGAAAGACTCCTTTAGGTGGTATCAACAAGACACGATTCTTTCTGCGTTGTCTTTTCTCCTCAAGAGTGATCCTGCGTGTGTTCTCAAAAGAATCATCAGTGTTATAGATAGTGTGTCTCCAGACCTCCCGACTGGAGGCCAGAGTAGACCAATGATGATGATCAATATGGCCAAGGCTGAGATGTTGTTTCAGGGAGTCCTTGTATCTCCTCTTCAGGGCTCCTCTCTTGCGGCAGCCGGTGGCAAGTTCACCATAAAGCAAGATTTTAGGGAGGCGGTGGTTCTTCATCCTTGAGATGTGCCCTGCCCAGCACAGCTGTGTTCTCAGTAACATGGCCTCTATACTTATAACTGCTGCCTGTTCAAGAACAGATGTGTCAGTCACATAATCTGACCAGTGAATGTTTAGGATTGAACGGAGGCAGTGTTGATGGAAGTGTTCTAAGAGTCTCAGGTGGTGGTGGTAGATGACCCATGATTCAGACCCATATAACAGAGCAGACAGCACAATGGCTCTGTAAACACTGATCTTTGTACTTTTCTTCAAGTGTTTATTTTGCCAGACTCTTTTATGGAGTTTTCCAAAAGCTCTATATGCCTTGCTAACCTGTTGTCTATCTCTCCATCAATCTTACCATCTGAGGAGATGATGCTACCTAGGTAATTAAACTGCTGGACTGATTTGAGCTCTGATTGGCCAATGGTGATATGGGGATGATGGAAGTCTTCCTGAGGTGCAGGAAGTTAAACGCTGCAGAGCTACTTCTGTGTGGGCGACAAGGATGGTGGTGTCAGCATAAAGCAGCTCCTGGACATGATGATTTAAGGTCTTAGTGTGGGCCTTCAGTCGCCTTAGGTTGAATAGGCTTCCATCAGTACAATATTGAGTGTAGATACCATCTTCTTCATCAAGGTCTGCCGTGGCCCTTTGGAGCATCATGCTGAAAAAGATTGTGAATATGGTTTATTGAAGAACGCAACCTTGTTTCACACCATTAGTTATTAGAAAGAGTTCAGAAAGTGCATCACCATATCTGACTTGACCGCGCTGATCCTCATGGAGTGAGATGATCATTTTAAGGAACTTGGGGGACATCCTAAACGTTCCAAAATCTGCCATAGACCTTTTCTGCTCACAGTATCGGAAGCTTTAGTGAGATCAGCAAAGGTTGCATAGAGACCTTTGTTCTGTTCCCTACACTTCTTTTACAGTTGTCTGAGAACAAATACCATGTCTGTGGTGCTCCTGTTGGCTCTGAAACCACATTGGCTTTCAGGTAGAATTCCTTCTGCTATAGTGGGTATTAATCTGTTCAAGAGTATTCTTGCCAGGATTTTACCAGCAATGGAGAGCAGAGTAACACCTCAGTAATTTGAACAGTCTGATTTAATTCCTTTCTTCTTATATAGGGTGATGATGACTGCATCTCGAAGGTCTGATGGTAGTTTGCCTAGTTCCCAACACACCACAAACTCGTGAAATTTAGCATGGAGTGCTTGGCCCCCATGCATTCCAGGTGGAATTCCATCAACCCCAGCTGCCTTGCCAGTTTTCACCTGCTGTATGGCCTTAAGAGTTTCTCCCATAGTAGGGGCAATATCCAATTCATTCTTCACCGGTTGTTGTGTGATGGACTGAATTGCTGAGTCTTGAACTACACGGCTAGTACTGAAAAGTCTGAAAGTGTTCAGACCATCAATTCAGAATGGAGATTTTATCTGTTAGAAGCATTTGACCATCTGCACTGAGGGCTTTGGACCTGGTATGTAGGCCCGTATGCTGTTTTCAAGGCCTCATAGAATCCTCTGTGATCACCTATATCTGCGCATAATTGATTTTTTTCCTGCTAGATTGACCCACCACTTATTCTGGATGTCACAGAGTTTCTGTTGGAGCTTGCTACATGCAAGATGAAAGGCTGCTTTCCTTACATGACAAGATGGCTGAGCAAAGTGTGCTTTGTGAGCAGTTCTCTTCTTCTTCAAAAATTCCTGGATCTCTTGATTGTTTTCATCAAACCAGTCCTTGTTTTTCTTGAAGGAGAACCCTAAGGATTCTTCAGAGGACTGCAGGATGCTGTTTTTAATATGTTGCCAAAGTGTTTCAAGAGAGGGATCTATGGAATGATCTTCAAGCCTAGTTTGAAGGTTTGCCTGGAATCTGTCTCTCACCATGGCTGATTGGAGATTGTTAACTTGGAGTCTCCTCCTTGGGATACTGCCCCTTTTAGGTTTGAACTTAAGGCTGAAATTAAGTTTACAACTCACAGGGCAATGATCTGTTTGGCATTCTGCACTGGGCATCACATGGGTATGATGAACATCGAGAACATCACTCTGTCGCACCAAAACATAATCAGTGAGGTGCCAATGCTTGGATCAAGGATGCATCCAGCTTGTCTTCAGACTATTTTTCTGCTGAAAGATAGTGTTGGTGATGGTGAGCCGATGCTCCGCACAAAACTCTAGCAGAAGTCGACCATTATCGTTGCAGTTTCCAACACCATGTTTACCTAATACTCCTTTCCAGGCTTCAAAATTCTTTCCTACTCTGGCATTGAAATCACCAAGAATAATGATCTTATCATCTACAGGAACCTTTTGGATAAGGCAGCACAGGTCAGTATAAAATTTGTCTTTTTCGGCAGGGTCAGCTTGGAGAGATGGGGCACATATACTAAAGAGGACAACGTGTTGCTTGTTGTGTAGTGGAAGGTGATCAGAATGACCTGTCAGCAGATTTTTGAGTTTAGGGACAATAGAGTTTTTAATCATGAAGCCAACTCCTGAGACATGGCTTTCGGTTCTGGGTTTACCTGACCAAAAGAGTGTGTAACCAGCAACATGTTCTCTGAGACTGCTTTCCTCATGGAGACGAAATTCACTGAGAGCAGCAATGTTGATGTTGAGTCGTGACAGTTCATGGGCAATTAGAGCAGAATGACACTCAGGATGTCCACCATCTGCAGTATCAAGCATGGTTCTGATGTTCCAGCATGTGAGTGTCAATTTGGGTACACCTTTCAAGGTAGGTGTATGCCTTTGTCTCTTGATCTTTGTTTGACTGCATCAGAAATGCCCTTTGACTGCGGTTAACCAACCAGGTGAAGGGTGAAGATGAGCTTTGTTTAGGCCACCTTTTCTAGGTCCCTCTCCATGTGGAGCAAGTAGTGCTGTCCTTGAAAAAGGCTGCTTGGTCATTCAGGATGCTGCCAAAAGAGACTGTCATCGCCGGGGGCAGTCTCAGGCAACCAATGTCCTGAACCTCCTGCATGCAGGGTTGGGTCTGTGGCTTCCAGTGCACCTTATCACCTGCCGTTTCATCCCTCGCCTGTCACTACAGGGCTTTACAAATGTGGGTATATCCTTCGAGCCTGCACAGTGGATTTTTTAGGTGAGACACAGCATGCACAGAACTGGACGCACCCTTTAATCCTGAGGTTCATCTGCCAGGGCCTTGCAAGCTTGGGTGGTGGCAGTGAGGTCCTTAGGATATACATTTAATTAGAGTATCCTTCTCTTAGATAGATGGCCTTACAGGGCTAAGCACAGATAAGGGATCCCCGCACCCACCCAGGTCTCAGGTACCTCCCACTGCCCCAGCCCAACCTAAACCCCCAACTCCCACAGAAAAATCCACTGCCCATCCTGACTTTACCCTCCCCCCGCCGTGTTACCAGAGATCTTCCCATGCACTGCCCACCCGCAGCCCTCCAAACAGGACTGCCCTGCCTGCCCTCCCGCTGGTTTGGGGACCACATGGCCTGCCTGACCCTGACCCCTCCCCCAAATTGGACTGGCAAACCTGTGTGCACTCCGAAGTTCCTCCTCTCCTCTCCCTTGAGGCCACAACCACCACACGGCCAACTGCTCAGTTTTTTGGTTTTGTTTTTTTTCAAATATATTAATGACAATAGACAGTATAGATATATCATTGGCCCTTTACAGGATTAGGAAGGTCACCTCCAAAACAGGGACAGAGACAAAGCAGAGGTGTTTAATGCTTTCTTTGCCTCTGTCTTCAACAGGGATGATGGATCAAGGGCATCTCAGTGCCTTAAGCTGGAGGACCATGACTGGTCAACTCCCACTCAACCCTGAAATTACACAGGATCTGCTGCTCCAAATGAATCCCTACGAATCTGTGGGACCTGATGGGATTAATCCCAGGATCTTAAAAGAGTTAGCTGATGTCGTTGCAAAACCCCTCTTGATGATTTTAAAGCAGTCTTGAGAATCCAGAGAGGTCCCAGCTGACTGGAAGCTGGTGAACGTCATCCCAGTTTTTAAGAAGGGAAAGAAGGAGCAGCCCAGGAACTACAGGCCTGTCAGTCTCACTTAAGTAAGTCTGGTAACCTCAATGAGAAGAATATTCTGGGAAGTATTGAGAAACCCCTGAAAGACAACACTGTCATCAATCACAACCAGCATGGCTTCATGAGAGGAAAGTCCTGCTTATCAAACCTGATTTCATTTTATGATAATGTGTGGTGGATAGACCTTGGCTGGATGCCAGGTACCTACCAAGCCAGACAAGGGAGAGAGAATAAGATGGAAAACAACTTGTATGTTGAGATAAGGCAGTTTGCTAAAACAAAAACGAAAGTTTGCACGTGTACAAGCAGAGGAGAATAAAAAGGTTTAGTCTCTACTTCCTATTATTAAGCAATGTCCGGCCACTTCCTGGGAAGCAGGGCTTTCAGAACATGTAGGAGAGCCAACCATGTCTGAGGGGCACCAGGCACAGAATCACCAGCCAGTCAAGGGAGGGGATTGTCCTGCTCTGCTCTGCATTGGGGCGGCCTCACCTTGAATATTGTGTGCAGTTTTGGGCACCACAATATAAGAAAGATAGTAAGTGATTAAAGGATGCCCAAAGGAGAACAATAAAGACGGGGAAAGGCCTTGAGGGAAGGAACTGAGGTCACTTGGTCTGTTCAGCCTGGAGGAGGGGAGACTGAGGGGAGTCTACAACGTCCTCGTGTGGTGAAGAGGAGGGGCAGGCACTGATCTCCTCTCTGTGGTGACCAGTGACAGGACCCAATGGAATGGCCTGAGTTTGTGTCAGGGGAGGTTTAGATTGGATATTAGAAAAAGGTTCTTCCCCCCGAGGGTTTTTGGGCACTGGAACAGGCTACCCAGGGTCACAGCACCAACTTTGACAGAGTTCAAGAAGAATTTGGATGATACTCTCAGGCACATGTTGTGATTCTTGGGGATAGTCCTGTGCAGGGCTAAGGGTGGGACTTCATGAACCTTGTGGGTCCCTTCCAACTTAGCATATTCTGTGATTCTATGATTCTATGAATTAAATAGTTTGTAGATATTTCAGGAATATTTAATGGAATAATTCCATTGTTTAATGACACCTTTAAGCTTTAATAGAACCTAGCTTAAAATTCAAAATATAAGACTTCTCAAGACTTACTATAGAAGACCAAAACAGTCATCCCAAAAATGTTCAATATTTGCATCTATAAGGCAACAAATCTCCATTAGAGATCTAATGATTACTGAGAAAATCTCCCAAAGATATCATTTTATCATAGACAACAAAAAGGGGTTAGAATGCAAGGAGGAATAAATAAATATCCAGTCTTGCATAAACCCTTTCATTTAAAAAGATAGAATATATCACAAGCAAAACGCAACACTGGATAGTGCATCTCACCTTTGAAATCTTACAGGGTAGTGGTTTATGGGAGGTATAAGAGGGTTGAATGCAACACAGGGGTTTCATTAGCTAAGAAAACACTTTCTCATATCATAGGAAGGAGCTGTTTACGTAGTAGAGAACATTAACAAATCAGCCAAGCTTCGGGGAAGATCCCACCGCAAAAGTCAGTGGAATGTTCCCAGTGCATTCATTTTTCCTGTTTATATCCTATCTTCTTCTAACGAAACAGTCATTCTACAGTTTCCTTTGTATCCAGTATCATACTTGTAAACTCCTTCTGAATGTTGTGACTCTGCTTCTTTTGGCATTCTTTGGTGAACATCACTAACATCTTAAAGTGATTTGAGATCCAAAGATCATTAATGATTTTTTTTTTTCCCCACTGCAAATATAAATTTGCTTTTACAGTGGGTTGTTTTGTTCTTTATTGGATTCTTTATTTCACAGACTATGGAGCCAGTGGTCAAAGTGTTCCTTTGTGGTTTCCCAGCCTGAAAAGAAGAGGGTAAATGGAAACATATATGGTTTCCTGAGTTGCCTTGCAGAATTTAATATACAAGTATATTGAAAACCAAAACCTCCAGGAGACCTTGCTGCAGCAGTCTGAAACATTGCCCTTCCAGGGTAACCACCATTGAAACAGATGCTTCCTCTCTTGGCTACTTTGACTAGAAATGTGACAGCCCACAGCAGAATGGCACAGTGATGGCTGAGGCAGGTGATACTTCAACAATCCATGAATTATGTTTATTGGAATCTACAGAGCCTTTTCTAAGAAGGCAGCAGCTCTTTATCTAGCTTTGGGAGTGAAACTTGAGTATGACATTTACTCTGCTTCAGTTAACTGCATTCCTATATCTTTTCCAATAAGGAAAAGTGTTCTCTTACTACACGCATCTGCAGGTTGAGAGCATTGTCCTCACTCATACTGCAAACCCTTACCATAGACTGTAATGCACTTGAATTATCTCTGTGTAACTTCATTTTTTAATAAGATCCAATATGATTTAGGAAATTTCATCATTGCACAAAATTTTTCTTGATATATTATTGTCATTTTCTGCTCTTACTTGGTATGCCTGTTATCAAAATCTTGCTGCATGCTTGCTTATTTCTTGTTAAAGTCTCCAACCACTGTTCACAATGTTCTATCTACATCAAGTCAAATCAATATCAATAAAAACTCTTATGTGTGGTACTCCACATAAAACAAGGAGAATCTGGTTCATCAGATTAAAAACTTCATGGTGACGAGGACCCGGAATTTTCTCCCCTCTCTGTGATATCATAGAATGTTTGGATATCTCCTCTCTAATAGAAAGGGCAGAAACATTTTATAGCCACAGTTTCAACCATTTTACATTTGAAGTCCTGCTTTTAGTTTCCCTGTAATCTTGGCTTGGATGATTGTTTCAACAAGTGAATATCAAATGCAAAGTGCTATATGACAACTAGCCCAATAACAAAGGTTATCTCCATTTGCATGGTAATGAACAGTTCTCTTCCAAGTCATGCCAAAACAATAAGAAGAGATGAATGAGATTTTTATGTGAAGCAAGCACTAGACATTCTCTTGTATTTAAAAAAAAAATCTTAGTGGCAGTGGATTATTATTCAATTTGAAACAATATTATTGGAAGTCTGATACCAGAAGATTATCTAAGGTCAACTTGAGAAGAATCAGTGCAATAATCTGTGTGAATAAATATTAAATTATGTTTTTGTGACAAGACATTGGACAGTGAGTTACTTTAACTGAGATGGAGATAAAGACCACTACATAGGAGATTGATTGCCCTCGAAGGACACTATAATGCAAAATTCCATATTCTTTGTGTTCACAGACTCTAATGGCTGTGCACTTGTTTTTCTTTGCAAGGTATTGCACATCTTTCAGAACATCTTTAGTGAAGTGACAGAAGCTGGACTGTTTGGGTGTTCTCTCCACATTGCTCTTCTAGTTTTTCACAAGTAATAAGCTGTTGTCTAATAAACCCCTCTGAGTTTGGAATGAGGTATTATGTTAGTTCAGGTTTTAATTGTTCTCTGTGTGAACTTCAGCATTTGTGTTGTGTGGCTCATTAGTGCTATTATAGTGCTTTACAGGGATCCTTGTTTCTGGTATCTGAAATGTCTACAGTATTGTTTTGGCTTGGCCTACTCTTTTTATGATTAAGTGGCAATATACCACTGAACTATCTATTCTACCATGTAGTCCAATCCAAAAAACAATATTACATGATCTTAAATAGTCAAAAATCAATTTCCAGTATCACAAAGTACCACACATGAGGATGCCTTAAAATGCAGTAGAAGAGACAAACAAAATTTCTGTAATGCCCCTATAGTTAGCCATGTCATCCATCCATATGTATCAAAAGGCACCACAGAAAAATTTTTTCAAGTGGGGAATTCTTTATTTTGACAAGAGATATCTGAGCCCTTACTTCAATATTGTGTACCTTCTTTTAGCTGTATTGTTTTAAAAGTCTACCTATAATTGTCAAAAGTGACAATTATTTAAGATCCTGACAGTCTTTCCAGTGTACATGAAATGTCTTTTAAAAAGATGAATGTGTCTTAAGCAGTTTTACAGACTAAAATACCCAGGGATTTTAAAACATGGAACATATGTAATGTAGGAGACATCAACTTAGTAAACTGTGTAGGACATGGAAAAGTTCATAGGCTTTTGGGAATTTTTGTTTTTAAATAAAAATAGTTAACTTTATAGCACAACAAAGTATGAAATTGGTGATGGGAGGTGAGGAAGGTGAGGTGAAAGTCCCTTTAGGACCTTAAAAAAGTTGAAGGTGTGTGTGTGGGGCGGCAAAAAAATTTTGATAATCCATGAAATATATAGCTAAACTAAGATCCTAGGGGGAAAAAAATTCCTTTTTCCAGAGTCTGTCATTTTCCAAATACAAGACTGTCGTTACCATTAGACAGATACATAAAGATTCCCAAAACCTAAAATCTTAATGTCTCTATATGTGTGCTTAATGTCTAAATTGGTTCACGGCCAGCATGTCCAGTTACAGAAGACAGGCATAATGGACATGAAACTGTCGAGAATCAAAGGGTTTTGAACTGATTGGGTTTTGAACTGATTAGGTTTTGATTTGCAGTACTATGAAATATTAATTTTTTTTAAGTTTTTTGACAAAAGTATTTTCAGAGTTTCTGAAAAATGTTGCTCTACTAGATCTCACACCATAAGTGAGTATGGGGACTCCATAATTCCTTTGATTACTAATGTTTTGGTAATGTAAACGTGATTTTTTTAAGCGCTGGCATATTGGTAATTTGTGGAAACTAGTAAGGGGCTGTTTATAGGTAGGGAATTGCTGGTTCAGTTTATCTGTCTTATCTGACCACTTGTGTCATAAAAGTCATTATATTACTGACTATTATATCAGGAGCAATGATTTGCTTTACAAAACTATCAAAAAATCCTTTCAGTACAGATATTCATATACCAAGAGAACCTAAGTAAGAAAATCCCACAGTTCTTTTATGACTAGATTCAAATGTGACCTGAAGCGACACAATGCTCAGCCTTGCACATTCTAGTTTAATGGGTTACTTGGTTACTCAGTGGACACCACACCTCTGAGTGTCTTATTATGCATCTTCATTTTGAACTACCCATGAGGGGATATTTATAGCTCAGAAGTAGGCCAACAGAAGCCAGAACACAGGGTAGAGAAGTATACAAACTTAGCTGATTATGAAACACCACAATGATTATGATCAAGTTTTGTCATTCCAGATTTGCTGCCATTTTGAGGATGTATCCATTTTGGAGATTTACCTTTGTCAAATGATTTCGAGACAGCAAGTTATCCAAGCAGTCTTTCAGAAAGTAAAAATACAGGAAATGTTGTCAGCTGTTTCCCTTACAAGGCAGTCACTGATTCATTGTGGAACATCCCTTCCGTCTCATAACTCCGTCTCACTGTGCAAAATACTGTATGTCATCTCTAAGCTCACCACGTATGAGAACTGAGTGGCTCTCCCAGAGAGTGTTCTGTGGAGTACGTGTTTTCTGGTATCTACCCTGCTTAGAGAACCTTGTTCTCTAAGCACCAGCCTGCACCTTTGATGTCCAAGCTTAAGTGCTCCTCACTGAGAGGAGCTGTACACTCCTGTACATAATTACACTGTAATGTAATTATGAGAATCATCTCTTAAGTTTATGGCCATTTTGAAACTGAATTTTATTATTGCTTCTTTTGCAACCTTATCATCTCTTTCTCAAGGACTTTCAAGCACTTGGAATTCACAATAATGGAAACTTTTGGTACTTTAAATTTTATAATTAAATACATTTGCTGAGAAAGGCTTCAAAGGCTTATGAGAATCTCCAAAGATACTAGGTGACTTCCACAGACTTTGAGTTTATATTCATTGAAATCAATTAGGACATGTCTAGTTGATTTGTGAAAGTGATAATTAACGTGGTCCCAGTTAATTAAATTGATAGTATCATGCAATTAAAATAACATGATATGCAAATATTCTCAGTAGCAATTTCATGCATAATCTGCAGGCTTTGAATTATTTGCAGAACCTATTCTGAGCAGTAGAATACAAAATAAACTGAGGAATGTGGTGGTTTTATTCTCGGATGCTGATTGAAGAAAAACATACTCACATGATGCGTTAGTTTACTAACTCTTAGTCTGCAATCTGCTCTGTACTTTTAGGATCTTTGAATGTAGTTTGCAGCAGCTTTGCTAACCATATATTGTCATGACAGTCATCAGGAAGAGCACAGAGGGGAGTGGTACATTATCCCCAATACAGCGGTATCAACGACTCACAAGATTTTATGAAAGCAGCAGAATTTTTTTAATTCTATATTACAAACCAGTAATTTCAACAAAACATTTGAATACCTTTAAAATACTCTATTTTATCTGGGGAAAAAGAGCTCACATCTAGATCTCTTAGCTCTGTGGCCTAGGCTGCAACAGTCTTGCGGCCGTGTCAAAGTAATGCCGCTGATTTGAAAATGGCCTCAACTGTAGTCAGTCACAAGCAGGTGACTGTTTTGTATCACTGTATTAAACATAAATGAGGGACATTAAAAAATATCTTATAAATTCCTCATCCTAAACAGAGTTGGGCCTTCTGGATAATCTTGTAAGTTACAGTAATAAACAGTTGTTGAGAAGAAAATACGTCATTAAAATTACTTAGTAAAGACATCAATTTCCTCAATTTGGGAGCATGAGAATTTTAATTTTTTTGCTTAAATACTATAGATTTGAGGATGGTGTAACAAAATTTTAATTTTAAGATCATGTGCTGCAACTACATCATGAGGTATTGTGACTTTATGCAACAGAATTCAATGAATATTATTTAAAAAATCGCTTCATGGATGGCTAGTTTCAAAATCAGTAACATTTGTGGGCTGTAGTCAGATCTGCAGTCAGTACACACCGCAGACATAAAATTATTATTACAGAAGAACCCACCAGGAAAAAATAATTTATATCTCTAATCAACTCACAAATACCAATATATTTACTGTAATATCTTTTTCTTGTAATGTTCTCTTCAGATCATCTTATTGCTTTTTAAAAGTATAAGTAGCATCTGTTTTATGTAGTGTAATAAGGATATTTTTATAGGTTTCAGCAGCTTGTTTTTTATACTTGCCATGATTTAATTTAATGTTTTGATCACCCTTTCTTCCTATACTCTGTGATGTCACCCCACATGCTGCCCATTTCCTTTGTATTTACATAACACCATTAGGAACCAGAGATGAGCCTTTTCAGTTTCAAAGTACAATCTGAGCAGTCCCACAGGATACGGGGCTTTCTGCTGTCTGCAGTGTAACTTATTATGTCAAGCCTGAAATTGATTTGTCAGAGGGGTCACCAGTGGTGTAAGATGGTTTTAATTTCACTCTGGATTTTTAGGCACTATTTTCTGAGGGTAATTATGTAAAACCTATAATTTCAACAAGCCACTTAAAGGTTGAATTAGATATTGCTTGCATTGTAACACACAAACTAACGTGGCCATTACTATTGTTACAGCTACTCAGACATGAAAAGCAAAAATGAAAACTGTACTCCCACTTCTTCTTTAATTTATACAATTTTTAAAGTTTTTTCCCCTCATATTTCCTTTCAATCTGCAGAAAGCATAGTTGTAAACAATTTCGCTTAGAAAAGAGGAACTAAATTGTAGTGAGTTTATTAAAATGTATTTGTATTACATCTGTTTGCAGTTCAAAGCTGTCTCATGTTTTCACACTATCTCAATTGCAGCTAAGATCAATGCCAGTTAAATAAAATCACATTAGTAGAGAGATGGACTTTCAACCCTCCATGCTTTTTTAACATTAATTTTGTATATTTTATCAAAAGAATTTTAAATTTGAGTAACTACCTTGATTTTCTTACTTTTTTTTTTCCCCAACTGGCTAAATCAAGAATAACAATAGTAACCGTAATCAACTTGATTACTTTAGTGCTCGCAAAGGTACTGTGCCACATTTCATTCCTAAGGGACCAGGAATAGAATGCTTTAGACTGGAATCTAACTAACACTAAAAGTAACAGCTGTCTTACTCTCAAGGTTTGCTTCTTGCGTGGCAGGTGGTGAGCAGAGACAGACTTCTTGTTATGTTATTTTATTCTGTGACTGTTTAAAAAAGTCTTCTATTTTTTACCTGTTTCTTGTAAAGGAGATATTGCAGTTATCAAAAGCTTTCACATACATGATGTGAAAGACGGCTTTCTACACAAGCGACGACTGGTGATAATTTCAAGTGGGGCGTTTTGTGTACTTAAAGAGCAAATGACATGAATCCATGTAAAAAGTAACATATTTGAAAGTAAATTTTTTTTTAATTTTTTTTTTAATCTCTTCCTGTTTATTTCTCATAGCAACTTTTACCAAGAGATTTAAAGCTCTAAACAGTTGCACTCTGGGTATCTGAGTATGGGTAGTTGCAACCAGATGTATCTCTGTTCTCCTTCCAGTTGTATGCATCATAGGATCCCATATGGAATATGAAATGTGTTTCCTCATACTTAACCACAGAGACAAACATAATTGTCACCCTTTTCAAAGGTGGTCAAGACATAAGGGCACACACACAATTTATAATACAGATCAGTATCATTTTTTTTAAGGATTGTGAATGCCAGGAAGTTGTGGTTACCTTTGAAGATTCTAATGTGCTTTGAGAGAGGAAAATTTGAATTGAGACTGGATCAAGCTGGGGAGTTATGGTAAGAATGAAGTTATTTGAGGATGTGCAATGTAGCATCTGAGGTTTTGCAGGATCCAATATGTGCTATATAAATAGCTATCCTGTATCTTCTGTGGTGGGTCAGTGGAAAATAAACTACAGCCTACTAGTTTGCATGCTGGTGGCACAATTTGTCAAGCTCACAGTAGAGGCTGACTTGAATTGTGACTTTTAAATATGTTTCTAGTAGGATCTTCCAGCAGCTTGCACGTCCTATTTTACTGCTCTTTGAAGTCAGAAAAAAACATTAAATAAGGGCAGCAACAGATAGCATCTGCTTATCTCATATAAGAGATAGAAGGAGCTTATATCCAGAGCCACTAAACTGAATTAAAACATTGAGAAGATGGTATCATTTTAAATGTGTTTTGTTCAGTGATATAACATTCAGTAAAAGAGTGACTGGAAGAGATTCTGTGGTCTTAATAGGAAAGTTCAGATACAAGTTATGGGTGGAAAATTCAAACAGATGAGTCTATTGCTGTTTGACAACAGAAAAAAGAAAGACCTTCCATATGTTTAAAGACCTTTCTAGACATTTAGTTGAAAAATTAGTTATTTAAATGGAATAAATTCCTATCTCTAAGATAGCTGATAAAATATAGAGATAGGATTCCTGTTGATGGTTCTTCTTGAGAAAGGTATCAGAAAACCAAATTATGAATATTTTTCTGTGTTTATTTCTTAATGTTTCTTTAAGAAACATTCCAATATCCACGGAAAGTGATTGTTTCAAAAATGCTGATTTTTGAAGGAAATTATTTTGATGCAGTTGTAATCTCATAGTTTTGATGCCTGCTCAGCTGGTGCAAAGAAAAAACTTGGTAGCAGTTAATTAGGGTGAGATAAGGAAAGGGTTTATTGTGCCAAGGCAATAGATGTTACACGACATGCCGGCTGTGCCTGAGATGTTACATTTTATAACAATATCTGTCCAATCCCAAGTGTGTCCACCCTGTTACTTTTGCCCTGATCCACCCCCCACCCCACCCCCTGGGAGTTGGGGCTGGGGGCTTTTTGACGCCCTCTCTTCATCAATCTTCATCTTCTTTGGGGCACAGAGTGCACACAGTCACCCAGTTCTTGACCGTGTTCTGCGGTTTAGGCCAAGATACAAACATTCTCCAAACAGAACAGGTCTTGCCTTGACAAGAGACTAAACATTTCTACTGGATTCGGGGGTAGGAGTGATATAGGGTGCATAGAATGGGGTAAGAGGGTTAAGGAATGTGTAGACTATTTGTACTACAGGGAAAGGGATTGAGGGATGCTGCTTTTAGAATCTACTTCTACTACTTATAAAACTTATAAGGCTTACAAATATTAGAAAAATAAAAAACCATTAGGGGCTTAAGGCATCAGTTTGATGCAATGTATATGAGGTACTCTTTACTTACTCTCCTATACATTTTTTCTTCTGCAAATTGGATTAACTGTAGTATTTTATTTCATGTTGCTGATGAAACCCTAAGTTAATATTAGGCCAAGGAGAAAATTATTTTACAGAAAATTCTAACTGTACTTCTGTATTTAAAAACAAAGTAGGTAAAATGCAACTAAAGAAGCATCAAAATTACTTGAAAGGCACAACTTCCATATTAGTTGGAATTGTTCATTGGAATTAATTATGTATGCAATTCTTTATTAACTGAACTCCACCTAAGTCGTACTGTTATTTTGCCTAGATCAATGTCATACTGACGAGCCAGTAATTATCCAGTCATCCCATTTACCTTTTCTGAGTTATTGATGTATTAGCTTTCCTCCAGTCCCTTAGAATTCTCAGTGTTCTGCAAGACTTTTTAAAAATGAAAATTAGCAATTTAGGGAGATGCTTGGCCAGTAGCAAGGATGCAAGTTATTAAGGGTGTAGTGTTTTAAACACTGAACTTTAGCAATAGTTTTTTAATAGCATTCTGAGCCAGACTTAAAATGGCAAATAATTTCCTCTTCCTGTGTATCAGGCTTGGAAAAGTTTTGGTAGTAGCAAGGTGGGCAGGGGGTGTGAGAGAGGAGGGGCTGCAGGGGTGGCTTCTGTGAGAAGCTGCCAGCAACTTCCCCTGTGTGTGACAGAGGCAGTGTCAGCCAGCTCCAGGATAGATCTGCAGCTGGCCAAGGCCATCAGCAAGCGTGTTAGCAGATTTAGGAAGGGGGAAAAAATCCTGCACGATTTGCAGCCAGAGAAGAGAGAAGTGAGGAGATGTGAGAGGAACAGCTCTGCAAACACTAAGATGAGTGAAGAAGGGAGGGGAAGAGGTGCTTCAGGTATTGGAGCAGAGATTCCCCTGCAGCCTATGATGAAGACAATGGTGAGTGGCAGACTGTCCCTTTGCAGGCCATGGAGGTCCATGGTGGATCAGAGATCCTCCTGCAGCATGTGGAGAGCAGATGGATGTCTGAAGGAGTTTGTGACCCCACATGAAGCCCACAGTGAAGCAGCCTCCTGGCAGGACCCGTGGCCCCTTGAGGGAACCATGCTGAAGTGGTCAGTTCCTGAAGTACTGCACTCTGTGGAAGGGACCTATAATGGAGCAGTTAATGAAGAACTTGTGAAAGACTCACATTGAAGAAGTTCCCATGAGTGAGATCCCATACTAGAGCAGGGGAAAAGTGTGAGGAGTCCTTCCCCTGGAGGAAGAAGTGGCAGAGAAAATGTGTGATGAACTGACCACAGTCCCCATTCTCCATCTTCCTGTGCTACTGGGGAGGAGGAGGGAGAAAAAATGTAACTAAAGTTAAACCCAGGAAGAAGGGAGGGGTAAGGAGAAGATGTTTAAAGATTTGGGTTTATTTCTCATTATTCTATTCTGTTTTGATTGGTAATAAATTAATTTCCTCAAGTCAAGGTTGGTCTTCCCATGACAGTAATCTGTGAGTGACCTCTCCCTGTCCTTATCTTGACCCAGGAGACCTTCGTTATATATTCTGTTCCCTGCCCAGCTGAGAAAGGGAGGGATAGAGCAGCTTTACTGGGCACCTGATGTCTATCCAGGGTTAACCCATCACATACTTTATTCTGGTATGAGAATCCATCATCTGACCTTTGCCAAACTATTCACTGAAAATGGTATTAATGCAAAAAAAGATGAAAAGGCAATGAGCAGCTTGTAAAATGAAAAAGTAATAAGCAGAATAAAGGGAACAGCAACTAGGAATAAAAGAATGCTTAAAAATCCATGAATTTGATTGTCTGGCTTTTCTTTCTAACAGCTTTGCTACAGTGGACATGCTGTGAAAGAAAATGCTTCTTTGTGGACATGCATGTACACACACAGGCATGAAACAGCAGAAGTTAGAAAAGAACAAGTAATATTTAATTGCAGAAGCCAACTATTTAGGCAGGGTGAAAATGGCCATTACCATAAAAAACTAACATAATGGAAAAGGTTTTTCTAGTGCTGTTAGCACTTTATTGTATCATGAAATACAAATATGCTATAGACATCATAAACCACCTACTCCTTTCTCCTTTGATTTCCAGTTGGTTAAGATACAAAGGTGTAGAAAAGACATTTGGCTAGAGTTTGAAGTAAAATCATGTATGTTAACTGGGAAGCCCAACTGATGTTTAAAATACTGTTGTTTCTCAAGTAGAATGCAAAAGAAATGCTTAACTGAAAAAAGACTTACCACAAGACTATATACAGGAAAATATATAGATTTGTGTGGGAATTTGAGAGAGGAAATAAATCTAATGTTCCCACATTAAAATATTTTGTGACATGGTGCCCAGTGTCTAAATACAGTTATCCACGTACAGCTTCCTCTGTAGTTTTAATTTGAAAGAAGACAATTTCCTACAGCAATACACCTTAGTAAACAAAAAATTCCAGTCTTAATGCAGCTAGGTTTTGTGATCTATTCTGTATTATTGCCCAGAAACAAGGCCTGGGACTCCTCAGTAAATTTGAGGCTTTATAAGAGGTATAAAAACCTTTTGGAGAATGAATGGCTTGTTAGCTAGATGACTGGACCATCGTTTCTTCTTCCAAAAGCTGGCAGTGTGAGTTCAGTGAGGATAATATTGTCTTAGAAATCTCTAAGAATGTGAGTGAAAATCCAGTCAGGTTTTTTATAGGATTAAATAGAACTGTGAGCTATTCATGCATAAAACCATATCACAAATACAATTTCCAACACTGCAATTTCAAAAGGATTTGGCTCATTGTGTAGATGAGGGTGTTTATATTTGAAAGCAAGGGTTTTCCTGGAATTTCTAAATCTTACTTTTTCTTTAACTCAGGCAAAAGCATGGTGTTTGAAAGAACTTACGAAATTCTTGGAAAAGAGAAGTGATTTTAAAAGCAGGAATCAACAAAAGTGCTAATAAGATCACTGATAACACATACATATGGAATACCAAAAGGAACAGATAAAAATTGCTCTCCTTTTATTTTATTTGCTACTCAGTTTCCTCAGAATCCTGAACTTCTGAAATATTGAAAATAAAAGAAGTGTGAGGCCTCTGTAGAACTTGAAATTTAGGAAAGAGGAAATTTTAGAAGTAGCTGTAGGTTACCTCTCTATAAACATCAGCCCAAAGAATAAAGAAATTAAAGTAACACACACAGAAAAAAAATGGCTGTGCTCCAAAGAAAATGTTTTTTGCCAGTAGACACAGCCAAAAACATTCAAAACTAAGTAAAATATTTAACTAGTGTTTATATCATTTCACAGGATGTCTTAATATATCTTAGTCACTCTTCATGGCTAGGTTTTGCGAACAAAGATTTGGGAAGGGCTCTACCCACATTTCTTACAAGTGTGCTGGTGGCTAAAAAGGCCAATACGAGGCAGGCACGTCTGGTTGCAAAAGGCACAGCAGAAAGACTCCTTAGGTGGTAAATTCTGCAAGGCACGATTCTTTCTGCATTGTCTTTTCTCCTCAAGAGTGATCCTGAGTGCTTTCTCAAAGGCATCAGCAGTGTTATAGATGGTGTGTCTCTAGGCCTCCCAATTGGAGACCAGAGTAGATCAATGATGGTGATCAATATGGCTGAGGTTGAGATGTTGTTTCAGGGAGTCCTTGTATCTCCTCTTCGGGGCTCCTCTCTTGCGGCAGCCAGTGGCAAGTTCACCATAAAGCAAGATTTTAGGGAGGCGGTGGTCCTTCATCCCGGAGACGTGCCCTGCCCAGTGCAGCTGTGTTCTCAGTAACATGGCCTCAATGCTTGTGACTGCTGCTTGTTCTAGAACAGATGTATTGGTCACATAATCTGACCAGTGGATGTTTAGGATTGTACGGAGGCAGCGTTGATGGAAACGTTCTAGGAGTCGCAGGTGGTGGCGGTAGATGACCCATGATTCAGATCCATATAAGAGAGTAGACAGCACTATGGCTTTGTAAACATTGATCTTTGTACTTTTCTTCAAGTGTTTATTTCCCCAAACTCTTTTATGAGGCTTTCTGAAGGCACTATATGCCTTTGCTAACCTGTTGTCTATCTCTCCATCAATCTTACCATCTGAGGAGATGAGGCTGCCTAGGTGATTAAATTGGTGGACTGATTTGAGCTCTGATTGGCCAATGGTGATATGGGGATGATGGGGGACTTCCTGAGGTGCCGGTTGATAGAGAACTTCTGTCTTCTTTAAGCTGACTTCCAGCTGCCGAGCTCAACAGCATCGGCAAGGCAGTTGGGATTGATGGAATTCCACCTGAAGTCTGGAAACATGGGGGCCTTGCACTCCATGCTGAATTTCATGAGTTTGTGGTGCACTGTTGGGAACTAGGTGAACTACCATCAGACCTTCGTGATGCAGTCATCATCACCTTATATAAGAAGAAAGGAATTAAATCAGACTGTTCAAATTACCGTGGTATTACTCTGCTCTCCATTGCTGGCAAAATCCTGGCAAGAATACTCTTGAACAGATTAATACCCACTGTAGCAGAAGGAGTTCTACCTGAAAGCCAGTGTGGTTTCAGAGCCAACAGGAGTACTACAGACATGGTATATCTATATATGGTATATCTGAGTATTGTGTTCAATATTAACTGTATTGAAGAATAATTTGGGATCCAGTTCTTCAATGCTCTTTCATGTGAGAAGTGTAACTTTATACCAAAAAACAAGTTAAATCAAAAAGACTGTATGAAATTTAGTAGTTACTAAACATAAGCAAAAGTTGGGAAATTGATCTATAGTTGGCCCTGGCTCATACTCATCAATATTTAAAATATGACCTTAATTAAAGACATTTTTTATACAAAATGTAAGGTTTCCAATCAAGAAGTCTGTGGCAAAGAATATTGTTAAATCACTTTCTTCTGCAAAACTTATTTTTCCTGATTATGACTGTCCATGTCAATAGATTTCAGTCCGGATGCTTTGAATGCATTTTGCTTTTTCCTAAGCAGCTTTAGAGCCTCATTGAAACAGTATAGTATGGGTTCTTCACCCTGCTTCAGCTCAGCTAACTATATCTCTCATGACATAGCCCAGTAAGTTTATCCACAGAGGAATAGTCCCAACTAAAGTACATTTCCCTGGCAGTTAAGAAGTCAAATTTTTAAAGTATGAAACAACTGTATTGCTTTTCCTATAAACCACAGTACTGGCTTAGGTGGATACAAAATATATCTGAGCCCATTCAGAATGAAAAATACTTTCATTGTTTAACTGACCTTTCTGGAAAATGTTTGCTCTCTGGAAAGTTTTGGAAAAGAAAGTAAAATGTCTAAATATCAGCTGTCTCACAGAGTTAAAATCTCATTTTCAGTTCTACTAGGTAAAGTATCCTTGACTCAAGATAAAATAAAATTTGTTAAGTTTGTTGTATTTGATCATTGAGAAATCTTATTTTGGGATAAGTGCCATGGTTCTAATTTTCCACTATGGACCACTGAGTGTTGGAAGTTGCTTTTGTTCACTGTGTAAGGGCGCAGGAGCATAGCTTTAATTATTATATTTGTTTGAAGCAATAACTATTGCACCTGTTGAAAACAATTATTCATTTCCCCATTTTGAAATATCACCTTTTTTTACTGGTGTAATTAAGCAAGTCAGAATGACTAGGATAGAAGAAAGCAGACAAAAAAGTTGAATGTCATTATCTGCTGAAATTACATGCTTTTGTACTATGTATTTTACACATCACATCTTCCAAAAAGAAGCTTAAATGGAGAGAAGTTAAATGAAATGGTGTCAATACTCATGGTAGTCTGTGTCATATAAAATAAGCCTTGCACTGTTCTGTTGTTCTATGCAGAAGCTGGTGATAATCAGTACCATCTTTATGTTCAGACCTGGAAAAAAGATGAAATCTATGTTCTCACTCCATACAATACCAGCAAACCCAGCCTTGTCTCTGTAAAAAAAAGCTTCTGTAGCCTTTGATATTACAATAGTTCACTGAAGGGCAGTGCCTTCAAAAGTTCCTTATTTGTGAGAACAGATTCACATTACAAGCTCCCACTGGCACCATCTGGCCCAAAGTTAAATGGGAAATCCAAAGAATACACACAGAATGAGTGCACGTTAAATGAAACTATGATAAAGGAGAGTTGTGTCTATTTATATTGGTAAATGCTGTAGGTCTTGCAGTGATCTTGGGGGAGCACGTCTGTGTGCATGTGCATATGAGAGTGGTGTTTTTAGACAAAAATGTCAAATGCGAGTCCATAATCCCATAAGAATCTTTAACTACTTTAGGGATGGACAACTTGACACATGAGCTGTTAAAACCTGTAAACCGTTGTACTTTTACCGCATCATATTATCTATCTTTTTTTTCCGAGAGCGAATTTGACTGTTTCAGAGTCTAAAATATCTAAGTCAAATAAAACCACTGCTCCCAGAAACATATTATTTAACAGAAATGATTTAATGATTTCAGTACTGTAAGGGATATGGTAAAGCATGATGCAAAAATGTGTTTCTGTTGTTTTGTTTATTTTTTGGGGTTTTTTTTTTAACCTACTCAATAAGGTAACGTGCCAAGATACCTTTGAAAAAGCAGCAAAATGCATTTGTACACTTAAAGTCTGTCTTTTGCGTGTACATATTGATCCACACAGTGTAAATATATGCTTGAGTAACCCTGCTGAGTGAGAGCAAAGTTTACTTGTGATCACAAGGTCATCTCAGAGTGTAGGCAATACAGAAGATGCTCTGTATCTCCACAGCTAGAAACTATGACTTGGGGTTTTCTGAGTTACAAGTCTTGCTTTTAACTAGTCCTTAAGACTTTTCGTAGTTTGCCCAGATCCTTTTTGAACCTACATAAAGTCTGAGCATAAAAAACATCCTGAGGAGCTGTGTGAGGCAGTATCTCAATTTTTTTTGCAACTTATTTTTTTCCTGCCCCCTAGGCCTTCTATTGGAAAAGAAAGGAAATAATAACACCTTATGCTTTTTCATTCTACTCATGGTTTTTATAGACTTTTATTCTATTCCTTCTCAGTCATCTCTTTCCCAGGCTGAAGGGTCCAAGTCTTTTTAGTTATTCCTTCTACCGATATTATTCTTTAACTTTGATCATCCCTGATACCCTCCTCTGCACTTTCCTCAGTTCTTGTTCTCATATCTCAAAAATAATATAATAGAAATGAGATCATTCAAAATGTAGTTATATGATGAATTTATGCAGTGGCATAGTAGTGCTTTCCCTTCTGTATTCTTTTTTGAATAATTTCTAGCATTCTATTTGCTTCTTTCACTGTTTTTGATGCGATTCTTTCATAAAACTGCATTACAACATCATCATCTCTATTTTGTGCCTGCTACTCAGCTTGGATGCAGACTGAATTCTTACTATGTATGAAATCATGTTTTGGAGGCAGAAAATTAGAGCCAGGTTTGCTTAAGAGTAGCCAGCAAAAGAGTAGTTTTGGGAACACCAGCAAGTCTTAAAGAGAACACAATTTGAAATCTTCTACCTAAAAAATTCTGTGCATCAAATTATAGGGCTTTGTTTTCACAGAATATTCTGAGATGGAAGGGACCTACAAGGATCATCGAGTCCCACTCTGAAGTAAATGGCCCATACAGGGATCAAACCCACTACCTTGGTGTCATTCCCTAACCAGCTGAGCTACAGAAATTTTGAGTAAATCTTATAAATACCCTGTGAGAGTCTGATGGTATTGTTATTGTAAGGTTAATATATATTAAGAATAATTTAGGATTTTTCCACAGTCTTGTAACAGTGGAATTTATGGTTGAAATTTGAAAACTCCTAGATATGGCTCTGGGACCATTCCACTAATTATTTTAATATAATGATGTTAATTTGCAGGTTCTGATGTTGAAACTTTGTGTGATTTTTAAAGTTTGTAGAGTTTTTGTATGTTTTGATCTTGAGCCTTCTACTCTGCTAAAATCTAGTGGGAAAAACTAATCCTTTATTTTTCACTTCAAAAAATTCAAGTAAAGGGGTGAGCCACACACTGTTCATCCCCCCTTTGGGGGAAAAAAAAAAAGAGAATAATTTTTACCTGATTTGCCTTCAAGCTGGAAAACTTAATGGGAATTCAAAGACTCACTATGAGAAGAAAAGAGCAAATGGTGATAAAATCAAATATTTCTCACAAAATAAAATAAAATATGAAACCTCAAAGAAAGATTGCATGAGAAAAAGTTTCATTACTGCCTTTTTCTCACTGTTAGAGGGAATGGATGAAAATAATTTCTGTGGCCGTTTATTTTCATTCATTTTTACAAGTAAGACTTGGACCTTCTGTTCTAATCAGGCTGCCTAATATTCCTGAGTATTTAATCCTCTTAAGAAAGGAAACCCTATTGGGGAAGTAAACTTGAAAAATCATACTATGCACCTCTATACATTTCAACTTGCACTTCAGCCTCTTGAAGGGCTCGATAAACTTTTCTGCTACTATTATTTACATCTATTTTACATTATTACTTACATCTACTTATCTAAACGCTCTTAGAACTAAAAGTTATGGAATTCTGTGTCTGTTTGGATCTCTGTGATGGAGTCAGAATCCTGTGACATTAAAGCATAGAATCATAGAATGGGTTGGGTTGGAAGGGATCTGAAAGATCAGCTAGTTCCAACCTCCCTGCTGTGGTCAGGGACACCTTCTTAAAGTTCCATCCAACCTGGCCTGAACATTGTCTGGAATGGACCATCCACAACTTCCCTGGGCAGCCTGTTCTACTACCTCACAGTTAACACGAAGCATTAAATAAAATTTACAGAACATCTAAATGTCTGTATTGAGTGAAGTGCTTGGTCTAGTGACTTATATCAATAACAATACTTTCATTTATCCCTGTCCAAGATTGCTATTCATATTAAACCAATACTTGCAAATCCTTATTTTTTCGCATCAAAACCTGCTACAGCTGTTTTCAGCAGTAGTGCAGTCCTCCAGCAATTTCAGAAAACTTAAGTAAAACTCTTTAATCTCTTTACACTATCTTAGCTTACAACAATTTTCAGAGTATAATATGGAGTACAATTCTGCAAAGTATATGTGAAAAATTAAGATATTTTTGTGTCTAGGGAAATGAGCAGTCTCTAGCTTTGCTTTCACAGTTTTTGCTTTTCACAGTTCTTGATAGTGGTCAACCCCCTTTCTAGTGCTGGGTCTTCATGAGGAACTTATGGAGCTGGGAGTACGTTAGTAGTCTGTAGATTAATTTTGTGACTATAACCCAAAGTATCCTTCAGATTTTTAGAACTAAAAAAACTTAAACAAACAATGATAAATACCAGAGAAGGTGCAAACTGGAAATTTAATTTTAAATAAAAATTTAAAAATTTTAAATTATTTTATTAATAAAGTTTTGCAGCTACACGTTGCAACATATACATTTTAAGCTTCCAAATAGTCGCTTATTATGGAAATAGTGATCTTACTGAAAAACCCAAATTCCTTTTTCAGAGACTATGAAATCATCAGGACAGATGTTACACAGAAAGCACAAAAAATGTTCTCTGACACAAATATCTTGCAGATTAAGTAAAAGGCAGAGATAGCATATGGATATAGAATAGCTGTAGAGCACAAGGAAACAAGGCAAGTAAAGTTGTTCAGCCTGAATATCCTTGTAGTAGCATCCTGTTGCCAATTTTTGCGTAAACACCATGGAGAAAAAAAACATATTTAAAGATTGATCATAGTGCAGCTTTGTGGAGGTTTCAGGGGAACTCCTAGCAGAAAGAATGGAATATAAAAGACATAAACAACTCTGTAATTTTAATGAGACCTTGGCACTATGATGGGCCAGACCTGGAGTTTGGGATTAATAAGAAGATTGCCAGGGAAGAGAGGACTAAAGAGGTTTTTTAAAGAAAAGATACAGTTTACTTTTCATGAAACAGAGGAAACAGTAAGAAAAAAGATAGATGAAGAGTTACATCTCTGTCAGAGTCTGACAACACATACGAACGTTCCAATAGGATTTCAGATGAGTGTGAACCAAATGGGACCACATTTGTTTGAGAAAGTAGTTCAAGAAACCTACAAATAAAAGGATGAAGATCACAGATAGAAATATAAAAGTAAAAATTAAACAAATGTGAATAAACTTGTTCTTTTCATTCATAAGCAAGGAGTAAGTTTATATAATATCCTTGATTTGTATTTTATGTGACTGAAGCAGTCCAACAGTAAGAAAGTCCAAGTGCTTAACAGTCCTTAAGCGCACTTCTGGTATTGTGCTTAATACCAGAAGTGATTACATAAAATTGCAGTTTTGTTTCTTGTGAGAACATGTCTTGTGACAACGCGCTCTCTGTCATTTCTACCATACCTCTAAATTTGCCTGTCAGTTTCAGCCAAAGGTGAAAGAATTCTCAATGATAAGTTCCTACAAATTTTATGAAAGCTGAACAAAAAAGGAAGAGATTCTCAAGCTGGTGTCCCAGAGAACGCTCAGACAAAACAAAACCTGTACAGATTGATTGGGAGCAGCCAGCTTACTATGTAACTTGCTCTACATGACAAATGCACTGATGGGCCAGCCAGCACATAGGTAGGTCTCTATTCACAAGATTGCCTGTAGGTCCCTACAAGAGAAGAGACAGAGAACAGTAATTGGATGTATTGAAGTATTAAGGGACAAAGGAAGCAAATCCATAAAGAAAAAAGCCTCATCAGCACTGCTCAGGGAAGGAGCTTTTTTAGTGTCTTAAGCAGAAACAACTCGGAATTTGAAAAGATAACACTACACCTGAACAGTCATAACCTGAGACTGTTAAAATCATCATAGTGTGTCACTCTAGTTATACTATAGTTCCGATTTTTACTAAAATTTGTTATTTTAAATATTTTATACTAAATGCACTTGCAGTGTCGTAAAGTTATTCTTCCATTTATGCTGTTGTAAGACTGAAGTTAATTGATCATACGTGGTAAACACTGACTTTTGGGAGGGGGCAAAAATAATAAGACCCCACATATATACAGATATACAGAGATGACAATTAGTAAGTGAGTCCATGTGTGCATGGGGTATCCTCCAAATGCACAGTGAATAGTGCTTCCCATCCCCAGCTCACCAGGGCTGATGGCAGGGTCTCCAGGCTCCTAGGCACTGATCGTCTTCCCTCTCACTATATTCATGAAACTGTGATGTCTGGAAAACAAGATGAAAGAGAGGATTGATATGCCCTTCTGGTTCCATACTACTAATTTTGCTAAAATAAAAACTAGGTAACTTATCAGCATGAGGACACCTCTTCAGAGGAGTAAAAACTTTTTTATTTTTTTGTCACTGAAGTAAAACAGTGTACTGGAATGTGGATAAGAAAATCTGCTAAGCAACACAGTTATTTTGACACAGCTACTTCTCAGAGTGAAACAGCAGTTTAAAATCTATATAAAATTGAACTTAGCAAGGAGAGTCAAGAACAGAATGTAGCTGTTTTTCTCCTGAATTGGATAATTTGAATACAATTTCAAGTTAAAGTTAAAACTTCAGAAGAGTAGGACGAGAACTGGAAGTCACAGATCTTAAAATGTCTCCTGGATCTTAAGATGTTCAGTTTGCCTACTGAAAAGATTTTAAAGCACATTTGGTCCAAGCCAAAGGGTATTTCTGAGATTCTAAATATGACATCTTGGCAATTGTTGCTTATGTTATGCCAGTCTTAAGAGTTATACACATTGAGTATCGATACATATTCTGTTTTTCAGAAGTATAACCAAATGCACTGAAGAAAAAAAGGCAAACAAATTCACAGGTACTAATGCTTTCCAGGTACATTACAACATTGCCTCCTATGGAGCTATTTAACAGGAAAACCAGGGAGACTACGTGCCTTTTTACAGGGTAGACTTTTTCATATTCTTTGTCTGGAAGCAGTCATAGGCACCTCTCCTGTATGGTCCCCATCATAATCCGGTATAAAGCTTTGAATTACAGTGAAAATGACAGTGCTTTATGCCACGTTTTCCCTAAAGAATATTCTTAGCTATGTTCATTCAGTGAAGTAAATACACACTTTTAGTCATCTTTATGAATTTTTTTTATTTTAAAATTATTTTATTATTGAGTTTGAGCTATCCTGCAAAGCCATCATAAATAAAGTACTCTATATCACTTATAGTGCCTTAGCTATTGAGAAGGCACACATAGACTCAGAGCCCAATCAAGTAAAGAGTAGAAGGCTGGTGAGTAATTTGACAGCTTAATACAAACCCTGGATCAACAGATATACTAACTGAGTTGTGTTAATTAATCTGTGCTCTGAATGGAACTCAGACTTTTTCTGAATGTTGATTTTTGGGTTTCATCACCAATCTTCTGTAACAAAAACCCACAAAGCTAAGGAAGATGAGTTACCTTAGTGAGACACTACCCTTGACAATGTATTTTATTGTGAGTATGGAAAAAACTGAATTCAGGAAACAACAAAGTCTTCATCTGTGAAAGGAAAAGGGAGCAACAAAAGCCTCAAGTGTCTATATTGTTGAGAAGATCTGAGAAAGAGGTTAGCAGTGTAGCACACACAAGTCTGACAGCTGCTCTTTTAACATCACTGCAGACCTGCTACCCTACTGTTATTTTCTTCTAGTGTTCTTACCCTAGAACTATTTCCATTTCTACCAGCCTCACTGTTGTTGTCACCTCTTTCATCAAGTTAATTTTGACTTCAAAATAACCCAAAATGATCCAAAACTTTGAGGTCAGCCTCAGTTTCAGTGAGAATTTGAACTCAGTGATGCCTAGATGTTCCCTCTAACATTAATTTTTCTCAGATTCTATGATTTTAATTCCTTCAGTGGAAGAAAGATCAAATTACCATGGAGTTTCTTATCCTGTATTGCGCTTATACTTTCTGTTGTGATTAGGACATTATCTGGTTATTATCATGGATGTAAAAAACCTCCTCATTTGTTCATGCTTTTCTGCAGAAACCGTCACGTGATTGCTCGCAGTGTCTGGGCCTTGCCACCTAACCATATTACTCTGTTAGGAACAGATAGCCATTTTAGTGGGGGGTCATAGGCTTGCCAAGAAAGCTGCGTGTTGAATTCACAGGCACTGGAAAGGAGACAGGCAGGCTGAAAAGCCCCCAGGTTACCTGGCCAACACAGCTGATCACTAGTTTCCATTTTATCCCTGTTTTTGTCATTTTCCAGCCTTTTTTCCAAAAGAAAATTAAAACAAAAAATGTTTTGATTTTTGCTTTGAAAAAGTGCTGTGGAATTTCAGTGTTTGATCAAGATGTAAAGATTTCATTCCGGACAGTCTGGTATAAGTTTTGTTTTTCTGAGCTGCCCCATATGAACTGCTGCTCAGGTTGGTCTTTTATTGCATTTCCCTGGAAGGATCTCAATTCCCACTGGGCTCCACAGTCGCTGAATAGATGGTGCATCAGGGAAACACTTGGCACTGGTACCTTCTGGATTTTTTCACTGAAACTGTTTTTACAAGCTCACCTATTATTACACACCGGAGGATCCACATATTAAAAAACACATGTAGCAAGTAATAAGTCCTTCAGTGTCAGGTAAAACTGAGTGCTTCAGGACATTTGTGTCATGGCACTCACTGTTCATGCTCTGATATTTGATGTGAAATTTGTTACGTTTGAGATCTCTGCTCCAGTAGGGGCTGACAGAAACATGAACAGACACATACAAAAGTCATATCCATCATGTTACGTTAATGTAAACCAATGTGTCTGCAGTTACTGCAGATGGGAATAAATTGCATATTGGACTACCAAAGCAGTTTTGCATAAGGTGTGTTGGGCTTAAAAGGCAGCCTTAAAAAACAACAACAAATCTTTTTCTTATCAACAAGGTGGACTTCCTTTTTCTAGATGCAGGACTTAGTTTTTATCTTCTGAGTTGTGAAAGAAACTGAAATAAAACAATCCTTTCTCAAACTCGTAAGAGAAGCAGAGGGCAGTGATAATCTCTAAGTTGTGCACAGTCATACTTGCGGGATAGCAATAAATTTTCCCACAGCTTTCTAATTTATTCGAATGGGAAATAGGGGTCTTTAAGCTGCAATTGTTATAATCAACAATGCTGTTAATGACTATTCCCATATTTCTGAGACTCTATTAAGTAAATGAATTTTAGGTCTCTGTGACATAAACTGCATGTCCTGATGTTGCTTTGAAATATCACTGAATTTCTGATTAAAATTATTGTTTAATACGTCAAGTGTTGGTACAATTGATCACATTTATCCCACTTATATAATATTATCATCTAATCCTATAGTATAGATAACAATATTCCCTGTCCATGGACAGGGAATAAGGACTATCTCTTATTGCCTTGGTAAAATTTGGGGGTAGAAGACATCTCTTTGGAAACATCTCTTTGCAGAACTCTTGGTTTTACTCAGAAGGACAGTTAAGATATAGAAGTAGATACTAAACCCATATAATACGTTAGCCTTAGGAAAAGGAAGAATTACAATTCTTTATTGTTCTGTGAAATAGGTTATATTATGCTAAACCTTTGCAACCTTTCGGAAAATGTCTCTTTCAAAAGATTTAAATACAAGATGAAATTATGAGCAAAACTAAAGTTCAGGCAAAGGGGAAAAGGTTTGCTGTTGGCAAAAATGTCATGAAGGAACAGAAAGGAGGAGGAAGACAAAGCTGGGCACACTGCAGCTACTGGGAGGACATTCAGCCTGTGACTGCAAACTGCTGAAGAGTGAGGTGGGGGAGGAAAAGCAAACTAACAAAAAGGAGAAAGTGTCTTTTTGTGTTCAGCACAGAACTCCTTAGTACCTTGTCTCCCTGCAAGTCACTGATTAACTGGCTGAGAAATACAGTGAACTGAACTCAGTAGAGTAACAGAGAAGGATATAGACAGAAAGGGAAAAATGAGAAACTTTTGCCATTAGAACAAAAAGAAATTTTTACATACCATATTCAATCCAAAGGTGTGAAAGATACTTAAAAGAAGCATAATCACAGGAAATAAAAAAAGAAGGAAAGAGAGCAGGTAAGTGAGAGCAAAATGGTAGGTAAAAGCAGAGTAATGTTTCAGATACAAAAGTTAAAGACAAGAATTTGGAGAACAAAGAATAAATGGATTATGGTGTCTGAAGTGATAACCAAATGAAAAATGGAAAACATTAAGGTGGATTCACAAAACACTAAATGAAATATGGAAGTTAGACTAAAATAAGAAACATGGGCAGACATATAATGAGCAGAGATATGGCAGAGGAATTTTCATTTCTTTGGTATTTTTTTTTACAGAGAAAAATATATTTTTAGTGGATCAATTTATTTTAAATGCTTATGTTTTGGTGACATTTCAGTGCAGAGAAAATGAAAACACAATTCTTTCTTTTTTATCACAGAATCATAGAATACCCTGAGTTGGAAGGGACTCACAAGGAATGCCAACATCCAACTCCTGGCCACGCACAGAACAGTGCCAAGAATCACACCATGTGTCCAAGAGTGCTGTCCAGCTGCTTCTTGAACTCTGTCAGGCTTGGTTCTGTGAACATTTTGCAAGGGAGCCTGTGCCAGTGCTCAAGCATCCTGTGGGTGAAGAACCTTTCCCTAATATCCAACCTAAACCTCCCCTAGCACAGCTTCATGCCATTCCCTCAGGTCCTGTCACTGGTCACCAGAGTGAAGAGACTGGTGCCTTCCCCTCTGCTTCCCCTTGCCAGGAACCTGTGCGTACTTCTTCCACCAGTGAACTTACCCTCACCTATGATGTTTTCCAAAATGATGATTATCTTCTTTCCAGAAATGTTACATTTACTAGCTGTATCTAAAAGAACTCCAAGTTAATGACACCAACATGCAAGAGCAGATATTGAGAGTAAAACAAAGACTACTGGTTAAATCAGTGCTCATGCAAGATGCAAAAGGAACAGCAATGACATTTAATTTCAGTAACCTATTCCAGATGGGAACGTGGAATAATAAATGTGTTCCTCTCTTTGGAAAAATTTTCAAAAAATACCTGCAGGTTTGCAGATAGCAACTATTACAACATATCTAAAAGTTTGATTTTCTACCAGCAGTTATACGGTAGATATAAGTTACATAAGTATGGATCTGGGGAAATTAATTTAAAATGCATACATGCTATTGTTATAAAATTAAATTAAACTTGAGGAGAAAGATTCTTGATTTTTATTTTAAGTCAAATCTTGAGAATAAATTGCAAGTACTCAAGTTTAGTCCCTAAAATGCATCTGAAGGAGACATTCTTAGAATCATATTTTAGCAGGAAGGTAGTACATGAGTAGGTTAACCTGCACCTCCTGTAATCCAGGCAGGTTCTGACTTTCACAGAAGGAAGAAAAAAATTGAGTAACCCTGTCAAGACCATGAAAGATATTTTTTTTAAAAAACTATTATTTATTAACAAATGCATGTGCATGTGTATTCATAAATTTATGTCTTCATTAATGACCAAACATGTTTGCATGCATGAGCACTGGATAAATTACTTTTGTGTTCTTCCCATGCCATAAATTCTGCTACCTACTTGACTTATTTTCTTCTGAAGACAGAAAATTCAACCTTTTATTAATCATAAGATGAAAGCCATTCATCTAATTGCTCGCATTCAGCTGTGTAAAATTAACCTACCTGGGGATGAGAAAGTTCAACAAAGCAGCACTGTGTTTCATTTATTAGAAATTACAAATCCGAAATTAAAGAAATATAAATAACCTGTCATTTTCATACAGGTTAGTCTTTCAAGGGAGTGTAATACTTGCACATCAGAAGTTTTACTTTCCTAGGGATTTCTGTAAATGCTGTCTCATACTTCTAAATCTGCCCACTCTACAGAAAAACCCAAACAAAACAAAGCAGATAATGGAAAATGTGAAGTTCCTCATAAGCCTCCTCTTTTAGTTTCCTTCTTTAAAGACATAATGGAAATTAAGAAGATATGAAGTAAACTGATGCCAACAAAAGCTGCCATTAGGAAATATTTCCAGGTATGGCCTACAAAAAATCAATGAAAAAATATAGTGTTATTGCTACTTCTATTTTGAGACTTCATTTGATATTCAAGATTCCCCTTCTACTGTTTTAATTGATTAAATGTAACATGTTAAAATTATAGTATTTTTTAGGGGTTTCTTATTGAAAAAAAAAAGGCATTTACACTATAAGCTAAATTTTTAGAAGATTCAGATTCCATAGCCCAGGGATTTTAAATTTCACCGTATTTCTGCAGTTGCAAAACCCAGAATTTGACAGTTGAATATTGAAATTAATCAGACAGATATATTTCCACATTTTCAGCCCATGCTTTGCAATGCAAGGCAGTTTGTTTGGTAGGTGAGAAATCTGCCTATTTCAACAAAGGTCACCACTCCAAAAAGTGTGTCTGGATCTGTTTTTCTGGACTTTAAGTGAATTCTTCAAGGGGATGTTCGCCATTTCACTAGGAACAAAAACATCTCATTTAATTCAGAGTCACCTGACCCAGGAGTGTAGACAAGTGCATTTCTGTAAATAAAAGGAAAGTGCCTGAAAATAAATGCAGATAATGGAGCAAACTCTAATTTATTTTCTACTCATTATTGAATACCTATTTATATTAGGAATGCATCCTCTTAAGATAACTTCTCTAGCTTACTCATTTACTTTTTCAGGATCGTTTTGTTTTAAGGACAGTGGAGAGAGGAGAAATAGATACAAAATAAAGATGAGATGGGTCCTATTCTGATCACAGCAAATTCCTGACATTTCTTCTACTGTTCTACATTATAATTTTCCATTGTATTGCACACTGTTTTGAGTTGCAGTTGGAACACCATGTTTTCCAACAAGAAAAATTGGAAAAAAGCAGTCTAAATGGAGGAAATCAAGCAAAGAGTTACCTGGCTTTAAAATACCTTCAAAAGAAGGATTTTGGTTCAAACTATACAAAGATGCTCCAAACAAGGATGTGTATTATCCTGATTTAAAGTGACCCTTTATGTATCTAGGAAACTCCCTACCTAAAAATCAAAAAATTGCGGATACTTACACGGATTATGCCCAGGAGCTTTTCATATAACTGAGAATAGCTGCGATTTTTTTTCTAGGGAGAAACACAAGAATTAGACAAAAGCTGACTGTATCAAAAAGGATTTTCTTAGAAGGAAATTAGGAATACACAACATGATGAAAATGCTCCTAGCGTGTGACTCAAACTTTTAGTTACTAAGGACATCACTTGTCCCCAGGATGGGGTACGCTTACATTTTTACCACTCACAATTTATACAGTTTTACTTCTGTGTTAAAATGGAAATATAGAGAGACAAATAAATCAATTCTATCTGAATGCAACAACATCCTGTTTAAAAATTATATATTTTTAGTCCATTGAACACTTTCTAAGGCATTTTGAGTAGTTTGAATTTAATCACATTACATAACTCTTAAAAATTATTTCTTAGTCTTTATTATTTATTATATTACACTTTAATATTAAGATGCAATTTTCAAGAAAACACATGAAGAATTTGTTCTCCATCTGCTGAAATCTAACCATCAGCTTTTGCAAAATATTGAGGAAAAAAATTAAGAAAAATCTTCTGATATTTTCAGAATTCTGTCCTTCAAGCCCTCACTTCTCAGAGGCTTGGTCAGATTCCAGAATAGTAATTCTGCTCTCTCTCCAGCTTTAGCTACCTTTTGTGGGGGCATTGCTTCAATCTTTTGTATTTCTAGTGTCATGGGTATTGAAGACAATCCCACAAAAATCGTTACCTTTTAAAACAATATGGAAATAGGCATAGCAGGAATGAGAATATGATTACCTTTTTAACCATTAGCCTAAATATGTCGAAGTGACATTTTAGTAATTTAAATTAGAATTAATTCACATTTTGGAACATTCTGCTGGTCTTTGATGAATAATACAAACGGAAAACAAATTGAGCAACTTTTCCTTGGTCACAATTAAATAGAAAAACACTGGAGAAAGAAAGTGCTTTTTTAAAAAATAGGAAGAGGAAATGGAAGGGGAAACCAAAATAATTCAGTTATGTAGTCCTAGATTCCCTGGATATTCTTTTCTAGGATAATTGAGGGACATAGGAAACTAAACAGAAAATTGCATTTTATACATTTAAAAATTGTAGGATGGCACGTTTTTTCCCCCCATACATCCTGACAAAAAGCAGAGCAATACAATAGCAAAAAGTTGGTCTGCTGCCTATTGATTTGATAGGCATTGCAGTGCCTTATATTTATGGTTTAACTTCTGATTTGTATTTCCTTTTCGCTCACTCCACAATGAGATACTGTACCATTCAGCCAAATAAATCAGTGAAGAAAAATACTGTTAAGAGCTGGTTTGACTTATGGACTCATTCAATTCAATAATCTGGAGAGCATGATTGCTTTAAGGTCTGAAATTGAACAACACCTTAGTAAAAATTAAAAACAAAGGAATGGACTCTGGTAATTGCTTATTAAATTTTCAAGCCCCAGTGACAATAACAAGTTTAATTTGATTGCTCAATACATTTAAAATAGATGGCACTGAATGCACAACAAAACCACACCAGCATAGCAAATAACTAGGCATTCTTGAATGGATAAGTACCTCGGTACTTTACTACCTCTGGAGAGTTTAAGGAATCCAATAAGGCAGACTTGAACGGATCCGATGAAAATGCTGTGCATCATGCACAAACTAGTGCTGGATTGCAGCAGTCACTGCCTCAGTTTAGTGCTTCACTGGAGAAAAAATGCTCTCTCCACATGAACATCCAGGAGGCCTGAAAAAGCCTTCCACTTTCTTTCTGCTGCCTTAGATCCACAATGTGTTTGTTTGCCTGCTGCAAACACTGAGTTTCCTCATGCACTGTTAAATTTTCACAGGACATTTCATTTCAGTATAGTAAGGTCCAGGAGTTCAACACCAGAAACCAACCAAACAAAAACACTTTAAAATATGAGAGTTGGGAGGGAAAAGTTGGACTACAGGGTCTTGTCAGAGCATATGGAAGGAGAAAGGAGGAAGATAAGGGAACAGGGGGGAAAAAGACCAGAATTAAAAAAGCAGCTTTTAAAAGAAAAGCTGACTGGCTTGTAAATCTCACTTCTCATCTTCAGACAGCTTTTCAAAAAGCTAAAGGGCATTAAAGATGTGAGTTTAAATGGTTTTCCGAAAGACTGTTTTTGCAAAAGCTATAAGATATTCTGAAGAAGTCATATAAGCTGGAGAAAGGGGGCTAGGAATATATTTATAAGAGAGAAAGGGAAAAATAATTAAAGTACTTGCACAAAAGGAGCAAATTAGAGTTCTCACTTTCACCCTGACTTTTCACAATACTATATTAACACTAATCAAACATAGTTTTTGCATGCTAGTAGGGAAAAGACTTTTTGCTCAAATCTGTGAAGTGATACACTTTTGGCTTGTCTTCTAGAGAAAACATACCGTGAGAGAGTCTATCAAGTAAATATGGAAAAATACAAAGAAGCATGAACTCGGCCAACTAAGCCTATCAATGAGAGCCAACGTGCCTGTGCTGTTACATCAGCAGCCATTCCACACTTTAGTGTGCTGCTGCCCAGATTGCTTGGCAAGTTGCAAGATGAAATTACCTTCTTGCCAGCTGCCATCTTTAAGACTGCTTTAGATTTGAATATAGATTTACACCACCTAAAGTTATTGTTTAAACACAGGTTCAAGGATCACTTCAAAGGTGTCCAACTTGTGAAGTTAAGTAGATGAAAACAAAATTATAGGTCATTAGAAAGAGCTCAAATGTGCCAAAGTTGCCCTGAAATTGTGGCATACAGAAAAAACTGTGAGCATTTACTTCAGAGCATGGCTCCTAATAGCTAAGCAATGTAAGTAGAGAAATAGAATGATAGAACGGAATGTTAGGATTTTTTTCGCTTGTCTTCCTTCCTTTTTTTTAATACTTTTTATTCTTTTACCAAGTTTGAAGTAACACACGCTGTGGAAAAAAGGTAGAACATGTGTTGAATAAAAATAAATTAAGAAACTGTTAGCAAAGGGTGTATAAGGTGTTCTGTTTCTATTTCTCTTACCTTCCTGTGATAGGTGAGATCTTGCTGATTGATCCCAGTTTTCTTTGGTATTTTTTAACATCAGTACTTGAAAAGTAGGATTATCTGGAAATCAAATCAGACTTGTATAATGTAACATTAAAAAAATATTAATGTTTTTTAATGACTAAAATTAAATCAATGTGGTTTAATCACAAAAATGAATCCTTGCCATCAGCAGTAAGAATTCACATTTTTGTCTTACATAAATTCTGCCTTTTATTTTATTCTGGTCTAAAGAACCATTGAGAATATTCTTACATTTTCCATGCCATTTCTTTTTATCCTTTTACTAAATTTTCCAGAGCTAAGACTTATTTAAAAATGTTATCTTTTTCTAATCCTAAACAATTCAGACATCTTCTCATAATTTTAGGGCTCTACAATGCTACCTCTAATTTTTTACACTTTTATATAGTCTCAATTGCCCTCAAAGGGCTGGAGATTTTATTTCAAGTCCTGAGTCTCTGAGATCACATTAAGAAGTGAGAATCTCGGCATTCCATAAGGTGAAGGAGTGTGGTGGGAGTAAAGAATACCAATAGCAAATAAATCACAAGATTTCTAGCTGTTGTGATTTAAATATTGTTTTACAATTCAAAAGAGAAAAAATTAAAGAAAATAACTAGTAATATAGCTATTACTTAAACTTCACATGAAAGAAAGTGTAATCGTCATGTTTCTTCCATGTTTTTTCAAATAATTGCCATCTCCCAAGTCTACTCACTCCATTGTTGAGTGAAATATCCATCTGTCAGCCACATAGTTCATCTTCTATTTCTCCTTGCCATGATGCACTGCTGCCTTCTGTTCATCTTGAGATGAACTATAAGCCTCAAATCTTTTATCTTTCCTTTAAGAGGGACTTGTGCTTCAAAATTCTCAGTTCTGAACCTCTCCCCAAATTCTAGGGAGATTTGAATAAGAACCTTAATTTTGAGACCTACACTCTCCTCTACTTTCCTTAATGGGCAAGGTTTTTGGTCATCATATCTCTTAAGAATATATTGAATTCTCCTGCCCTTCCTCACACAATTTTGCTACATACAAAGGTAACTGAAATGGTACTCCTCAACTTTACAGATGAGAATATGAGGTCCAGAAGTAGGAAAGGTTCAGAAGAGCTATTTGTCTTCTGGATTGGAAAATGCTTTTAGAATTAGGAAAAAAAAACCAACCAAACAACCAAACAAAAAAACTCCAACAAATAAATAAACAAAAATAGTTGCGTTACTCTGCTAACACACGGTGGGAAATGCAGCTGGGTGCTTGCCATCAGTCACACCCTTTCAAGGCAAACAGGAATCATGAATGACTAGAATTAGTGGACAATTGCAAAAAGATCCATTCTGATTGCCTTTCAAATCAGAGAAAACCAGTACATGTTTAGAAATCACTTTACTTTGCTGGAAATGCTTTCCTGGAGCACTGTCATCAGCCACCATTATAGAGAGTATTATTATATTTCTTCTTATTGCTCAGTCTGTTAAAACCCTCCAAACTCAGAACCCACTTGGGATTTGCTGAATAAGAACTGAGGTATGAACTGGAGAACATGACAGTGCAATGCTTCCCAGCTGCTTAACAGGCAAGAGAAAGCGTCTCTTTTTCTTTCCTTGTTTGTGGGTGATATTTCTTCACAAAATGAGGAGAAAAAGGTATCAAGAAAAGTTAATTATACTTTTAGAAATTTCTCATCTACAATTCAAATAAGGATCTCCCTGAGAGGGCTTCAGATTTTACATAGTCTATATGCTAACCTTCATTACACCAAATGGTTGCAGAAGCTGAAATATTTTCCATATCAAGTCTATTTTATATACAAAGTTTAAAACCACCCATGCATTTATGCTAGAATTAATTATCTACTTTAAACATATGAAATAAGGCAGATCTACAAATGAGGTTTCATTTCAAATTCATACCTTCTTGTCCCTATTTCAAAAGGGAAAGGGAAGCTTACAAAACAGTGAGAGATGACTAACTTTCATGTAAATGATTCAGGGGAAGAGAAAAGATTTTAAAACTGAGGTTGTTGATAAAACAGACGGAAACAACACTAGTTTTTTTTGGCTCTAGTATTTGCTTGGAAGTTTTTCTTAGCAGCTTGTGGATCAGAAATGTAGGAGCAACTATTTCTGCTCACTGGGACAGGGCAACACATACTGAAGGTAAATAGCCAAACATGGAAAGAATAAAGTACAACAGACAACCAACCTGACCCTTCTATGACAGACACCTTGTTCCACAAATAATTCTGCACACAGTCTTTATTCTGTCAGTAAAAGCCACTTGTAAAAGAATAATTTCTCAGCAGAAGGGAGTTCAGTACAAAATGGTGGCTTCTGACACTTTCTTCCATTTATGCAAAGTGTCTCTTTTAACATGCAGTTAATATGTATTTATGAAATACACCAAAAAGTGTCAGTAGAAAAAAAAAAAGAAATCGTTTGAACACAAGTGCTCCCAGAACCAATTGCATTTGGAAAATGCAGCACACTTCATTTTTCTGTTATGCTTCATTGTCTATATTTTCCTAAGCACTTTCCTTTAGATAATAGGGGAAATAATTAGTTCTACTCCCCAATATAGGCAATTAAATATTAATATTTGGGTTTTTTTGGTGATAAACCCCTATGCCAGAGTAAAGGGCACATTATAAATAATTCATTAAATATGTAAATAACAAGGAGTATGGAAAATGTCTTTGTTAAGAAGAAGCGTTGATATCTGAAAATAAATACAGCTTAAAGATAAAAAGTTCATATAAGAGCAACAACCAGAATCCAAATACTAGCTATACCCCTGTGCTACTTGCAGCGTAACAGGGAAATGAAGATACCTCTTTATTAGTGCTTTATTTTGAATCAAGAGAGTACTATTGAAGTAAATAAGCACATCCTCCTTGCTTAGAGTATTTGGGCTCCCACTGCAGTGTGGTCTGAGTGAATGCACTGAGGTCTCTGTACAGGAACTAAAGTTAAAGATGCACCCCACCACGGTACAATTCATGGAATCTGACTTGAGCTGGGGTGAAACTGCAATGTCCAAGAGCTTACCAGGAAGGTGGTGGGTCTTCAATACCATGTGCATCTGTACTTATTTCTATTTCCATTGCCTGCCGATGCAGACATGAAGCATCTTGAACAAACTCTGTAATTCATATATGCTTTTCTGTAGTCTTTTACTTTAAGATGGATAATAATGTAGAAAAATTTTATTTGTGACGTAAAAATGAAAAATATCTTAGCAGAAGTTTTGTTCTAAAATGAAAAAATCCAGGAAACTCTAATCTACTTTTTCAAATAAAAGCAAGGAATAATTTAATGAGGAAAAAAATTATAATGCAAATTTTGTTTGTTCTATCATCCTCATTATATTTGCCAAAAGCATCAAAATGCCACTAGTCTCCAAACTGCTGAATTTTTAGCTATCTAGATATACCTATGCTGCTCAGACGTTTAAAGTCTCTACTTGTAATTTAACTATGATCTGAATTGTCTTTTTAAACTACAAAAGCCATTTCCATGTGAGTAAGTGTAAAGTCATCTAAAGGGAAATGCTATGTAGATATTAAAGGATAATGATATGCAGATAATCCTTTAGATGTGTGTAGATATTGCTTAAAGGATTTTGGTTTGGGATTCTGTAAAATGAAATTACCATTGGGACTATGGTAAATAAACAACTCATCTTGATCTCCTGGTAGGTGGCACAGAGGACCGACAATTTAAGACTGCAGAAACAGTGGGGCTTTGAGTAATAGGTGTATTATAAATGTTGGCTTTGGTATCTGTTTCTGTAAAAATTATGCATTTCTAGAGTATTAGAGAATTCCTTAATGTTCCAATTGAAAAAAAAAGATGTAGAAAAAATTTAAATTGCTTCTGAGAGATGAAAATAACTAATGGATTGGACAGTATACCTTATAATAGAAGGCTCCTTGAGCTGATGACAGAACTAAAAGCTAAAAGGAAATGGCTTTTTCATAATCTAGAAGTAACAATATGGGAAAGAGGAACTTCAGAATAGAGGCTTTTCAATAAAGCAGACAAGGAGAAAATAGCATTCACCAGCTAAAAGCTAAAGCTAGGGAACATCATCTCCAAATGGAAAGTACGCTTCCAACAGTGGCTCTAAATGGAACTTTCTCATAGCAGTAGCAAGTTTTCTATCAGTGGAAAACATAAATGGAGATTGGCAGCTTTGCTAAAAGCTTCTTCTGGTTCAAAGAGTCATTAATTCAGCACAGTCCTGTTTTGTAGGAGAGGAGGCCAAAAAAGATGGCCACGGTGATCTCATTTAGCTTTATTATCTACATATCTGTTAAGTGCATGCAACTTTAATGCTGATGTATATGTAAGAATGCCATCTCTCTTGACTAAAGGAAAAGAAAACCAAAACCCAGTGACTACTCTGTTCCTGGGTATCTGAAGGTTGGAAGCTTTGTGTGTCCTCCTCCCAAACAGTATTATTTTCCTTGTGTACTTTCCCTTTCCCAGCCAAGAACACTCAATTTGCCTTAAATTATATTGATATTCCACATTATACATTGAGAAACACGCAATTTATAGGAATGTGGGGTTTCATCTATGTTAGCATATCATCCTTCATAAATTAACTTCCTCAATGCTCCTGTTCTGATCATCCACTCTATGACTCAGTGCCTGAAATTGACTGCTTAGCAGAAAACTGGTAGATTTTAGCCAGACTGTTTCTGTTGCAGGGTTTTCATTCACGGCTGGGCTTCGCAAACGAAGATTTGGGAAGGGCTCTACCCACGTTTGTTGCAAGTGCGTTGGTGGCTAAAGAGGCCAATACGAGACAGGCACATCCAGTTGCATGTTGCAGGGTAAGTTGTTGAGAAATCACTATCAGACATTAAGTTATAACTAGCTGGTTATTTTACACCTTACTTCTCAGTGTTACTTGCTGAGTGATGTTACTCAGTGTAACAGTGTGATCCTCAGAGGGCTAATGATCACCATTAGTTCCTTTCAGCAATACCTCTAAGACATTTCCAACTTGAAGATGGGGTTTAAAGTTCCCTGGTTTTAGTAGCAGTAGAGGAAAGTTCTTGATGGAACTCCTTCTCAGCCTCTGTGTTTCAGCAAAAGGGAAGGAGAGAAGGTCATACTAAACAAGGTCATCAGAGCACCTCTGCAAATACCTACAAGCTCAGGGGAGCTTGGCTGGGACCATGGTACTGTGTTTGCAGGGCTGTACTGTGGTGGTTTCTTTGTAGTCTAACAGACCTGGAAGAGGCAAATGTATGCAAGTTCAGCTGTCAGGTGTAATTCAGTAGAGGACTGTCTATAATAGAAAGTCCATTCTATAATAGAAAGACTGTAGCGCCCTTCGGGGCGAATTCCATGAATCGCCATCCCTCCCTGCTACAATTAATGCCTAGAGTGCCAGAAAGAGCTCGGTGGGGAATATGTGGGAGTACCTGGCCTTTACAATTGTAACCCAACACAAAGTATCCTTGCAATCACGCTGGAAAAGCTGTGCTGAGGAGAAGACTTGCTCAGCCACCTTGAATTTGCAAGTGATATTACCACTCCCTCCTTCTACTCTCTCACCTGCCCTTCTGCATCAGAGGCAAGACATGGAGTTTCTCACTTGCCGTATGGTGTTGACAGTCCACATACTGACATCCTGTAGTCCATTGCTGTGGAGAGACATGTTCTGTGCTGGTCCATGGCCTGCACTTAGCTTGGTGATAGTTCCTAATAGCCATGTCCTGTTTTAAGGCTGTTGAGTCATTGAGCTTTACAAGCTCTTGCAATGCTGTTCTCACCCAGTTGGCCAAGGTGATGTTTAACTAAGCTAAGGAGAGCCTTTTTAATGTGGGGAAGATTAAGGTACTTTTCCCTCTGTTCAAAGTGGCTCATGAGTTCCTTGAGCTTTCTTTGTAAGGGGCAGCAGCCATATTCAGCCATATTCAGCTTGTGGTTATATTCACAGGAGTGAAATCTCCAATAGAATGGGAGGCAAAGGGCACCCGCCCTTTTTAACCGCACCTTTATGGGTTTATCTTGATTGCTAATATGAAGCAATCAAGAGACTCCTTACCTGGCCCATCTGGAGACAAAAGGATGATCCTCTCCTGTAGATTGCTACTGCTTTCTGTATACATGTCAACTGAAAGGTGTTTTCTTCATTTCTGGTTTCCAAATGTTCAGGTTGTTTCACACCTAACCTGGGTCCAACACCCGTGAAAGAGCTGTTAGGACCTGGGGCAAGAGAAATGGCATCCCTTCCAAATGTGTCTCCTTCAGTGGGCACCCTGTGGCAATGTTTTCTGTGATGGCCCAGAGTATTGCTCCCAGAGGATTACACATTTGCTGGAGGTGACCAAAGTAATCCCAATATGCTGATCACTCTTGAAAGTTGTAATGAGAACTTTGAATAGTTATACCCTGAAGAAGCAACTGAAGAAAGTCTGAACTGCACAAGTGTCCTCAGCTTTAAGCAGTCACAAAGTAAAAGATCAATTACTTGGAAATAATTCCTTAGGATTCATTCACTCAACTGAACACAGTGCTTTTAAAGAATCCTTAATAAGTCCCCTCTATCCAAACAGCTGGCAATTCACATTATGATCTGTTTTAATTGAGGCAGAATGGCCATATGAACTACTGCAATTGAAAACTAAGTGTAAAAACAGATCAGCAGGACTCAGAAGGCAAACAAATCCATTCATTCCACAAATACATATTTTTACAGGTGTTCAATGCTTCTGTGCTGCTTGAAAATGCCTCAGCTTTAGAAAGAGGTCATTTTGTTTTAAAGGTGGTAAGTCCTTTCATCATTCACTTTTGCATGTCCTTTCTCAAAACAGAGAATCTGTCTTTCCTGAACTCCTAAACCTTATTTGTTTAAGTATATAGGGCTGAAAGTTGTCCATAAATTCTGTATGGTATCACATATCATACTTTTAGATGTAGTTATCTGTTGTATTAAAATTTTGGGGCCATCAAAAATATTCTCACTTGAAATCTATAATTCATTAAATGCTCAAAGACTTATAAAGCTCCTGAACAATTAAACAGTACTAACCTGTACTCCCTTCAGGGCCATCAGTTTTCATGACTGATGTTGTGGCATTGCGTCCTCCACACAAAAAAGGCAGGATGCAAGACTGTTCCTCGAGCTAATGGAGTGACTCTTAGAAAAGAGCCAGACACCAACATTTCTTTCCATTTGTCCAGGAAACCTCACGCTGTCCAAGGGCTCACACAGACAATAACTGCACAAGACAATGACTCTGGGCCAACTTCAGATAGCAGTAATTTATAACATTTCTAACCTATCACTGCAAAAAATGAATGATAGATTTATCAAAGATACTATTTATTAATAAAATTCTTTCTTTCTCTCTTTCTTTCTTTCTTTCTTTGTCTCTTTCATTCTACATCATATTCAGGTATGTGTTCATCAGTTGAAAACTCATTTTGGACCCAAAGTTCTTTTAAAATCAATAAGAAGTCTTTCTGATTGCTTCTATTAAATTTAAAAGGGAATAGTTTACTTAACTGACCTAAAATAATCAATAGATTTAATTATAATAACAGAAGTCTTATGACCCTCAGTTCACACGATTTCAGTATGCCAAGGCTTACAAATGCAGTGCTCCAATGTACTAGTTTTATTTATTCCTAAGTAGAATTAACATTGGCTACCTGAACTTCCTTTAAATTTGTTGTGCAGGCAAGTTAACCTACCACTTCATTCTTTAGCTTTTAAATTAACAAAAACAGATGTTATTCCAGTCCTACAAATATGTTTCAAGTGAACCAACTGATGAGTTGTTACTTCATTTTATTGTGGGCTTGGACAAGTATTTTAGAATGCTTCCTATCTTGCTGGTTAAATATGTTTTATTTTAAAATATTCATCTATTCATTTTCTTGGACTTGAATAAACAATGGTTTTATGATGATTTTTTTTAACAATAGTCTTTTAATAATATAGTTACCAAGTTTATTTCTTTAAAGATACTGAATTACAGAGTAGTCTGTGAATATGAACCTAGTTCTAAATGAACTTTCTTTAAATATGAATGGAAAAACTAATTTTGATTTCTTTTTGAAAAACAAATGGTGCTATTTTTAATTACTCAACTCCAACATCTGTTCTAAAGAGAAGTTAATATTTTAAAAAACACTATAACATGCATGGGGTAATGGTAAATATTATGAGTTAATGATCCTGCAAAAGTCTATCTTCAACTTTATTAGTATAAGCTAATAATAATAAGAAAACAAAAAGTAAAATATTAGCAGTCAGTTTTGGTCTTCCTCGGTGACTTGTGACCCAATAAAGTGACATCACCAGGTATCTTCAGAACTGCTTCATAAACACCTATGAAAAATTCATTAATTAGTATTAATACCACTTTTAAGTATTAGCTGATTCGACCAGAGAATTCTTTATAATGCTTAACCTATCCAAGTTTATAACTAATTACAATAAATATAAGCAGCATAGAGGCTGCAGACATTTCTGTACTAGCTCTTGTACTGATCTTTTCACACAGAGGGGCTGGAGTTCTAATTCATCATCTTTCAGAAAGACCAAAAATGTATATAATTCTAGCCATAGTATTGTATCTCATATGTGATGATTTGTGACTACAAAAAGCTATAATGGGTGATACAGATCACCCAACTTCTCTCCCCCTACAGTACCAGAGTGCCAGAAAGGAGAGTACTAGTTGTCCTAAGAACAGGTATTGTCTCTTTCATGGTGTTTGCACATAAGCAACGTTTGGAAATGTAATTAGTTTATCATTCAGATACAGATACATTTTGCATATTGTTCAGAATGGAATATCTTCTTGGGTACCAAATTAATTGGGTGTCTTCGTATACTGTGGAAAGGGTATTATGAAGGGTTTTGTGGTAGAGGCTAAATGGTACAATTTCTTATGGAAATACTAATTTCTACTTTGATACTAATTAATGGCCTTTGAAAAGATAAAAGGTGTGTAGGATGTGTTATTTTGAAACCTATAATGGGTTTCATGTTGTGCAGTCAAATCCTCATGTAATCTGGGACTCTCCCATTTCTGAGTCTTCAGATAGATTACATCTCTAATTGGACAAACATAAACTTAATTTGCTATTAAGACCAAACATAATTTTAAAGAAACCAATAAATATTTCCTGTGTTTCAAGCTTATGGTTTACTCGTATATCACTGCATATTGCATAGCTGTAGTACAAAATAGGAAATTAAATGTATGCTCCATTTATAGTAAGTAAAAGCTTGGAATGACACATATTCACTGATCAATCAAAATTAGGAGAAATTGAAGATTGCAAATTAAATATGTGATGGAGGAACAATGGTCATAGTTTTTCCAAGGGAAGAGGGAGAAGGTGTTACTCTGAACATAATTACCTAATTCAAAATAAATTCTTAGGAAAAAACACTAATTTGTTCAAAGTATGGAAGTGAAATTTAGCACCTTTTTATCAATGCACCAGTATAGTCAAACAAATATTTGTTTCAATACCTCTAAATCCAAGCTTGCCTAAGCTTGCTACAACCAGATTGACCAAGTAGTATATATGGATGTAGGATGGGGAAGAATAACTGCTTTGGGAACAGCTTTATGTTATCAGGATTTGTATTTCCATCTGTTGGGAGTGAATTCAAATCCATTTGGCTCTGTAAACATGTAGTTGATAATAGTTCATTTTGGAATCTGTATTTAGAAGAAATAGTAAAATTGTTAATTATAGGATGATGAAATTAAGGCTTTCAGTAGAAGCAGAAAGTTGATAATGTTTACTGGTCTTACCAACAAACACAGAAGCAGACATTTCATTTTAACTGTTTGGTTATAAAAATCATACAGAGCACTCAGTCTTGTTTAATCAGACATTCCTGTGCTTTTCCTTTGCCCGGCAATACAGTCCGGTTTTTGTGAACACGGTCTACGAATGAAATATCAAGTTTGGGTAATCAGGAAATGCTATCAGTCAAGTAACTGGGACTAGAAAAGAGCTCTGCCAAGATTTATTTAATAAAGCTCCTGCATCATTAACTGCCTATTCTGAGCAATGACTAATTATCGAGAGAGCCTATCAACAAGCCAGTTTTTGAGTATCCCTTCGGAACTATTTGATTAATGAGGTTCTGCTTCATGACATAGGTGGCTTCTGTAAGTCCTAGAGGAGCTGCCTATACTTCCTTATCTGGAGAACTATTTTTGCATATTTAAATACCAAATTTTGGGGAGTTTAGCCTAGAACATTCAAATGGTGTGCAAGTATTTTAGAAGGCAGATTGCACTAGTAATACTCTCTCTTCAGACTCAGAAAATAAAACCAGCCTCTCAGTTTTATTCTGTTCATCTGGTAACTGTCTTCAAAGACTTTTAAACTACTATAAAAATTAGACCCAAGAAGTCTTTGACTGCTGTTTAGTCCTTGAGAACAAACTTGACAGCTCCCAGAGATTTTCTGAGGACTCCACTCTTGTTTGTGAGTTTAGAAACTGTGATTCTTGGACAAGGAAGATAATCAGTCTCTGTTGTTTTTTCTTTGATGTGAATTACAGTATACAATGTATACTGCATATGTACAGTGCATAGCTGCAGCATAGCTGTGAAGAGATGAATGAGCTGCAGGATCACATACCATATTGTGAGAGCAAACTGTGGTAAAAGCGCGTGCACTTATGCTAACCTACACTTGATTAACCCAAATTATCCTCCACAGCCTGAGTAGTATCATGGTCAGTATCACGTAAGTCAGTTTGGCTCTTGGCAGCTGTGGTGCAGTTCAGTACTGTAGCAAGTAGAACCAGGACAGCAGGAAAACCTTGCATTGCTCAAGAGTAAGTCTCCTGAGCTTTGTGAGAGATCCCGCTTGTATAGTGAAATGCAAATATATCAGAAAAGGGTTCTATTTAAGCAGTCTGACACACAAAAGTAGTCCATTGCACCCCTGAGAAAGCAAACAGAAGAGGGTTCTTACAGTCTTGCATAGGGAAGTTCAGTTTCTGTTGTATCAGTCATTTTTCTATTGGTTCCTTTGAAAGCCAGTAGTAAAAAAGAATGAAGTTTTTTATTAAAGTAATATGCAGACAATCAGATACAAAATGCTGAAAAGAAAGAACTTATTAATTTTTCACAGTGAATACAGTATTCCATTCAGTTGGTTATCCAAATGTAAAGCCTCTGGGAATTAATCAAATATTCTTTATTATGTACATAATTAATATTCATTTTATATTATTTCTTTATAGGCTTTTTTCTGTGAGGAAAATATGTCCTGTTTGGGAGTACTAGTATTACTAGCAAAGAACAGCAGATCATGAATTAAACTCAGTGCTTATGCATGTAATTCTGTATACTTGAAGATGTGATTACTTTGATTTAGTCAAAAGATGAAATAACTTTTTCTGTTCTGTTTCTCCAGATGCTACAAAAAGCTAGTATTGATTTGTCTTACAGATGGATGAAAGCCATGACAACTTGGAAAAACCTACATGACACAAGAAATTAAAATCTGACTCAGATACAAGGTAAGAAAGGAATATGGTACCATGAAATGTTACCTTCCTAGAAAATCCATCCCCAGATCATGAGATCTGAAAGACCAAGTGTGGCACACTTCTGCTGGTAAATAGAATATTATGGGTTTTAAAAATTATAAGGTCCACTCCTTTCTGAGTGAGCCTGGGGCTCTGTCTCTGATTTTGTTCAGTTCTTAAGTCAGGTAGATGTCTCTATCATAGAGATATATTGAGAAGATGAAAATTAAGAAAATATTTCAAGAAATTGTCAATTTGGTGAGGCATAGTGAACATTGAGAATGAAATTTTTGTGACAGCATTGAATAAAATATTGGTTACAGTCATGTAAAATCTGACCAAATAAATTTGTGAAATACTTTCCGATTTTCAACTTTACCAGTTTTGTCAGCATAAGCATTTATTTTTTTTGTGGAAAGTGCATTCAAAGATTTTGAAAAACTGAAATGTTTTGTTATGAGAGAGGCTCTTTTAAAATTTAGGTCTTTAAAAGAAATTATTTTTCCTTTGATGGACTAACTTTTTGGATTAAAATCTTGAATGCTAATCAGAACAACAGTAACTTGTAGAGACTTAAAGCCTTTTATTTACTTCAACTTAATAGGCTATTTTAAGTTTCAAGTCAAATGAACTCATCAGGTTGAAAAGGACCTCTGAGATCACCAAGTCCAACCTCTGATCCACTATCACTGCAGTATTAGACCATGGCACTAAGTGCCACATCCAGTCTCATCTTAAAAACCTCCAGGGACAGAGAATCCACCACTTCCCTGGGCAGCCCATTCCAATTCCCGATTGTCCTCTCTGTAAAGAATTTCTCCCTAATATCTAACCTGAACCTCCCCTGGCAGAGCTTAAGACCATGCCCTCTTGTCTTACTAAATGTTGCATTTGAACATTTACCTTTACTCCCCAAAATCTTGTTGTGTTTTTTTTAAAAGATTTTTTTGTCATTAGTATATGACTTGTGTTCTCAGTTAAGCAAGAAATTATCATTTACTCTCTTAGCTTCTTCCTTTTAATTCTTTGATGATAGTCTCTTTCTTGTTTCATGTGATCCAAAATTTTGGCTACGTTTTCACATATTAGGTCTGCATTTTAGTTAAATCTGATTCCTCCTTTGGACACCTTAGGAATTAACTGATCAAGGCACAACAGTTCTGCTTCAAATTCCCTGACAAATAGCCGGGAATAGTGGTAGTCAGTTCTAGACACCGTTAGATATATAGTTACACTAGATCTAAGTTGAAAAATGTATCAGCTTTGAAAATCCTGATCAAAACAAACACCATATTTTCCAAATTGATATTTTTATTCTTGTTAGCTTGTTTATTTCATGCATCCTCTAAATTCCCATCTATTTTATCTATTTAGGTGTAAGTAGTCTTTCATAGTAGATATCTGCCTCCTATTTACAACTTTGTTTTTTTATCAGGACTGTGGTAGCCATTGAGACTTAAATCAGACTGTCACTTTAGGTAGGTATAAACTATTGTGTTTTATGGTCAGGCTGAATCCCAATTAAACACAAAGGAGGAAACTGTTACATAATTTCTGTACTAGTGACAGACTTAATTTTAAAAATAGAATCCAAAGTTTCAGATACTTTAGCATATTTGCATATCTTTTTTTAAATTACATTATAAATTTTGCTTAGAACAAAATAACACTTAGAAGAAGGTATTGAAACTACTCAGAATGGTTTAAAGAATTGTCCAAGCACTTGTGGCATTGTCTAAAGTCATCAAATTGTACTTGACAGTCAGTCATTTCAAAATACCAGTGATCCCCTGAAAGATGAAATATTATTTACCTATAAAGAAGAGAAATCTTTGTTGTTTCTGACATTTCTTCATTTTTTTCCATGAGACTTTTACATGTTTAGCTCAGTATTCATCTGTCCCATCATGAAGTACCATTTACTGAAACATAGTAATGATATTTGGTGCATCAATGTTTGTGGTTTCTTCTCGTATTCACTTATCCTCCAGATTTCAGATCATACAAATTTTAAAAAAGGTGCAAAGATTTTTTTTAATTTTGCTCCAATTTATGGAAACACTATTATTTAACACATTTGGGCAATATGTGACCACTTGCTCTTCTAATCAAGTATGTATATATACTAAGTATATTTCTATAAGGGATGCAAAAATATTTTCTGAGGTTAAATTATGCTAGAGAAAAAGTATGCTACCTGTTGCCACTTTTTTAAATTAATGAAACTGATGTCTGTGAGCTGTTATGGAAGGCTAATGTCATCTGATTACCCTTCAGGTTAGATATAGAAATTCACCATGACAAAGTGCTCCAAGACAGGTTTAATTCCTCATTGCCAGCATTCCAGATTAAAATTCTCTGGATTGTTGAAGCATGCAATATTGCAGTAATAAACATTGAAATCAGTTTCTCGTTTTATACACAGCATAATTTCAGCTGAAATCAATGGGACTTCATTGTCTTCAGTAAAAGTCCTTTTGCTGGAAGCCAAGTTTCTTCTATAAAAAATGTTTTGTTTCTACTGTTATTCTCTCTGATTATCCTACCAGTATAAGTGGTCTCTGGATCATGTAGCAGATGAGATTGCTATTTCAATAACCTCTTGCTATTTGTAACTGTAGTTTTAGAGAGAGAGAAAAAAAAACCAGTGAGTACAGTTACATTTGAAACTGGTGTTTTCCTAAGGGCCTAAAGAAATTTTCATACAGAAATGCTCAGTTACTCTCTGAGTCTGCATTTTTTCGGATGTAAGAGATGTGCCTACTGTACTTACATCTACCAGTACCTGCTATAAAGTACAATTGCAAAGAAATAGTCTCTGTAAAGAGGGACAGCAGGCTCCGTTGATTTTAAAGATCTTTGTAAGAAAAACTACCTGAAATAATTACAATGATGAAGACGCCTTTAGTTTTCTTTGCTAGTCACATGAGTAATAGAAAATATGTACTGTACTCAGTATGTATAGTATTACATACACACTGTTAGTACTCTAGCACACTCTATTTGTAATGCCCCTGTTGTTTTATCCCTATTTCTACCTATGCTTTACATGCAGACTATTTTTCCATGGAGGGAATCAAAAATCTTCCAAGGTCTTCTCTGCTTCTGGGACTCTTAAAATCTCTTTGCCTCTTTCTTTTAGACTCTGGAAAAGAGAAGGGAACTTCTTCCAGCTTTTATTTCAGGGTTGCAGACCTACCAAGATTTTTCTTCAACAAATGAAGTCACTTGGCTAACGGTAAGAATCAATGACCAGTAAAGCCTTTCTGCAGCAATTACTATGTCAGAAACTTCCCAAGTCATTTTCAGATTGTTACAGCATATGTAAATGCATATGTGTATCTATATGTAGAAACATTTACACAGTTACAATATCTGTGTAAACTTTAAATGAGAGGAATAACAAACTGAATTACAAGGTCTTGCCCTTGTTCCCAATCATTCAATATTTACTCCTGTACTTATCTTATGAAGTACTCTAAGATGGGATCCAGCTGCCTAAATGTAGGAGTCTATAGTCACTTGAGAAGCAATAAATTACCCTATATGTTGTCCAACAATCACTCCAGAGCAATGTAGCTCTCCTGGAAGTCCTGTGTCACATGTGTGTGCCATACAAGCTCTGAAATGGCACTGCTTTACTTTTTCCTGGCAGCTGAGTTTAACCCCTGGAGTCTGATTTTTCCACAAAGTAGGAGGTTCAATAATGCATAGACTCTAAGATTTCTGCCATTCAAATGGAAAGAAATTAATTCGGTGGCTTGACATATTTACTTATGCTGATTTTTAAAATTTATATCAAATTCTTTTGCTCTGTGAAAAAGCTGTTTGCAAGAAAACAACATCAGATGAATCATTTCATTTAGCCTTTTGTTGGCGTGCTTAATTTGCCCGTCAATTTGTGACATGAGTTCAAAGTGCATCCAACCATGTTGTTGCATTTGTACTCCCTCAAGCAGCTTACAGGCCTCCATCTTAGCATCTTTACTTCCACTGATGCCCAGAAAAGGCAGGAAAACTGCAAAACTAGCTCACATGCTTGTGTAGGACTACACTGCAGCCCATGCCTGTCTGTGCATAGCACAACAACATTCTCCCTTCCCATCCTGTGCCAAATGCCCAAGTCATCTAGAGGAGGAGTAACCAAAGGATGCTGCTCCTGATTTGACATGGTGGGGAAGATGGGGGACCTATGTGAGGATGCATGGTCACTGACTTCCTTCCACAGTCATGTTGGCAGCTACCTGGTGCCAGCAAGAGCAGCAGCATGTTGTGTGTCACTCGTATGTAGCAAGGAAGGGAGCAGAAGGCACAGCCTGACTGAATTTGCTCCTTGGGCAATAGTTGGTGTGTTATCCCACACATGGCACCCTCAACAATATACACTACTGCCACAACCCCTGCATCAGACCCAGCATAAAAACAGTTGTACTTCGCTTCCAGCTTCTCTTCCTTTATCTGCTTTTATTTTTTGTGGAGAAGCTCAGTGTTTTCTTCCCAGTACTTCTTTTTTTTATTTATTTTTTTTTTCTTTTTTTTTATATTTTGGTCTTCTTTTTTTAATTCTTTTTTTTTTCCACCTTCACTGAACAGACAAAATAAAATAAGTAGCTGTATCGACTTCTGTTTTATGCTACTTTGAACACCAGCTCCTTGTGGACACTGTCTTGTGCTGGGATTTTAGCAAGGTGCAGATGAAGGCAGAGGGCTTTCATCTGCCATCTCTTAGCGGGTACTTTGCAGCTCCTCAGATGCAATCAGAGATCTAGCCCAGGGTGCTTTACAGCCAGAGATATGCCTCCTTCTGAGTTGCATTTGCTGACACAGCTCAAAAATTCTTCCTGAAAGAGAGCCCCTATTATTGCTTAAGACAGTAAAACAGTATTTATTGTGACCACTGCTTGGATGAGCTTGATCATAGCTTGAGGGCCTAGCTTGGGACTAAAATAGATAGCCTATGCAGCAGGTTCCCATGGTCTGCTGGACAATCATGTAGAAAAAGCAGAATTGCTTTGACGAGAGTTGGTGAATAACGTGTGTTTAGACAGACTTAGCCTGTTTTTAACAATTTAAAAATACTACTAACACTGCCAAGATGTCTTTTGAAGGTACTTAGAGGGGATTCAGGTCAATGCCAGTGGGAATAAATTTGATTTCCACATCCTGAAGCTGTATCTGCAGCTGCATCATCTTGTTTGGCAGTGCGGGTTCACCATTCAGAGCTGTAGTCTAGCCTCATATACAGGGTGACAGGAGAGCCTAGGCAAGCCTATGAAAGTGTATTATGGTACTACACAAACTAATAACTTGAAAACTTATGCACAAGGCAGTAAGATGGGCACTGCAATAAACCACATTAGGCAGGAGAAAAAGAGGGTTGGACTTGAGGCTTCTCATACCCATTAGATGTGTTACGGGCAGTTATTACATGGAGGCATGCTTCAAAGTAAAGTTATTATGACATGGAGGCATGCTTCAAAGTAAATCTTTAACAGATAAGATGAAGAGAGGCCAGTGTTATTCTCAGAGCTGTTAATATTAGTTTCTACTAAAAAACATGAGGAAGTAATTTACAAAATAGTACTTTCTTAATAAAAAGATAATAAAAGATAACAATATCTGCTGTGATACATCCTTTTTTTACTCATTAAGCACAGTTTACAGGATAAAATTGAAGACCATTAAATTTCTCAAAAGTAATGACACACTCCAGTATCAGTTGTTTAAATTCTACCTGGAATCTGTACTATTGCTGTTCAGCTTCAGGAAATTGTAACCAGTCACTGGAAGGAAACAGATGAACTCCCGCTTGGGATGGAAGCCAAGCTGAATGTTATTCTAAAAAAGTACTTATGTTGTGTCAGGATATCAGGGGAAAATTTTCACCCACCCTTCCTTTTTGGTATATATGATTACAAACACACAGAGTTTTCAACTGTATAGAGCTCAAGGACAGTGAAAATAAAGTTGGGTGCCGATTGGTAAGAACCAGGGTAGAAATCAGGCAGACACCCTGGTGGGAGTCTGTAACAGACCACCCAACCAGGATGAAGAGGCAGATGAAGTATTATGCAAGCAGCTGGCTGAAGTTTCACAATTGTTAGCCCTTGTTCTTGTGGGAGACTTTAACTTGCCAGATGTCTGCTGCAAACTCAACACAGTGAAGAGGAGGTAGTTTAGGATGCTACTGGGGTGTGTAGAAGAGACTTTCCTGACACAGCTGGGAAATGAGCCTACTGGGGCCATGCCCTGCTGGACCTTGTTGTTTGTGAAAAGAGAAGGGCTGGTGGGGAGGTGTTGTGGTCAGAGGCCGTGTTGGGCACAGCAACCATGAAATGATAGAGTTTTCAATTTTTGGTGAAGTAAGGAAGGGGTCAACAAAACCTCTGCTTTGGTCAGCCAGAGGGCAGACTTTGGCCAGTTCATGGCACTGGTTAAGGGAGTTCCTTGGGAAACACTCCTCTATAACTAAGGGCTCCAGGAAGGCTTGACTGTAGGAAGGAAATCTTAAAGGTACAGAAGCAGACCATTCCCTGTATGCTGAAAGACAACCTGCCAGGGAAGACTGGCTTGGCTGAACAGGGAGCTTTCACTGGGACTAAGGGTAAAAAAAGAGAGTTCCTGACCCTAGGAAGAAGGAGCAGGCAACTCAAGAAGAATACAAGGTTGTCATTGGGTCATGTAGGGAGAAAATTAGACAGGGAAAACCTCAGCTAGAACTCAATCTGACCAGCCACAGCTGTAAAAGATTAATAAAGGTAGTTTTATAAATTAACAACAAAAGGAGGGCCAAGAAAAATCTCTGTCCTTTATTGATATGGCCACGAAGGATAAGGAAAAGGCTGAGGTACTGAATGCCTTCTTTGATTCAGTCTTTAATAGAAAGTCTAGTTATTCTCAGGGCAACCAGGCCCCTGGGCTGGTACACAGGAAGGGGGAGCGGAATAAATTTCCTGCAATCCAGGAGGAAGTAGCTAGTGAACTGCTGTGCCGTTCAAACACTCACAAGTCTATGGGGCTGAATGGGATTCACTCAAGGGTACTGAGGGAGCTGGTGAAAGAACTTGCCAAGTCACTCTCCATCGTTTATCATCTGTCTTGGTTAACTGTAAGGTTAGATAGTGCCACACTCATATAAGAAGGGTCAGCATTAGGATCTGGGGGACTGCAAGCCTGTCAGCCTGACCTCACTGCCAGGGGAGATTATGGAACATGAGTGTCATCACATGGCATGTACAGCACAACCAGGGGATCAGGCACAGCCAGCACAAGTTTAGGAAAGGCAGGTCCTGCTTGATCTGCCTGTTGTCCTTTTATGACTATGTGACCTGCCAAGTGGATTAAGGAAAGGCTGTGGATGTGTCTACCTGGACTTCAATAAGGTCTTTGATATTGTTTCCCACAGCATTCACCTGAAGAAACTTCAGGTTCAACAAGGCCAAGTGCCAGATCTTGCGTTTGGGTCACAACAACCTCATGGAGTGCTCCATGCTGGGGGAAGACTGGCTGGAAAGATACCTAGTGGCTGCTGGTGGTGGCTGAACATGAGCCAGCACTGTGCCCAGATGGCCAAGAGGACCAATGCCATCTTGACCAGGTGACCAGGATTGCCAATGGCATCATGGCTTGGATCAGCAATGGTGTGGGCAACAGGACCAGGGCAATGACTGTCCCTGTCTACTCGGCACTGGTTAGGCCACATCTCAAATCCTGTGTCCAGTTCTGGACCTCTCACTACAATAAAAACATTGTGGTGCTGGAGCTTGTCCAGAGAAGGGCAATGAAGCAGATGAAGGGTAAGTCCTATGAAGAGCAGCTGAGGGAGCTGGGATGTTTAGCCTGGAGAAAAGGAGACTCAGAGGACACCTTACTGGTCTCTACGACTACCTGAAAAAAGATTCTAGCAAGGTGGGGGTCAATCTCTTCTCCCAGGTAACCAGTGACAAGAGTAAATGGCCTTGAGCTGCACCAAGGGACATTGCAGCTGGACATCAGGAAGAATTTCTTCACTGAAAAATTGCTTAGACATTGCAAAAGGTTGCCTGGGGAGGTGGTGGAGTCACCATCCCTGGAAGTGTTCAGTTAAGAACTGGACATGACATTTAGTGCCATGATTTAGTTGACATGATGGTATTCAGCCAAAGGTTGGATTCAATGATCTTGGAGGTCTTTTCCAATCTTAATGATTCTGTGATTTTATGATTCCATAATTCATCATGTTTCTTTCTTCTGCCTTTCTAGCTGGAAATCTGCAAGGTTTTGCATGGATGCCTTAGAAAGTAATATAGAGGCAGGCATCGATAAATGGAGATGAAAGTATGTCAAGTTATTTGAAGCAAAACAAGTGGAAACAGAAAGCTATGCTCACTGAAATGTCCCAGTAGTGAGAAAGAGAGTATATCTAAACCACTTTTCTTAAAATTGCAACGGGCCACTAGTATAAGTTCAGACAAAGTTTGTCCAGTTTGTTTGAAAGTCTAATATTTTGATGACATGGCTATGAAAAACTAAAGCCATCATACTAGTGTAGTGCTTAAAGTAATTCTCATGTGGGCACATGTACCATCCAAAAAAAGCCCTTTGTAAATAAACTTTAAATCAGTTTGTTTAATGGAATAAGCTACAAGTGTGAAGTGCATAAATGGTATGAGATCAGATACAATAAAAACTGCTTCTCCAGTAGATTTTTTTTTTTTTTTTTTGGTGTTTATGTGTATGAGCAACGGCCTGAAGAACACATTTTTTGTCTGGAGAAGTGTTGTACTTCGCAGTCCACAGGGAACAATTGGCATGGTTTCCTGTACTCTTGAGGTACGGATATGGAGTATCTGTGCTATTTTCTGTATGCCTCCCACCTAAATGTTGACTGGAATAAACACCAGGGAAAAATCCTCACTCATCTCCCTGTTTATACGATCAACATGAAAAATATACAGGACAACAAAGATTTTATAGTTTTTGAGTACAAGATGAGAGAACATTAAAAAAAAGAAGTGTCATATCCGGGGAGAAGCTGTAGAGGGGAGTGTGATGTTATGGTGATAGTAATAATAGTACAAATAAAAGAGGAAATTTTCTTAGACTTAACAAGCAAGAGCAAAAAATGTGAGTTTGGACTTCAAGTATTCAAGCAAGACAACTGAGCAACAAAGAGGGATGGCAGAGAGGAGGATGGGGAACTAGAAATTCTATGGAAAAAGATGTCTGTTGAGAGCTGCTGTCAGTGTTGTGGAAAATCTACTGTGACCAAAGGGGTGTTTTCTGGCTCTGTTTCCTGTGAAGCATATCCTTCTACTTCCTCCGCAGCTACAGAAAAACTTGTCTTCTGTGGGACTGCTGCAACGGTATCACTGTGGGAAGAGTGTAGGAATCTTTTTATCTATTTATAATAATTTTATGCATGCAGCATTAGTAGAGACGGGTAAGGCTCAGTACTTCTAGTTATGAGTCTAGCACTTTGCTGCATCTTTAGGTACCTTGAAAAAATTGAGTGAAAGTATTGTTGAAGAAGCTTAAACCACTGTTTTTGTAAAACTAAGCTGCGAAAGGGAAAATGTACTTTTAATGATTTGTCAACAGAATATGGCCAATGTAACAGGAAAAAACCAGCATATTAAATTACTAGATTAATTGCATAATAATCCTTATATGTACACATTTTCATAAAGTGTTGCAGTAGATATTTATTATTCCCTAGATACACTCTGTTCTTTCAGTGGAATTGTAACGATTGTAGTTATGATCTGGTACTATGTCCAAAGTCACCTTTATCAATGACATTGATAAAATGACATATCAGTGACAATTTATGGACTAATAAGGGACTTTTCACTGACTCTCAGTGTTTATACCAGCCTAGAAACCTAGCAAAGTATGCCCATTGTTGAAAAATGGAAGATGTTGCTGGGGTGAGAGAAAGCATGATGAGAGAAATGGGCTGGGCCTCCTAAAGTACTTTACCTAGATCAAATGTACAGTTGGTGTGTACTCTTCAGGCAGCAGTAGTTTCCATTGGTAGAAACTGTAATAAGAATGTCTCCTGTTTCAAAATAATAGAGCCACACCTCCTCCAGACTTCCAATAACCCAGGAACAATCCCTACACTAACTTTAGTACAGTAGGTGGTTCTGATCAAGTGAACAATTTACTGTGGTGCCATTTGTTTTCAGCACAGTGAATCATATTCATATAAAGCTTGACTAACTTACTATCAAAATATTAGCTTGATATGACTCCATACTGTATAAGAGGCTTACTGCTGTATCTGTCTAGTGCAGCAGTATAATGAAAGCGTTGATGGGAAGACTCCTGTTTCACACAGCATTGTACTAAGCTAATACAATGACAGAGAAACTTGCTAAGACACTGAAAGGTATTAAAATATGAATATTTAATATTGATATACAGAATATATGAATGTTAATCTTGCCCATTGTAGTTCCTAGATACTGCCTTGGGGCATAGGAAATAGGGTGATTCTGATTAATCCAAGACTAGTACCACACGAGCACATGTGCATTGCCCTGATAAGGTTAAAATTATGCTTTGCCATGTAAACATATTAGGAGGTTAAACTATTTCGAATTACTCCCAACTTTGAGGCTTTGATAAAAAGTTATTGACTTTTCTAATTGTGTAAAGAATAATTCTCTCCTTATTGTCTCCATTGGAATTTATTAGCAATTTCTAGAAAACTTTAAAAGTCTGTAAATCTGGCTTGTTAATGGTTTCGCTCTATTTATAGGCAGAAGAGCCTGTGCTCTGTTCTTTAAATTAAAAACAACTAAAAGATCATGGCTTTAGATTAGATATTAGGAAGAAATTCTTTACTGTGAGGGGGTGAAACACTGGACCTGGCTGCCCACAGGGCTGTGGATTCCCTGGATTCCCCATGTTTGTAAGTATTCAATACCAGGCTCGATGCAGCTTTAAGCAACCTGGTCTAATGGAAGGTGTCTTTACCTGTGATGCAAGGGTTGGAACAAGATGATCTTTAAGTTCCATTCTCATCCCAACCACACTAGGATTCTATGATTTCATTAATAGAATCAAACAACAACCCCCCTCCCTCCGTATCACAGGACTGTTCTGACCTGTGATCCTGGTAGATGCTTAGTCATTGCTTAGTTGTATGAGAACTAGCAAATCTGAAAATATATGAAGAAAGAAACCAGTTATGTCTAGCCTTTGTCAGATAGATGCTGCATAACTGCCTCATAACTTTTCTTCATGCAATATTCTACCTTTTTCTGAAAGGATTAAAAGAATAAAGGGAATATTTAATGAATTTCTGAATGTGACTGAAAATGGTGCATGAGACAAAAGGTTTTCCTGTAAAACTATCTGCAGACTTGGGACTGAGATTAACACTGACAACCTCTATAGCTGCATATTAGCCACAGGAGTAAAACTTCATCTTTTTCACGTGTTTCCAAGGCAGCTTGTAATAGAGAATCTCGGATCTCAGTGTTTTTCTCTGCACTCCATGCAGCTGTTCAGAATTTCTAGTTATTTTTTTGAAGAAGCATTCTGTGTCAGCTGAGAAATGTTTAAGATTAAGTTAGCAGAAGAGTTTGGGCTGGGAAATTGCAAATACCATATGGAAATTATATTTGTATTATCGTGAAATACTTAGTATTAATAATGAAATGCAGAGATGCCATGAAATTGACACATGAATAGATACACAAAACAGACATATATAGGCAGATTGGTTTAATACAAAGCAACTTGTGTATGCATATAATTAAAATAAATGCAAAAGAATTTGTTTTGCAATTAATATAGACACTAACTACAGAAGATGTATAAATGCATCTCTTGTTGGTTTAATATGCTGCCAGGCATAAATGATCACAAGTCTCATTGACCTCTCATTACTAATATGGAAAAAACAGTTAAATAGTAATAACGATTTACATACATAGAGAACATACTTAAGTTGATGTAAGGCATAGACAACATGGAATTGAAATCAGCAAAAGTAACATCATCAGCTGGAGTGTTGAATGGTCACAAAGACAAATTGAACTCAGCTAATTGCAAAGGAAAGCCACAGGTGACATATCTAAAAAAATAGATACTGAAATTGACAGCAGAAGAAATACCTTTCTCAGTAGAACATGCATGGCTTTAAAGTTTAAAAGAAGTAAATGGTAAATAAGATTTGGTAAAAAATAATGGGCATTAACTCTTGATTTGAAGGAATATGAGGGAATTGGCGTTGTAGAAACTATTGATGGGAAGACTCGTGCTGGTAAAGACAGTCGAGTGTTAATAGAGAAAATCGACTGACTTGGAAACTAATTAATGCATAAATACAAAAATCTAGCAGCTAACATTGAAAAGAGAGAAGCAGCATAAATGACTGCAGAGAGGAGACAACCTTTGAAAAGTGTTACATCTGCTCATGCCATTTTATTACATACTGAAAGCAATTAAAAGAAAAAAGTTACATATAGCCTTGATTAGTACTTTTAAAGATTTGTAACTTTAAAAACATTTGATTTCTATATAACAAAATTCATAGAGATATTTCTTTCATGAAAGACATGTCATGATAACAGACTTTGGGGAATCTGTACAGGAAATCAAGCAGGTGTTCAGGGATGTGTCTCATTTATTCCCAAAATTGTTGATAAACAAATAAACAATACTCTCAGCCTGATGAATCACAGGTCAGTCAGTCCCTGTGGGAATACCAAGGGGGGGCTAAGGTAGTCTTAGTAGAATCCGCTGATGAAGACAAGAATAAATTTAGGATATATCTCATTAGGTGCTTCTTTTGGGAACAGTGATGGCGTAGTTGAGAGAGGCAGGTCCTCCCTCAGACTCGAAGGATGCAATGATAAGATGAAGATACAAGCCAGCAGAAACAATCACAGACGCGTTTTTAAAGACTTGGAAGACAAACGACAAATGATTTGAGCGTGTGAATGCATAAAATCACATAATTGTGAGGAAGGGACAGACACAGGGCAAAAGAAAGGAGTGGTAAAGAAATTTTCTGAAGAGTCTGCTCAAAGGACACACACCTTTGAGGGTGGGACATTGGAATGACTATAAACAGTATACATCTGGTCCTGTCTCTTAACTGAGAGATCAAAACTCTCTGATTGGCTCAAATAGCAACTTGGCTTTAAATGCGATTTTAAATGCAATATAGACATGAAAATTTGATAGAGCGAAGTGCTTTGTTTAAAAATAAAATATTTATATTTTTTTATCACAAAATTCCTGCTTTGTTTCAAAACTATACATAATTCTGAAGGTAGAAGGATAAGACCAAGCAAACCCAAGGACAGGGTAATATTATCAAAACTTTGTGTAATACTACCTATCAGCTAAATCGCTGGAATTGTATGCTCATTCTTAGCTATCTAAATTGAAAGGCAGCATAGTCTCTGCTGAATTTCAGTAGAAAAGATTTTCAGTTATGTTGCATTTCATTGCAACTGAGAAAGGCTAAGAACACATTGGTATATTTTGATAAAATAACTTAAAAAATCAGTGTTTAGGCCAATGTTATTCCTAATTACAAAAGTGTGGTAAACAAACTTACCATCTTAACAGCAATTTTTAAAACCCTCTTCAAAATTCAACAGATATTCTCTGTGTTTTTTTCATATATATTTCATAAATATTCCATATGTATTTTTACAGATTTTTTTTCTGAGATAGTGAAGGGAAGGTAGTCTTTGAATTAATATTCAGACATACTCCAAAATTATTAATTAAACAGAGTGACACAACCATGGGTCGAACACTGAAGTGACAGTCAATTCCAGCTGAACTTAAGTGAGAGACATTGGTTTTCTGAAGCCTGACATTTCTCTGAATCATGGAATCATAGGCCACCTAGTCCAACTCCCCTCCTCCACCCCTGCAATAAGCAGAGATATCTTCAACTAGATCAGATTGCTCAGTCATGTCCAGCCTGACCTCGAATGCTGGGCTGGCTCTGCAATCATACTGTTATTTCCTCGCTGGCTCTGATTTGTTCCGATTCAGTTTCTCACTAAGAGAAACCTGTTAGCACAGATATAGATGTGTTGTTACTTACGTGATGTCTGTTTCATTATGAGTAGAATTTACGGGTAGAAAAAAGGTCTCTTCTCACATCTAACTGCTGAATGGGTACAATCCAAAATTCCTTCCCTTATACGAGAAAGTTATCATATACATTGTGCCTAAAAGTGTTGCCATTGCCTTCTACTAAAGTCACATGGGTAGCTGAGTGATGTTATTTCTTCTTCATAAGGAGGTATCCTGAATGTCCTCAGACCTCTGAAAGGAGCTGTGTTGCATGTGCTTTCATGCAAACTTGTGAAACACCCTCAATAGTTGGGATTTTGCAGACTTAGACCAATTTTTGATGGAAAACTGAAATTCACTAGAGCTCATATAAAGATGTATGAGATGTTTTTCACTCCTAATGCATTTTATTCTCATTTGCACCCTTCATTGCCCTCCATCTACTTCACTTAGACTGATCTCTTCAGTACAAGTTATTTTCTCAGGTAAACATTCTTATGGAGTTATTTTTTATTCTGGTTTTGGTTTTCTTTGTTGTTTTTTTTTTTTTTTAAATTTTTATTTACTTTTTCTTTTGGTGTGGTCAGATGACTTTATCAAGCAGATTTTCTCATGTGTGTGACAATTCCTTCATGCCATCTTCCTCATCCACTTTACTGAACCTTTCCTTGAAGTTGTAGTGACAACATAAAGGACAAAAAAATCAGCACTACTGGTGCTAATTTTCATCTGGGGACGAATGGCGATGAGGTATGTGTGTTTGTTCCATGCTCCATTTATTTCAGTCCGTAACACTGACAGAGCTTGCTACAGAGTTTCCTCTAGAACCCATTTCTGGTGTAGTTGCTTCACACTTTAAATTCACCCTCATGCTCACCTCTATAAGGCTTATTTTGGACTCAGAGGTTTTGTAGCTGTGTAGTGATATTTTCTTTAACTTCATAAGGAAACTAATCAACTGGTATCAATTAATATTTTGTTTCTGACTTCTATAGATCTATATCAAGTTGCCAAAACCACAGACTTGGCCTAAAATTTCCTTGGCTTGGGGACATGTTCCTCTGAGAATTCTTTAATTAACACCAAATTTTCATCAATCCTTCCTCCCTCACTCCTGCTAATTGCTATTACTATGGTACGTGTGGAGAAGAAACATAACTGTGAATCAAGTCTTGCTCTGGATGGCCACATATGTATGTTCACCTTTTCACTGGGAACAGGTGAAGAAAGATGCTCAGTCTTTCCAAATGTGTCTAATTTCTCTTTGAATTTGAGTTTCCATGTATTTTTTGTTCTCACTTTTCAATAGTAAAATTGTCCTCCTCAAGTTAAACACTATAACATTGTTAACTGAAGACAATAGAAATTATGGACTATATAAAAGCAATTTAGAGTAAAGGAGAAGAGAACTGATCCGTTTATTCTACTTCATTACATCTTCATGTTTTAATGTGTTTAACATTTCGAAATCTGCCAAAAAAGTAATTTTTACCATTCTCTTCTTGGCTATTGCACATGAAAATATTTAAGTAACAGCTGCTCAGTCACTAAGTTTTTTTCTTAGAGATCCAGTTCTGTAATTTGCAACTTACATCATCTGAGTTTATTAAATAATCATTTAAAAATTTATGTAAAGAATTAATAATTCAGCTTCTGCTGATAAAATGTGTATCCCTGAAGACATGATATCTCTCACAATCACTATTCTGTCACAAATGTCCTGCCAAATTACACTAATACATTTTCTAGCATTCATCTTGTTTCATATGATCTATTCAGTTATATGCAACAGTTTGTTCTCCACTTTTTCCGTACAAGTCACTTTCTTGTCTAAGACACTTACTCCAGATGTGCATTGAGATGCATGTATGTTATATAAAGATTGATAGTCAACAGCTAAGCTAATTAAATTTACTGAAATCTTTGTAACACTTCTCCTTTAATTTGATGTTACTTCAAACATCCTTAATTGTACATCAAAAAAAGAAAACCTTAAGAGGGAAACTGTTTTGGAGTTAAAGAAATTAGCGTCATTGTATTATGTAAAACTTGGAATATCTGAACTTCATTGTTTCTGTTTAGAAATGACTTGACATTTATGCAGAAACAGCAGTTGCTTGGGTGCAGTTCAAGGTACTTTCAATCTTTCCCTGTTTATTTGGTTATGTTTATTTGACCTGGCTTTACTGGAGAAACAACCACATATGCTGCATTTTGGAAATGCTTCTTCAGTGCTTCACACCCCTTTACTATTAGGTGCTTTGATCATTGCTACTTCCACTACAATTTACTTTCATCTTCTGGTAGGAAGCAAACAACAGAAATTAGAGAGAGAAAAGCCCATTAGGTCATTTCCTTCTTTTGATTTTGTCAGAATGAGATTTTTTTTTCTGCAATATAAAGGAGAGTCTACTTTGTTTTGTACTGAAAAAACCACCACCTTGTGCTGATACATGAAGGGCAGCATGTATAGAAAACCTGTGGGCTTTGCAGAACTGCAAACCAGAATTGTAGGTAAGCGACAAGGTCTTCAGGGTAAGAGTAGCCAGAAAACTGCCATATACTAACAGAGAGGAAGCCCTAAGATTTTTTGGCTAAAACTATCTTTACTGAAGAATGCAGATTCAAGTTAATGAGAGCATTAAATGCATATTAGTTTTGCCAAGATATGTCATGAGCAGAAGGAAGACATAAAAAATCCTCCACGCTTTCAATCTTTTCAATCTTTACAAAACAAAATAGTATAACCTCACATGAAAAACAAAGCTTCTTTTTACTATTCACATCTTCTAAGTAAATTTGAAATACAAGCTTAAAAAATAAATTCTTGCAACATAGTGAAGTTTTCATTTTAACACTTTTTCAATAGCTGTTTGTGTAACCCTGATAAAGCAGGATGACCAACTGTTCACATAAGTCTGGCAAAAACATGATTTTGTAGCAGATCAGATTGCAGACACTATGATGTGAGGTCTCTCTGCTCTCCTCCATACCTCCCACATGGCTGATTTTTTCCACATTTTCAACCCACTTATAGATTGTATATGCCTCACCCTGCAGATTTGGTACCACCCTTATCTGTCCTCCTGTAGATCTGTGCATGATCCTGACAAAAACACATAAAATGACTGAGCTTTAATGAAAAAGCTAATATCCTGTTCAAACGTGGTCTGCATATATATCTGATAAATTCTTTTTATGTCCTCTATTCCCCCAAATCTCTAGTGCTCCTTTGCATCTAATAATATTCAAATATTTGTACATGGGTATTACGGTCCTGTTTGCTAATCATTAGTCAAGGCAGCCATTTTAATTTTGTTAACCTTTCCTCACAGAATAATTCTTCTGTTTTGATTTTTTCTTTGTTTTTTCCACTTTCTTCTTTGCTTGAATCAGTCTTATGAATGCCCTAATTGATTTTAAGTTCATCTTTACCTAATAAGCTTAAGGAAGTTCACCATGGCAGTGATGATCACAGAGGATCATCATTGCAATGGACATCCCTCTGATAAACCTCAGACTCAGGCACAAAAATTGCAGATGAGCAGTGTTGCTTTTTTCCTCCATCTGCTGAAAGAGAGGGATGTTGACAGTCTTTATGTGGCTCCTAAGTCAAGCCTCTTGTTAGTTTATATTTTTAAGACTGATCCAGTGAGCTGTTGCACTGAGGTTTGAAATACTTTCCATTTCCCAAATTTATTATTTACTCTCCTTTCAAGAGAATCTGGAATCTTCCCATCCTGTTCTAGCACAACAGAATATTTCTCTTTAAGAGGAACTGGACATGTTTATCTCAGTGGTTAACTGGATCCCAAGTACATCCTCTGTTGATTGGGAGCTTAGTAGTCTCTCATGCAGTTTGCAACTGTAAACATCTCTAAGGATATATATCTAAAGGAGGAAACAGAAGGTCAACCCAAAATCTGTCAAACTAACAATTTTGAACAAAGCAAAATCTAAGTGGAATTTCAAAACTTTGTCTTTGCCACAATTCACTGGGAATACTTTTCTTCCTTCCCTGACTATAATATTTTTCCTTTTTTTCTTGAAAAAGCATAAAAAACCTTGTAATAATTACACTGAAAAAAATTTTAAGACGTGGTGTTTTTAAACTTTGTTTAAATTAGAAGAGTCCTCTTCTGTAAAAAAAAAGAAAGACAGGTAAAGAGAGAGAGGGGCAAAGGGAGATCTTAAAAGGATTTCTGTCATGACTGAGCACAGGACACTTACATGGGACTTATCACGCTTTCACTGTATATATTATAATTATACCTTTTTTATTTTTAAATTTATATATATTTTGATATAGTTTACTTGATAGAAAAATGGGTAATGGCTTTTACCTGAAACAGGGTAGATTTGCACTAGATATTAGGAAGAAATGTTTTACTGTGAGGGTGGTGAAACACTGGAACTGGCTGCCCAGAGAGGTTGTGGATGTCCCATTCCTGAAGGTGTTCAAGGCCAGGCTGGATGAGACTTTGAGCAAACTAGTCTAACAGAAAGTGACTCTGCCCACAGCAGAGAGGTTGGAACTAGGTGATTTTTAAGGTCCCTTTCAACCAAACCATTCTATGATGAAAACAGGAGCAGTTCAATTTTTACTACACTTAGCATAGAGAAAATAACAAGTTTTCTGTTGATGCCAGTTGATGACCTAGACACAAGGATGGGATTGTTATTTTTCCATACTGCAAATACTTTGCTTAAGCCGATGCAGGGGCCCAGGCTTCATACACTGTCAAATGGTAGATTTTGCATAATGAAAAATATCTGTTTTGAGAAGCAAAATCGACAAAGCAAAATTAGATTGGAAAGACTAGCAGAGTAGAGGCATTTGATGAAGAAATCAATGACTGATTAAATCAGGTACATTAGTATCTTCCTCTCAACAGTGTTAGGCACTTACTACTTTGGCATGTGCAGTGACTCCAGGAGGGAATACTTGGTTGTTACAAGGACTGTGCTAACATGGATCATACCATACGCCAGATTGTCTGGCTGTAACCTATTTAATTTGAAACTGTTGTGTGTGTTATGCCAATCTTTTGAATTAAAAAAAAAACTCATGATGAGTTGTTGGCTATTATCTTGAAGCTCTATCCAAGTCTAATTGATTTGTGACCATGATATATATTGACAGCTGACTCAAATTCACAATAACCTACTTGTTGAGGATTGTCATCTTCCCTTCGGTTGTCCAATATCATGATGAGCTGTAACTGATCCATCACAAGACTGTGCTCCTCTCCCATAGAAAATAAAAAAAGAGAACACAGGCAAAGAAATGTATCCTAAGCAGTTGACAGAAATCTCCCAGCAGCGAGGCTAGGGTCCTGCTCTCTTTGCAGCATTTTCCAGTGACAGCCTCATCCCTGTAAGGTCATACCACCCAGTTAATACTTACCAATTTACCCAGAAAAAAAAGACCAACAGACTGGACTGGATAGGACTTCTAGGGAAAGTATTTTGAAACCATTCCAGTTGAAGAGAAAAACAGATTCAGATCTTCTGATAAAATGTATTTTTTTTTATAGGAGTGGCTCTCATATGGGAATGATATGTAAAATTAGCAGCGAGATTGTCTGCAGGAAAAGAATCAGGGGGTAGTTTCACCTCTATCTAGCTATAGCTGCCTCTGAGAAATGCTCTTCAGGTTTAAAAAGAAAAAGAAAGTATTCAGAAAAGATAGAGAACTATGCCTCATGAGTAGAGGAACTTTTCCCTTGTTTTTGAGTTTAAGGCACAAAATCCCAATAGAAGCAATATTTAAGAACTAGCCCTGCTGATGGCAATTCCAGGTGGCTAGCGGCAGACTCTATGCTTGAATGTATAAAACTACCTACAGATAAAGGAATCATAGGCATCAGAATTCACAACACATGCTTTGAAATGGGTGTAAAAAGCCTGGAAGTTAAACACTCCCATATCCTAAGACATGGCCCTTTTGTGGTTTTAGCTTCTTGGATCCTTGAGTATGGGAAAAAAAAAAAAAGGGAACTTCTGTTGTTTTATTAATATTTACTAAACCAGTTGCAATACATTGAACAATGAATTGGTGCCATCCTGTAATCTCCATGTTGCAGGAGCATGTGCTTTTAGCTGTCGTTTTTCTTTGATTAGAAGTATAAGCACGTGTCACCTAACACAGTCGTGGTGAAGTTCATGGCAGGGGCAGGTTGCAAACACTTTGCCAGTGCTAAATAGATGACCAACCCCCATGAAATTAGTTGAGTTATTGCACATGCATGAGTTCCAACAGGTGTCAGATACCCTGAACTTATCAACTAAGCACAGGTTACCTTGCTATTTCTCTGAAAAATTTGAATATTGACACTTTTCTTCTGATAGGCTTCAAAATCTGTAGGGATCCTTCACAAATGCACAGCATCAAGAAGAGGGATACGGGATGATAAAAGAAGCTTCATCATTGTCTTATGTATCAAAATACACTGAGTTTATGAGTTTAAAATATTGCATTTGTAGCATTTTGCAACATATTTATTCAGGCTAAGGACTGCATTTGCAATCTCATTGAGTCATTGTGTAGTTCTTTTTTTTTTTTTCATATGGAACACAGAAGATGTATTCTTAACTATGAGTAATGTTTCTTAGATAAATAGTTTCCAGAGACAGCCCATTCCAATATTGCAGACTTCTGTGACTGCTACATCAGAAACATCTTCAGAAATAGTCAACCAGACACAGATTTAATTGCCATAGCTGAAAATAAATGTAATTTAAAATGTGACACAGATGTATCTAAATCATAGATGCTAGAACATATTTCCCTAATACTCTGGTAATTTAGCAGTCATGCACTAACATCACTGTTGGAATTAGAGAGATAAACTCTTCAGCAGGGCAAGACACATGTATGTTTCCTGAATTTCAGTCACAATTTCTACAAATTAGAGTGCAGGAAAGGAAAACATTTTAATTCATTACCTGCTATGCAGAAATATAGATCCAAGGGAAAACAAGTGTACAGAAGGTATTGCAAACAACAATCTCTGTTGGCCTGCGGATGTTTCTTGTTTTTCAACAACTGTAAGACACAGAAATGTAAGACAGAAGAGAACTTCGTAAGGTCATATAGCTCACATCTGTGCTCTGAGATAGGATTATATACACAGGCACAGGTTCTTGCCTAATGTGTTTTTGAAAACATTAAATGTGTGTTTTTACGCAGCCTCCTTAGATAGTTATTTGTGGCATTAATTACCCTGATGGTTACAAAGCTTTCTGTAATATCTAACTTCAATCTTCTTCGCTATCAATTAACCTGATCCTACTCCCTAACAATATTACTCTAAATATAGCATTAAACATAACCTACTTTAAAATTTCATCTGATGCCAGTATCACAAACAGAACAATTTTTCTAATGCATTCTCCAAGCTAATCAGTGACTGAGATAAAAATAATTCAGATGTAGTTTGTCATGTGACAGGAGGATAATTCAGGAAATCAGGCTTTGTAATATATTTTCTGTGTTTTTTTCTTCCCACCAGACTAAAATTTCTTAGTTCCCTTTTTCTTGAGGAAATATAATGAACTACTTTGAATATGAATATCTGATTTTTTTCTCCTTGTATTTAATTTTTGGACAAAAATAATTTAAAAAACTGAAGCACATTTTCATACGGCCTTCAGAATTTATGGATAATTGGTCTTAAAAGTTACTTATAGAAAAAATTAAAAAGGAAAACTGCATGTCCTCAACATGGAAGTCAAATATAGCACGCATATTAATGTAAGCTGTGTTACAACAAAAGACAGTATTAGAAGAATGTGATATTGAACAGCACTGGAATACTGGAGTAGCTGCTGACAAAGCACAGCTACACTGGCAGACAAGTTCACCTGCTTACAGTATTCTGTGATGTCTGAAGAGGAATCTTTCCCTATAGGATTTACTAGCTTGAACATGAACTTGTGCAAGGATATGGCCCTTCCAAATGAGAAAGGTAAGTATGCTTTACCATACTCCACATTTTAGAAAAATTTGAGGTGACATGGCAGCTGTTCTGCAGGACACAATGTTTTTATGCATGTAATTGTGACTTTTGGAGTAATGTGCTAGTCCTCTTGGTGGGATTTACTGGTGACATGACAGATTTATAGTTGGGAACAGATGTTCCTTGTTCCTTAATAGCTGTAGAAGACTTAGGTTTACTGATGAAATTTCAAAATTATACGTATATAGTGTGGAATTAGATCCATTATTATTAGAAATGTACACTGTTTGTGTGATGTTTGTGGCTTCTGAATGCTGGGGCAATTGAAAATCAGTATCAGTTGGAAACTTCCCCTTGAAAATGCTCTCAGAAAAAAACAACAAACTACAACTAAAGCTCTTTTCTTTCTTTTTTCCCTTGTTCTTTATCTGAAAGATATTAATCTTCCCCTTATCCTGAAAAAAGACTGAGGTGAAGTAGTTCCTGCACCAAAACACTAATTATTAGTTTCTCTATTTCATCATGAAAATATAGTGGCATATAAACTATAAAATATTTTTATTCAAAGTAAGGAAGCAATGTTTCTCTCGAGACAAATTTTTTACAAAACGAACTTGGAGATACTAAGAATACAGGTATATGAAAAAATTTGACAGTAAAACACAGTGAATACAGTGAGCCTTGATACCTTTGCAAGAGAGAGAATTTACAAATTGTATTAGGTTGACACAGCTACTCCAGTATTTTAATGCTGTTTAATATTACATTGGTTTAATAGCAAGTTTTATTCTGACATAGATTACATTAATATCTATATTCTGCTTAAGTATTGAGAACATTCAGTTTTCCTTTTTAGCTTGTTCTCTGGGTGATATTTGATACAATCTATCCAAAAATTCAGAAGATTGTATGAAAATGCACTGTGGGTACTTCATATTAATTTCTTCCAAAACTTAAATACAAGGTTTAATACTTTCTTTCTGCAAGGAGAAACGTGTAGCAGAGGTGAAAGGGATATTTTTCTATGACAACTTTTTCAAAGTGGTTCCTCCATCTTTTTTGTTTGGTCTAAGTGCTTTTTTATTACAAAGAAGAGAAGAAAAAAAAAAGAGCTGAAATCTTTTCTGTAACTTTAATTTTTCTTCTGCACTGTTTTGCGGTGATAAATTCAGCACTGTAAAATAAAACATTTACCTAAGAAAAAAACACACAATCAAACCTTAGTAATATCATCAGTGTGCTCTCCAAAAAAGGGAACAAATATAGTGCTCCGTATAAGGTGGTGATTTCTCAAGATGCTAGGTTTGCTTGATGTTTCAGGAAAAAAAATAAAATTAGTTTAAAACCTCTTCCATCCAATTCAGTTCACCTAACCCAGTGTAAGACCAGTGCTGACTTAAACTTACGTTATGAAGCTGAAATAATAGCTCGATGGTGACCTTGGTGGAATTTTGTTTCACTTTCAGAAAGTATTGGGCAGATTTCTTTACTGTGAAACTTCCCATCAGAGGTGGCATCTTGGCACATGGCATGAGGGACCCAACATTCATGGGCACTGGAAGCAGGAGCCAGATTTGGCTCAGTCAGCACATGCTGTTCAGTGCTGTGCAGAAGCTGGCATAGGTGCTACTCAACTACCCCATTAATATTTTGCTTCTAATATGCATTCTATACTTGCTTGCAATATCAAAGAGACATCTCTGATAAATACCATCTTAAGTTCAATATTCAGGGTACCTAGATTTAGCTTTAATGGAAGAGCACTGTATGAAGGGAAATATGGGAATGAAGAACTAACTTGGTGACAGTATTGGCAAGAAAAAATTTTAGCAAATGTAGCAAAGCAGGAAGATGGGAACAGTAGGGAATAGTAGGTGTTGGGTGCAGAAATCTTGGTCACAGTAAAGTAATACCTTCAAAATATGGGTAATTTAGTACTACCTCTACACAAAAGTAGAAGACTGACTCAGTCTGTCACACTAGTCCTTCCTCTAGCTAGTCTGTCCCCGCCCTATCAGGGTATATATACAACAGAGATTATGTTAGTCTGCCCCTCTATTTTAGCACAGCAAAGAATAGTTAGTTACCTAAGGAAACACCACAGTCTTTATTTCCAGCTATGTATGAAGATGTGTTTTAACTCAGCAGCACTTAGCACGTAGCTGTCTTATGGGTAAGTGTTCCAGAGAAGAGGTAAATGTAAACTGTCCTTCTTCATTTACAGACTCAAGATTTGGTACTTAAAGTTTAAATCTTGTCTAAGAATTATGTTGAAGCAAACACATCATTCTGCATTGTTGAAGAATTTTCAAGAGGTTTCAGGAAAGCAGTTAGCTTGGACATGACATTTATAGCACTACTGGTATATTCATTTATTTTTGCCCTTGATGAGTGCATTTGAAAAGAGTCCTTATAGTTGGAAGGTGTTCTGAGGTTTTTAAATGTTGCTAGCTTATCTTTTACTTATTTACCGACAAGTTTCTCTGCTCTGTAGGAAGTTTTTCAGAGCTCAGTCTTTCGTTTTGAGAGTCAAATTTTGTCCCTTTAGCCCTGAAATTGCTAAACAGTCCAGGTGCTTAAACTATTTTGAGTGACCCTCTTAACTTTCCTCCCAACCTGCAAAAGAGAAAAGTGTTTTCAATTTTAATAACTGTTCTTGTTAGATGCCTTAGTGGAAAGTAATCTGAAGCCTGTTAGTACTAAACCCTAATATTTGACTAACAGTCTAACTCTGGGCTAACTCTATATAATTTATCTGTGCTCAAATCCAAGTCTTTCAAGAAAGTGAGCACAAAATACTTAAAGGTATGTATGCACACTTTAAAATCAAAGAGATACAAATCTGATTTAGGCACTTCAGTAAATATTTCTTTCTCTTCACACTTTCCTTCTTGCCTTCTCAGGTATTATTATACCGAACTGCATCATTTTATCTCTTCATTTATACCAATTCTCAGATATTACATCAGGACTGTGGAATTAATAAATATCTTGATGATTAGTTTATACTTACACAGATATCCATGTGGATCTCTGTCCTAGTTAGGACAGCTGAGACCAGTTCATCATGGTATGGGTGTAACCCAAAACTGTGTATTCTATAGCCTTCCATGCCATTTCCCAGAAATTGTTAGGAGTAGAGACCTGTAGATGTTCCTGTCCTCATACCCTTTTATGGAATTCCCTGCTTTGAGGGAAGGACTGAGTATTCCTGCCTGAACTGGAGAATATATAAACTTGGAGTTTTGGAACCTTTACCACTCGTGGGATCCAGAGGAGGACTGCAGCTCACCGCTCTCAAACAGACTGAAACCAGCACCCTCAACTCGACTGCAATCACCACTGTTGACCAGACTGCAACAGCTCTCCCACCAGCAGGTTTTTTCCCCTCTCCCTTTACTTTGGACTCAGGGGGGGCCCAAGGAACACCACTTTGTTCATGCCCCAGGGTGCTGGGTTATACATTTGGGTTTTGTGGGTTAAAACCAAATTGCTTGACTGTATAATTGTACTTATTGTATTATTTTATTAAATTGTTATTCTGACTTATAATCTCTCTTTTGAGTTGAGTTCATTTCCCCTGCTGGTTAACTTTTAAACCAGCACAATCTCTTTATGAGTTAATTTTCCACAGTCTGTTAGATTAAGTACATTATAAGGTATTGCAGGTGTGATTTTAATCAATCTTCTCTGGGATTTGGGGGGAAGGAAGGGATTGGGTGTTTTGTTCTGTTTGTTTGGCTTTGGCTTTTCATGTAGTCTTTGGTAATATATTACATTTTTCTTTAGCCAAAAAGCAAACTTTTTAACATCATTGTTACAATTTTATCTAAAGAAAAAATTCTGTTTCTCTTTCCTGGAAAGAGCAATTTTGCCATTCCCAAACAGTGGTTCAACGGTACTATCCTGAAAATAAAGTTCACCCAAGAAAGGGACTTAAAATCAGAATGACTGGATTATGTCATTAATACAAAATGGGAACTTCACAAGACTGCATAGAGAAGAATGTTCCATCATGTTTGACGTCCACTGATAGTGTGGTCAACAACATCTCTTCATTATGAAGAGCAGCACATAGTTTTAAAAAAGTGTGGACAGCAAAATATCCTGTGAAAATGAAAGGGAGCAGGAGGGGTAGGACTGCCATCCCTGCCAGTTCAGCCTGTATGTCGCAGAGCAGACTGTTTGGAGACCTTTTTTTTTAAAAAACGTGACTGTCAGCTGATAATCAAACCTAGCTCCCATACCCTCTTTTCCACCGAAATTATCATAAGCTATTGGAAATCTAGCCGCAGGGTACTCACTGGCTAACTTCCTATTTGCCTCTGCCATCTGTCTGGAACTCAACCCAATGGACATAGGAGACTAGCTAGAAAAGAAATTAGTGTCCTATATTTTAAGTTGCATGTCATAATATTAATCAGAAGTTCTTCCAGTCTGTAAATGGTAGAAATGGTCCAAAGTAAAAAAATCCACAGCCTGATCATGCATTAGATCTAAAGTTTTCCAAATTTAGCAATGTTCCAATCTGTGGGTTTGATTTGGAGCCAGATGAAATTAACATATATTTAATAATAACCACAAAGGCTAACTAAAGATCTGTTTGTGCTAGTAACAACAACCCTTTTACTAGAGCTGTTCAAGCAGAAAAGTTCATTAATTGCTATATACAAAACAGTATGATTACTTATACTCTGTGACATTGCATCATTCATTACTTATGAAGCCTCTAACAACAATCAGGTGTCTATAAATTTTCCAGATTTTGTGTTTAGGTCAGCATTAAGTAGTTACTGATTGATCAAAATTCAAACCACGGATGATATGTTGCTTTTAAGAATATATCAAATTTGAGAGAATAAACAGCAGCATGTAATTTACTTACATTCAAAAATAGAGCATGATAAGAACTTTCAAAAAAAATTTACTCTGCATTTCTAAAGGACTGAAATTGTAAGATCATAATGGTTACCTAGGATGTGAGTCATTAACTGTAGAGTGGGCATCCTATCTAGTAAACATAAATTCTGATAAAGATGCTAATGCATCACTTTTCTGTATTGCTGACAGACTAGGCTGCAACCCTTCAGATTAAATTGTTTTATACTTTCAGTTGTTCTCCTTTTCCAATATGCTGCAAAACAAGCTTTATGAGAGATATTAAAAATTAAGGATAATCTGCCCATAGAACGAGTCTTAATATCAAAAAAAGGCAATATAATAACAGTAAACAGCTGGAGACGTGAGATCTCTGAATCTCTCCATAAGAAGAAAAGGAGGAAGCTGTTTTGCAAAGCACTGACCAGGAGTACTACTACTTAGGATATTTTTCCAGCAAAAAGATCAAAAGACTAGATAAAATTTTTTTATTTGTCTTTAATTTTCAGCAAAAGATCAAAAGACTAGATAAAATTTTTTTATTTGTCTTTAATTTTCAGCATATCTGCCAAAGAAAGTGTAATATTTTATATGATTTATATATAACATCCCTAAAATTAATGTGATCATTATTTTATGTATATAAAAATGGAGGCCAGTACAAACTTTCACTATCAATTGAAAGGTTTCAAATCCATTTACACATTTACTATAAAAAGTTGTACAGTACTGGGTTAGAAATATTTTGAAGAGCTAAGATACTTTAAGTCTTACTCCAAAGAGTTGAATGGCATGGTTTTTTAGGTTAAAGAGATTAATCTTTACTTCTATATGTTCACATCCACCACTTAAACTTCTCTCTAGTGTTTGTTCTCATGGTTTCTGATTGTCATATTTTAGCTACAAAACTACCATGCATATTCTGAAAAATTTTCATGCTCATCTGGCTTTGCTGTTTTAATATACACTGCCCCCAGGTACTGATTAAGGCTGATGGATTTCTCTTTTTGTCTCTTTGAAAATGGTGTTGCAGTGGTATAATTCCGGCAATAATTTTGTCTATTGGGCACAGAGTGGCTGGCAAGCAGCCAAGCAAAAAGGAGTTTGGATTGACAGGAAGTTGAACATGAGCCAGCAGCGTGCCCAGGTGGCCAAGAAGGCCAATGGCATCCTGGCCTGGAGCAGGAACAGTGTGGCCAACAGGACCAGGGAAATGATTCTTCACTTATACTCAGCACTGGTGAGGCCACACCTGGAGTATGTGTTCAGCTCTGGGCCCCTCAGTTCAGGAAGGATATTGAGGTGCTTGAGCAGGTCCAGAGAAGAGCAACAAGGCTGGTGAAGAGACTCAAGCACAAGTCCTATGAGGAGAGGCTGAGGGAGCTGGGGTTGTTCAGCCTGGAGAAGAGGAGGCTCAGGGGAGACCTCATCACTCTCTACAACTACCTGAGAGGAGGTTGTAGCCAGGAGGGGGTTGGTCTCTTCTACCAGGCAGCTATCAGTAAGACAAGAGGGCATGGTCTTAAGCTCTGCCAGGGGAGATTTAGGTTAGATATTAGGAAGAAATTTTTTACAGAGATCAGATATTGGAATGGGCTGCTCAGGTTGGTGGTGGATTCTCCATCTCTGGAGGTTTTTAAGATGAGAGTGGATGTGGCACTTAATGCCATGGTCTAGTAACCACAATGGTAGTGGATCAAGTGTTGGACTTGATGATCTCAGAGGTCACTTCGAACCCGGTTGATTCTATGATTCCCTTTCTCAAAATGTTCAATTTGCTTGGTGTCATATTCTTAAAATTGATGGGACCTTTTTAGCTGTGCAGTACCTATTTCCACATATTGTATAAGAGAAGGACATTCTTTTGACTGTGAACACTCATATCTGCAGACGTAAACATAATGCAGTCACCTTTTTTCAAGGTACTTTTCAAAGAGTTGATAAATTGATTCTTGTGAAGAATGCCACGTGAGGATTTTTTTTGTTTGTTTACATTGTCCTTGTTTTTCATTAATCTGGCAGCTGCAAAAATCAGCCTGGTGGAGAGGTTGCTGCTGCACATGGGAAGCATTACCTAACATTACCTAGTTGATTCTGAGGAAAGTTAATTGGGTATTTTAATGGAGTGTATTGGTATTTCCCATCTTCTGGAAGCCTTGATAGCCGCAAAAGGATCACTTGAGTTTTAACATTGACAAGCAGAACACGAGAACATGCTCAAACAGCCCTTTATGAAATTGGTGGTGATGGTGTACAGACTAAAGGATCTGGTTTTAGCTGAAACAGCTATAATACATTCATATGTGCTATTATTTGGTGGATCACAAATGAAATCAATACCAATTGTGTCTTGGCAACCCACCAAGAAATTACAGTTACCTGTGGATTCAGTGTGTGAACACCACAATTTAACTTTGAAACTATTTTCTAAAAGCAATTGAGAAAGGAGATTACTATCTGAACATAACTCGCTATTGTGTATGGATAAAATCACAGACTGAGCTGGTATCTCAAAAATCTAATTCTGATCAAAAAGAGCATCTTCAATTTTGAAAGGCTTGAGAACTGATTTGCATTAGAAGATCCATACACATTAGACAGCATCAATATGGTGTAATTCCCTGATTTTGTGAGAAAGAAACAGACATAGCAACAATGCCAGGTTGTTATAATTAAAAGACAAAGGAAAACTTCAGTTCATCCTAAGAATAAGCAGTATATGTCTTATTGGGCCATTTTACTCAAAGTGTTGATTATTGTAGCTAAACATTTCTCTTAAACAGTCCCTCCAGCATCAGCTTCAGTGTCTGACATAGAAAATGCCTTAAATTCACTAATGTACTAGAGACTGTTTCTGCCTGGTTTTATTTATAATGTGTTCTCTTAGGTAAATCTCCTTTCATTTAGTTGAAATTGTACATCACCTTTTATCAAAACTAATTAAGCACTTCCAGAAAGAGCCTTTTTTTAGTGAAATTCAACTGGCATCACTTTATATTCTATAAAATATACAGGGAAATGTCAGAATTTGGTAAAACAGTGTCTACTGTTAATCATCATATTGCCTTTTGATCTTTATTGAGTGAGGTCAAAACATTTACTGAATTTCATTTCATGACCACAACTCATTGCCTTGTGTTCAGCCTAAAATTGAACATGGTGACTTTGACCAGCAAGTGGATGAAGTTACATGGATATTGACCTTCCTTTTCTATGAGGGCATATTTATTTCTCTGTGGAATAGGAGAGCAATCTCAAAGTATTCAGGATTTCTTTTTACTCCTTTGGTGTTTCTGTATTGCTGGATAATTCTAAAATTTTATTCTTTCCTCCAGACCTAGCTAGTGAGAATTCTGATTTAATACCTTCTGGAACAGATAGTTAAAAAACCCTCTGTCTATTGCTGCTGTAGAGTTGCCTAGAAACTCTTAAAGCTTCAAAGCTAGAGCAGACCAAAGAGAATTTTTTTCTTGTGTCCAACTCTCTAGTTGCTGCTAAGTCAGCTTGGGATTTAATTCAAGTTTCTGATCCACATCCCTACAGCTCTTTCTGGTAATAACTCTATCTTTCCAGTGAAATAGGATTTGTCTTTCAGTTTAGTGGGCAGAATTAGCAGGGACAAGATGCATTCTGTTGAGAGAACCCTTGAACATTGGATTCACTGCAGCTGGAGATCCATCTGAGCCAGTCTTGACTCCCGCAGGGTAGGATAAAAGGCTCATCTTTTTGTTCTGCCTTTCCCCATCTTGGATTGCAGACTGCTCTTAGCAACTATTCTGGATGCTGCCTTGTTTTGTTCCATTTTTAAAATAAGCTACTACACTGCAGGAACAAATACTGAACTTTATTTCTGTGTGTAGTGTGAAAATGGTGACAGCCATTATAAAAATGAACAGGAAGAAAAAAATACTTTACAAGACTTTGTTTAGTTTTGTCGTATTTGGAGTCTTATCTATAATATTGAGGAAGGCATGATGCATTCATACACCATCAAACATTTAGCATTTTTCATATATTGTTTGTGAACAGTTAATATGTAAAACCAGATTAAATTCTTCAGGTATAAATAAAAACCAGAACTCTCTTTTTGACAGCTATCCTAATGTTTGCAGCTGTTAAATGTGTATTTGTAACTCTGTCAGGGGCAGAAGTTGAAGGAGATTCAGCTGATCCTTGCAAGATAGTTATGGCAGTGTTTTTCTAGTTTATCTCCATATCAGAGAGTGATCAAAGTTAGACTGGAAGCATGATGGAAAGAGAATGATGTGGAAGGGGGAGATTGAAATAGTCAATCGAAGAGAGGATGCAATCAAGGCAAGAAGGATTTAAAAGCAACATTAGGGTGTATTACAGAAAGACATACATGGAAAGTAGGGAAAGGGAAAAGTTGTTAGATGATGAGGGAGGATGATGTAGATTATGCAAAAGGCCCTGGCTTTTTTGTGTGTTCGTGGGCCCAAATTTCTCTTGCCAGCTTTGATTGTCATCAATAAAACTGCTTCCTCACCATTACCATATGTATCTGGAAGCTAGCCACACTCCTTGTTTAACCACAGTACATGCTTTGGAAATTTCATTTAAATGTCAAAACTGTCTGTTTGAATTGAATTGGATTCTATTTAACTATTTGCTTTTATCTAAGTCAACTTCCAGCACCAAAATAGCTGCTGAATTTTCTAACTTTTAACCTTTTCCTCTCCATTTCTTACTTTCTGCATTTTGATTTCGTTATGTGACTGTCTCACACACACACTAATAAAAGAGGAGTGAAGGAGGTCTGGAATTTTGGCCCAAACTCTGTAAAGTTTAATAATGGCATAGCTTTGAACTATAATGTGTAGCAGGACAATGGTTCATAAAATGCTCTTTCCAGTGCTCTCTTTGGATCATCTAACTCTTGTTGTTCATGATTACCAAGATGTCACAGTGCATGGTTAGAACCATCTCTTTCATCCTTTTGTCTTATGCCCTTTTTGGTTTTTCTTAGGGACTTATGGAGGGTGGAACAAGTCAGTTATTTACATTTTTGCAACTCTAACAAAAATATTCATCTGTTTTGTAAAAAAAAAAAACACCCTCATTTAAAAGATCTTTTCATGATCTTTTCATACTTCATCCAAATATTTTAGAACTCTGTCAAATTTTGACTGAGTTTGTCAGCCCTTTTTCAGCAGACATTAAATCATCTGTATGCATCTTACTGGAAGACTTTTCAGTTTGTTATCTATTAATAACTGGAAAAAACAGCTGGTGCCAAAGCTACACCATATGGCAGATCTTCAATGACACAAGTGCTTAAGGTGATATAATAACGAATGAAAAATGGAAGAATTAGTTGATGATACATAGCATAGAAGACAGGCTTTGAGGGATCACCATTTGTATGGATCATACAAACAGTTCTGACCTGGCTGTTCAATACAAGGGCAAGGTCTTTCATTTATGATTATTATTAAAATGGATGACTGTATTTTGGAGCAGTACCAGTTGAGCAGACAGTTCTGACTAACCTCTTGTCTACAGAATAACCTGAATCCTATTGTCCCTCTTTAGTCTTGCATAACTTAGGAATGCAGAGTAATATAACATATAGCCCTGATTGTACTTCATTTTTTTACCACTTTCCTATTAAAGTTCTCTTGCTTCAAGCTGTGCCTTGCCTATTTTAGCATCTAACCTTCTTTTCTGCTGGTTCCATTATGTTTCATTAGCTATGTTTTTACTGCTTCATCTCTCATTTGTTGTCTGCTTCAGCTTTTTGCTCTCTTTCTTTCAGTATAAAATACTCTTTCACAGTATAAAATGAACTACAGATGCTTTAATATTAAACATCTTTAAAACATACAGAAAACATGGATGTTTTATCTGATTTTCCTTGTCCCTTTGTCTCTGAACTCCTACTATCTGTAGCTCTTCCCTTAGCTGTACTTTTTTTAACTATTTTTCTCAACTTAATCCTTTACTGGTCTTCATCATTACTTTGTTCTTCTTCCACAAAAGTCCTCACTGCCACTCCTTATTTCTCCTTTCTTACCTTGCTTGATGCACAAGCAGAGACACTGATCTCTGTGCCATCTGTCCTCTCTCCCTATTCACAACCTTTCATTTGCCTACAAAACAAAAGCTCAGGCAATCTTTCTGGCGCTTCCACAAGAGTAAGTTGTGCTCACGTCAGGCTTAGTATGATGTAAACAGATCTCAAATTCATTCCTATTGCCGAGTTTTTCTTTCTTGGTGATTATGTAAAGTGATTTATCACTCAGGCACATTATTCCAAATAATTATTTCACTCCTAGAAATACCACTGAACTATCACTTCCATCGTGTATGTGAATGTGAAACTCTCGGGCTCTTTGCAGCCCTGGATCTATTATTCCAGGTTCCGTTTCATTACTGTTGACAAACACTGCCTTCACCTGTAAGTGCCTATCCTGAATGCAGCTGCAGTGGATGTTATCCTGCCCATTATTTCCTCCTTTCCTCTTTGTCCAACATGATGAGTTTGCTCTTTAGTTTCAAAGCTTTTCATGGGAAATCACCAGTTATCCTTCAACCATTTCTTTGCATATTTTCACTAGCAGTGAGTAGTTACATAGAAGCAAGAACCTTTGTGCTTTTCCTCCTGGGATAGTTTTCTTAATTTTCCTCTGGAAAACTATCTTTTGATGGACTGCTTGCACATTACTTGATAACTGTTATCTGTGCCAATCATTTCTGCACACTGAAATCATGTTATCATGGCACTGCCTCCCGCACTTAGCTGTCTCATATTACTTATATGATATGCACCATTTTTAGTTTGTCACCCATATCTTGAAGGAGGTTTTTTTAAACTTACTCTATGGAGATTTTTGGGCTTATTTTCAGGTAGAATGATCTACATCTGTTTGTGCTCAGTTCTGCAACTGTGAGCTGGTGTTTTGCTGCATCTTCAATAAAAACTACTGATGCTGTTTGATAGTACAGCGTTTGGGATAGAAATAGATAATTTATTGTTTTCTTCTGAATTCCCTTTTCTGGTATGTTTAAACATTCCTTTTATTTTCTAGTTTAAATATCTTTACTTTTTACATAAATTCACTTCTTTTTTTTGGTACTTCTCATAATTTTTTTCCTTTTTTTTTATCTTTCATTCAAGTTAGCATGTCCAAAGCTATAGTTTTCTGTAATTCTATCATCTAGTTATTCAGTACACTTCAGCATAAAGTATTTCCTATGTGTCAAGCTTATCTTCTGAATAATCCACTATTCATTTTAACGTTTTTGTCTAGCTGTCCACAGTCATATAACTTTTTGTCTAAAGATTTGTATTAAAGATATATTCTTCCAGAAAAAGTCTGTAGTAATGTCTTTTGTGCTGTTCTCTAAAAGGAACTGTCCCTTAAAGTCATCAATTATATATGACTTCTGCATTTTTAAGTACCAGGACACTATTGTTTTGCTAAAAATACATCCACTGAAATCTATGCCTTTATGATGTGACTGCATGTCTAAATCTTTTGTGTCAAATGTTCTTCGGACTAAATCCCAAGTCTTTTCTTATCCACACCTCAAGCAGTCTCTCAACAGCCTCTTCTTTAAAGGCAGAGTTAACTACATCTGCCTAATTTTTTTCTGTTGAATTTATTTCTCCACTTTCTAGCTTTTACATTTTAACATAATGGCACTGAACAGACCTCACTCAGGAGAGTCATAGAATTGGTGAATTCTCTCAGCTATATGCAGCAGTTCCCCAGGATGCACCAGAGTATCTTCATGCCCTTCCATGGCTATTCAATATTCCTTTCATAGATCCCCTAAGTGAGGAAGAATGCTCATCCAGTAGCTTCCTCTTGTTAAAAATGATGTAGAATATTTCTTTTCCATTTAATTCCCTCAAATGCCATGAGGTATGAGTGTTCAGACTGTCTTCTTATCCAAAGTGTTGGACTGAAGTTAATATCCCCAGTGTTTGTACAATCCAGTCTTTTTCCTCAGTGTTCTCATAACAGCACCTAGCACTTTGTTGCTTTTCGTCCTTTTCGGCTGTTCAGTAAAATCTAGCTGAATGTAGTCCCACAATTCAAGATGATACAGCAATTCTGTCTTTTTTTTAAGAGCTCCACTAAGCTATCACTAAGAGCACTTAAAGCAGGAGAGTTCTTGCTTTCTTGTACTATATTTGTTTACAGTTTTACATATTTATTTTGTTTTAGCAAAGCTTTCTCCTTGCTGTTTTACTTAGTTTTTTCCATTTTCAAAGAATTTGCAATTCAAGAGGGAACAAGATGAAGTTATACCAGGAATGAGGCCATCTGTTTTCTCTGTTAGGGGCACTGTCTTTCCAAATGGAAAAAGCTCTTTGGAAGCTCTTTCCAGTTTCTTACAGAGTCATTCATTTGCCATAACAAAATTTTGAGATTAATATGAATTTAGATGCCTTCAGTTATCTAAGACATCAGTAGGGTCATATAGTATATGACACAGGACTACCAGAAGCCCCCCAGCCATCTGGAGCAGCAGCAAAACTTCAAATGGAGTACACTAGCAATATTAAAATGGTACTAGAAAGGACATGGAGGCAGCTGAGCTGCTCCCTTAGGATATACACCAATGCTTTCTGTGCCCACCTTACAGAGTTGCACAGTTTAGCAAGAATTAATATTTTAATGGCAAATGCTGAGAATAGAGAGTGACTGGAAGCATTGTGTTTTCTGTAGATCAGGTTGAAGCTGCATGCAGAGCAGCAGGGAGGGACATTTCCTGTTCTTAGGAGTAAGTAAGTCTTTTGTAGGTCAGTTTCCTCAACTGTGAAATGTACAAGTATTCACAGATTCAAACACAATCTTCTTTTAAAGCATTTCACCCCTGTTTTGTCTCTAAAGCTTTCGTAGGTTATATTTCACTGTGTCATGGTTTAACCCCAAGTGGTAACTCAGCGCCACACAGCTTACTCACTCCCTCCCAGTTGGACAGGGGAGAGAATTGCGAGGGTAACAGTGGGAGAAAACTTGTGGCTTGAGATATAGACAGTTTAACAGGTAAAGTAAAAGCCTCACAGGCAAGCAAAGCCAATCAAGGAATTAATTCTCCACTTCCCATGGGTAGGCAGGTGTTCAGCCTCTCCAGGATAGCTGGGCTCCATCGCTCATAATGATGACTTGGGAAGACAGACACCACTCTCAATGTACCCCCCTTCTTCCTTCTTCCCCCAGCTTTATATGCTAAGCATGATGCCATATCCTATGGAATTTCCCTGCAGTCAGTTGGGGTTAGCTCTTCTGTGTCTCCTCCCAACCTCCCATGCACCCCCAGCTGGTGTGGGATAAGGAGCAGAAAAGGCCTTGGTTCTATGTGAGCACTGCTCAGCAGTAGAGGAAAACATCCCTGAGTTATCTGCACTGTTTTCATCATAAGTCCAAAACACAGCCTCAGAGTAGTGAAGAAAATTTTCTCTCTCCCAAAAAAAGGCAGCACAAACTGTCAAGAATCTTTACAGTCCACTAAATTCTGGGAGCTGGCATAATATCTAGAATAAAATAGGCATTTATTTGTGGTTTGGTTTGGTACCATGAAACAAATTAATTGTGACAAATCCACATATATATGTATGGTGTTCAAAACTACTACAAAGTAACAGTGCATGGTTTGTGAGTTGGTACAGGATTACTCCTGATCACTAAACTAGATTCACAAGTATCACAAGACTATTTACATCTAGCATAAATTTGGAGAATGTTGATGGGATGCCTTATTTGTCTCTGGTGAAAACTTGGTAATATACAGAATGCTTTGTTGGCTGCTCTTTTTATCAGACTAGTTTCCTGTTTCAGAAATCATCCAAAAATATTACCATTTCTAGCAGTGAGTTACAAGAATATAAATTATCCTACTATTATGAGCTAGGATATATCTCAAAAACAGTTGTCCACATTTCCTACTTTTTTGAGAGAGGACTTGTTGTTGTTGTAGTGGGTTGACCCTGGCTGGATGTCAGGTACCCATTAAAGCCACTCACTCGCTCTTCCTCTGCAACTAGACAGAGGAGAGAAAAAAAAACAGCTAAGGATTCATGACTTGAGATAACAGCTGGGACAGGTCAGATACTGATTACCTTCAAGGGCAAAACAGACTCAAAGTGAGGATATTAATTAAATTTATTACCAACAGGATAAAAGCTAAAGAGTGAGAAATTAATAATCTTAAAAACACTTCCCCCCACCCCTCCTTCCTTCCATGTTCTCCCTCCTCCCCTCCAGCGGTGCAAGAGGAGGGGGAATGGGGGTTACGGTCATTTGTTGTTTCTGCCGCTGCTCAGGGAGAGGAGTCCTTCCCCTGCTCCCGTGGGGTCCCTCCCATGGGAGACAGTCCTTGATGGACCTCTCCAGCATGAGTCCATCCCTTGGGCAACAGTTCTTCCCAAACTGCTGTCCCGTGGGTCACTCCTCCATGGGGTGCAGTCCTTCATGAATGAGCTGACCTGATGTGGGTCCCCCACAGGGGCCACAAGTCCTACCTGGGAAAAACCTGCTCCAGCATGGGCTTCCTTCTCCATGGAAGGAGAAGGTCTCTGGCAGGACCCTGCTCCATCCTGGGCCTCCCACGGGTCACAGCCTCCTTCATGCATCCACCTGCTCCAGCATGGGAAATACCTTTCTGTTCTTAAATGTGTTATCACAGAGGTGTTACTGTTACTCCTGATTGGCTCGGCCTTGGCCAGTGGCAGGAAGTCCATCCTGGAGCCAGCTGGCATTAGCTCCACCAGACAGGGGAAGCTTCTAGCAATTTCTGACAGAAGCCACCCCTGTAGCCCCTACCTGCTACCAAAACCCAGTCACAGAAACCCACTACAGTCATATGCCTGCATGGCCAGTTGTCACTGAACTTTATTTTATATGCCTCTTCATTTCACACTAAACTTTTCCATCCACATTAATATTACGGTCAAAAAAAAAATTTACTATCAACCATCTTACTCCTTTATTGCAATTATTTTTATCAGACTCTAATACTAGATTTAGGACAACAATCATAATATTTTTCCATGACAGGATGTAGCACAGTAGGAAGCTTTTATTCCAACATATTGTCAGGGTAGAACTTAGTGCCTTCCAGTGCTGCATGCAGGTGTAAGTAGAGGATTAGGATACTAATGCTAGAAGCAAACATTTACAGAATTAATGCAGAGACTAAGCAAGGTCAAGATTAGATTACTTGAAAGTTCTCCTGTTTCTCAAATTGTAGACACCAACCTCCCTCTTTTCCCTCCTCCTCTTTCTTCTCAGATGCGAAGACATTTTTTCTTCTCATAAGAAAATAGAAGGATGTTAGCAGTAAGATAAAAACTTAAACATTTTATATTTCTCATACTTGAAAATCCCAGTCCACACTTTCTTAGGACCTCTGACCCAGTCCCAGCTCTTATACCAAATGCTTTAGTTAACAAATCACAGTATCACTTACATTCCACCTTAACACCTCTAATTTTCTTCAAGTTATGCAGATTTGAGAAATGTGTAATTAGGAATACACAACCTGCTGACTTCTTATGATACAACAGAATCAGTAAATAGAAAAAGTGCTGAGCATTCCTGTATACATATTTGTGACATATAGGGAGCTTTGGTGCAATTTTCTGTGCAGGAATAATTGTTTGATGTCTGTTCAGGGAGTGGGAAACTAAAGTTAGCAGAATGAGTGCTAGGAAAACTAGTTATCAGTTGTACAGTATTTCCCACTTTGTTTCAAAATCTTGAAAGGCACTCTAAGTCATTCAAGACTTATTGCAGCATTCTTGAATAGTGGTGATGTGAAAGGCCAGGTAGAGTGAAATCTTGTTCTGCAAGTAAATATCATATAAACTTAATACCCTGCTGTATGCAAATTTAAGTGAATTAAAGTATTAACCTTCATAAGTAGCTTATCATCATAAAAAAATAACATATGGTGTATGGATAACACAACTCTGGTTGATACCTCCTTGGACTCTACCAAGTTGTCATGCTGAACTTGTATGCCTTCATGCTTCATGAAGTCCAGAGGGAGCCCGCACATTACCTGTGCCCTGGCTCTCCAGGATTCCTTTGGTTAAATGGATTTCTCTTTTTAGCAATTTAGTTTGTCAGCTCTTGCAACTGGCACCAGTTTTTCACAGACTATTCTGTAACTCAAGTACACCTTCTTCCACAGTGCCAGTCTTTAAAGTAATTTAGTTCAAATTTCATCCCTTTAAAGAATATGACTGTTGATCACCTGAAGCCAAGCTTTATGGAACTCATGCCTATGCAAGAATAACATCAAGTTTTGGAATTCACCTCTGTTTTTCAACCAGGCTACACTGATGTTTTTATTGTATAATTAATCATGAGAGTTGCTTCTGTATTATTCCAGCTACATCAGTAATTCTGTATCATTCAGGTTAACATGTAGGGTGAAGAAATACTTTAAAATATATCCAGTTACCTTATACTTCATCAATATTACATAATTTTAAGAAGTTCATCTGCAAAATCTATGGAGGAAAAAATCTTTTCCTTTAGCCATGTTATTCTTCATCCTGTATTCTCAGAGTGTGTGTGGGACATACAGGTACTGAAGAGCATCTCTTTGCCTCCATTGGTAGGTGCACTGGTTTTTACTTCCATGTTCACTAGACTTCTCTGCAGGAGAAACAATCTGCTCTTTCTCATCTGACCCCTTGATTCTGTGTTTTGAAAAAGTTTGAAAGCAAATGAAGTCTGAGTTTTTGTTCCTTCTTTTTGAATATATAACAGAAGTAGTCCTAAGCAAGTGAAAGAAAGACAGATGTAAAAAAGACCTTGAAAAAAGTATTGAGAAAATCTGAAAGTGAAGTTGCAACCTTGATTTGGGCAAGTTATGATTGAGAAGCAGAGAGTGATGAAGAGAGACTAATATGATTAATTCTGAGGACAGAAGTCACATAGAATTTTCATCTGTATCCCCATAAAATATCAAATATATTTTTGAAAGATTTGTGGGGGTTTTCATAAGTTAGAGAGTCTGCTAAAAGGTGTCATGTTAATCATGTTGACTGAAGTGCTTTCAGAATAATTTTATATATCGCCTAACCTTTTCTTTGTATAATACATAATTTAACAACAACGCATCTGAACACAAAAAATTTGTCATTTGAAAACTTGACAAGGGCCTAGGCTAACCTAGAGCAATGAGTGAGTAGTAGAAAAAAAATTTTTAGGACTTACATGCATTTCGAAAATGGTGATATAATAAGTTTTCTCAATTTATGCCATCTAGTTTTGGAAGAGAAAATATTCCCAAGGTTCAATCAACAGTCCATGAAAAATCATTGTAAACATTTTCACAAATATGCCTACTAAGTAATCAAAACAAGAAAAATGCTACTGTAACTTTCATGTGACAGGGGCTTCTTACAGCTCAGCTTCTTGAGATTGAAATGCATGAAAAAGATGCTAAACATGAAATATAGAAAAATATATACGCAAAAACATCTCTGTTGGTATGCCCCACATTATATTCTATACATTATATTCTCTACCAATGGCCAACATTTATCTGGACTTCCTTTCCTGTGCATTTCTTCTGTGTCAACATGAAGTCAGAATACAGTTTAAATACACAGTTGGAAGTAGTAGCTGGAAGGCACTTTCATTTTGTTGAATCTCATGACCTCATAGATAGAAAGATTACAAACTGTAAGACACCAATGAATCCGCAATGATTTTTAACAAATAATGTTTTTACCATTTTTCTTTCAATTCTTTTTTAAAAAACAGGTGGTTGTCTTATAGCCAAATAACTGATGTACATTAGCTGTCTCGATTTAAGACCATAACAGAGACAAGGTATGAGTAATTTTTTTTCTACCACTCTGTAACAAGGTGAGGTTAACATTAAAGCCTGATCTCACCTACCAACATCATGGTCAAAAATTTCATTTCCATTAGGATTTTACAGAAATCTCACTAATGCATACAGTTATCTTCTTGTAAAAAAAGTGGGTTTTTGACAATGAAAACACAGCCTAAGTCTACATAGTAAGACAGATGGGGCTGGTTGTGTGAGTGAACAGGATTTGGTTCCGTATGGCTCTCAATCAGAGAAGCCATAAGCAGAATGGAGCAAAATAGCAGGAGGTAGCTGAAAAATATGAGAGGGACATTTGGAATAGAAAGAATGAGTATCAATAAAAAAAGCAGGTTTATAAGCTAATATTAATTTTGGAAAATTTTCTGCCAGTAGATATATCTTGCTAAGAACTGTTTATTGCAATAACAGATGTATACAATTGTATCCTGAGAAAATGGCATTGGCTAACATCAATCCCATATGCTTTTTGTTTTAAGGGAAAAAAAAGTAAGGTAGTTATGCTCCAACCATTCTGCCAACGTTAGTTCATTTACAATGCCAAGCTGTCTCTTTTTAATCTAAAAGTTATAACCTGCAATGTTACCTGATTTACATTTCAAATTGACAGGTCACTACAAACTTCTATAGTGGTTAACAGATGTTCATATGAGCTGTACTTAGCCATAGAGCACCTTAAAGAAAAACATGCCAATGGAATGTCAAAAATCTCCATCAGAAATGCCAGGGGGCTAAGTCTTTCAAAAATATTGGTGTTTGCTGTTAGTTTTGCTGTAATCCCTTGTTCTTTGTCCCACTGGCTTTCCATGAACCACAGACTACTACTGATTGCTTTAGAAATTTTTATTCACTCAAAAAATAACTTCAAGACTCAGAGGTAAAGTAGAATTGCAATATATATGTGGATTTACTTAAGCTCCATGTTTCTGCACATCTTCATAGACAGTGCCTTGCTCAGATGTAAAAAGACTTGTACTGTTATGATGTCACTGCCACCATATTTGTACTTGATTAAATGTCTCATGACAGTTAACAGTGATCATAACAATTCATAACAAATCATAAAAACAAGACCAGGTGCCAGGTGCTTCACTTTGACCACAACAACCCCCTGCAGCACTACAGGCTGGGCACAGAGTGGCTGGAGACCAGCCAGACAGAAAGGGACCTGGGAGTTTGGATTGACAGGAAGCTGATCATGAGCCAGCGGTGTGCCCAGGTGGACAAGAAGACCAGTGGCGTCCTGGCCTGGATCAGGAACAGTGTGGCCAGCAGGTCCAAGGAAGTGATTCTTCCCCTGTACTCAGTGCTGGTAAGGCCACACCTCGAGTACTGTGTCCAGTTCTGGGCCCCGCAGTTCAGGAAGGATATTGAGGTGCTGGAGCAGGTCCAGAGAAGAGCAACAAGGCTGGTGAAGAGACTCAAGCACAAGTCCTATGAGGAGAGGCTGAGGGAGCTGGGGTTTTTCAGCCTGGAGAAGAGGAGGCTCAGGGGAGACCTCATCACTCTCTACAACTCCCTGAAAGGAGGTTGAAGCCAGGAGGGGGTTGGTCTCTTCTACCAGGCAACCAGCAGTAAGACAAGAGCTTAAGCTGTGCCAGGGGAGGTTTAGGTTGGATATTAGGAAGAAATTTTTTACAGAGAGAGTAATCAGACATTGGAATGGGCTGCTCAGGTTGGTGGTAGATTCTCTGTCCCTGGAGGTTTTTAAGATGAGAGTGGATGTGGCACTTAGTGCCATGGTCTAGTAACCACAATGGTGTTGGATCAAGCGTTGGACTCGATGATCTCAGAGGTCTTTTCCAATCCAGTTGATTCTATTAGTCTATGATTCTATGACAACAAAAAGGAAAGAAACTAATTGTTAATATTACACTGTTGAGGGACATATGAAGCTATTCCTTAACTTGAGAAATGAGGAGAAAAAATTAGTAAAGTATGACAGAAGTTGTCAAAAAAGTTAGTTGTAACTTTGTAATTTAAAAGCAAAGACATTTTCTACAAATCTTTGTGTCCAAATTCTTCCCTCAAGATTGTTATATTTCTAAGTAACTCTATGAATGAATTAGGGTTTGCAGTGGTGAGCAGTAGGTCAGAATCAGGTCCTCAGAGTTTGATTCATTCACTTGACCACAGGCATCTATTCTCAAACCTGTGAATAATTTCACAGCTTGGGCTGAAGTATTATGGTTTGTTCTCACCTCTCACTGATATATATATGCTCAGAATGACAATTCACTTCAAAGTCATGATATACCTTCCAATAGGTCTTAAAAGCAGTCTGATCAGTACTTTTGTAGACAGAGAATTACTTGGGGCCTCAACATTCCTCATTTAAGGAGAAAACACAGTCTCTGGCACAGTCTGGAGCATGGATTCATGACCCACTCCCTCATACCACAGGCTCTTTTAGAGAACAGCAGGCTGATGCTGAAATCAGCAACATCATCAGTGCTCTCCTGCCTTTGCCCTTTCGTATAGGGCAGAAAAATAGCACAAGAAATGTAGAGGGCTTTGTGAATAACAGAAGGAATAGAGAGGGTTTTTCTCAGGCCTAGTGATGTGCATACACATTGCAGGCTGCCTGAACATAGCACTCTTGCTCCATCTGGAAGGTTTCCGAGAACAAGCTTCAATTTTCTTTGGAACAAGAATATTCCAGCATATGAAGCATCTTCACAATGCTCTCCTCCTTATGGATAATATTCAAGTATTTCTGAGTGAACATTCCTCTTAAATTCTGATCAGTCCAAATCAACATGTGGATTTGGGTGGCCACAGCTGGATGAGGTTCAGTGGCCAAAGAGGGCGGGCTCATGTTCCCATTTCAGTGAAAGCAGATTTCCGCCTCCAATTTAGTAGAACCTATGATGACAGCTCACAATGTCTTCCCTGGATCAGAACAAGTACCTCTGTATTCCTGGCAAAAACTTGTTATTTCTTATCTTGGCATATTCTTATAGGGCTCCAAACCTCTTTATTTTCATATCTAAAAGTTTGCTTAATTTTATTGTTGGAATGGAGATAGTACTCTCCCATTCATTTTATGAGGCACTGTATTGTCACCACTTTGTGAGATGCCTTCTTTGCATGTTTTTTTTTATCCTATTGAGTTTGCATGGGAATAAAGTTTCAAATGTTATTTGATACTAGCTGTACTAACAGCACGTACATTCCTCTGTAGACACTGTGAAGGATTGAAAGAAACAGCATTTAAGGATGCTAATCACAGGGCATGGCTCTAGTTACTCTGCCAGCATCTCACTGTGATCTGGATCATCCCTTAGGTCATCCCCTCATTTATTACTTTTCCTGGTTTCAGCTACGATAGACTTAATTTTCCTCCTAATAGCTGGTACAATGTCGTGTTTTGGATTCAGTGCGAGAATAATGTTAATAATACATTGATGTTTAAGTTGTTGCTGAGCAGTGCTTACCTTAAATCAAAGGCTTTTCGTGCCTCGTGATCTGACAGTGAGGAAGTACACTCTGGCCCCCACCCAAAGCATCCGTTTAGTTGTAATAGAGCCTTTGAGCATTACAATTACAATAACTCACTTTTCCCTGGACTTTTTGAGGCAGAAGAATTTTAGCATACAGCCTTTGTTATCTTGTTTCCTCTTCCCTAAGTACCTTCCTGAAAACTTAAGGCTCCCATTTCTCATGAGAATGAAATGTTCTGGGGAAACACTCCAGGTGGACTTTTTAGCTGTAAGATGAATTTATTTAACTTTTAATTAAATTATTTTGGTTTTCCCCCATAATTGAGAGCCTGTGTTTCACTGTGTGACTGCTCAGGAGGTTGAAACTCTGTGCTGGAGCTGTCATCTGCAAAATGTGCAACTCATAGCCTGAGGAAAGACGAGCAAGGATGGATACCAGTCACTTCTCCAGTTTCCCTTTCTGTGCTGCTGCATGGCTTATTGCACAAGTGAAAAGCCCTGAGGGACCAGTCTCAATTACAGTAGCCTGCCATGCCCTTTTTCATGGCTATGCTGGAGGTGGTTGGGACAAAGCAAGTCAAACCATCTGTTGAAATCACAGCTGTCTCCTTGCCTCCAGCAAGCCCTGTTCTGTCTGTGCTTGCATCTCCAGGGCCACATTGCCCACACTTGGATTAGCATGAGACTCCTCTCTAACAAAACATTAAACACACTTTAGTTTGGACACCGAAGTCCTTGCTTGGATTTTAACATTCCTGCCTTGCTTTCATGCTTCTCGTGTCCACCTTTCAACCCATGAAGCATTATTTTGTAATACTGAAATAGTATAGTCCTGTTATACCTGGCCACTCAGTCTCCAGGACCACATTGTTGGTGGGGCAAAGATGTTCTGATGCCATTCCAAAGGGATCTGCAGGTAGTGGCTTTGCAGTACCTTTACATGCTACCTTTACTGGAGGAATCAATTAAAAGTGGAGCTTGAAGACTGCTTTTTACATATTCCTCACACTTTTTTTTGGCAGGGAGGGGAAGGGAAGACACTGAGCAAAGCATAAATCCACTCCTTTTCCCAACACTTTGCTTGCAGAACTGCAGAGCAACTAATAATGCCTAACGTTTTAAGAATAGGTTGAAACCAAGTTCTCTACTCATAAAGGACCTTAATCAACATGTCAGACGTGTCAGGAATTGAGCTTGTGTAGCCTTCTTTCTACAATCCTTCCCCATATAAGGAGCAGTCCTTTCTCATGCAAATGGTCCCTAAAACCTATTTGATTTCTGAATGAGTAATGCCATTCAGGACTGGCCCTGCTTCCTCTCACAAATCACGGCTCCTATATCCAGACAAACTTTTACCAATTTCATGAGCAAAAGGCAAAAGGCACCCTTTTCAAAATATCCTATGCTGGTTCTGCAAACATTATCACTCTAAGGAAGGATATAATTACCCATGCTCATTGACACCTATTAATGTCAGACTCTACCCTCTCCAAAAAAGAAAAAAGAAAAAAAAAAAAATCAAACTCCATTGAAATGCAAAACTCTTTATACATGAGCATAGAGTTTTGGAAATTGACCAAATCTAGAAAAATAATCTAACTTCATTGAATCTCATGGGAGTGATTATAAATCAGACATAAGTTGCAAAAAAAGATTCTATATATGTTTTGAACAGTAAATTCTGGCCATTTGCTGGGCAGTAAAATGGACTTTTAGCCAGATAATGAAATAATAACACACTGACTGTATTTCTCTAGATGTTTCCAGGAAAGGAAATATAAAATCACTTTGGTTTTTTAAGCAGATTTTCAAATTTTGTATTTTTAATAGTTTCATTTTCAGTCAGTTGGCAAAAGAGCAATACCCAAAAAAAAAAAGCTGAATTCAGTCTTTCTTCCCCATGCAAGTTATGGCAGTGATTTAGACAGAATGACTGATGCTGGTTGAGTAAAATGTGGAATAATTAGCACAACCTGCCTGGGTCAGGCCCATAGAGATCATAGGGTTCAAGGGAAAAAAGACTATTTCTTAATCAAGGCATAGCATTCACTTCTGATCTTACTGAAGATGAAGAGTGTTTGCAGCCGACTTCCTCAACAGTACTTGTATTTTATGCCAAACTCACCACCTTTTGAACTAAACCTTTGGACTGAATTTAAAGTTAAATTAACAGCTAAGTGATTAGTTCATTTAAAATGAACTTATTTAAACTGCCAACTCGGTGATGAAAAGTAGCTGCATGGTCTATTGAAGCACTAACACTTGAAGAAACTAACTTTCAATTCACGTAAGTAAACTCATTGTTGTGCTGCAGGAGTGTTACTGTCACATCTTTGTACTACAGCCTGCACACTTGGCACATTGAGCAAGGGACATTAAGGTGCTGTGTTTAAGAGATACTGGACTAAATGCAGTTATTCAGGACTGAAATGCACTCTCTTATGCTGTTTTATGATGCTTTCCACTTACTACTGAACAAAGCACTGTGAGGGTATTTCTAGCCTGCTTATGAATTAATTGCATGCAGACACATGCACCAACTCACCTACTCAGCAACTGGCAGCTTAGAGTGAGGATCATTTGTTTTAGTGCAATCTGTGTTAATCTGCAGTGGTATTAGCTGAGAGAGGGAATATAAACAAGGATGCTTTGCTTCCTATCTATTATTTTTCTTCAAATAATTTTAAACATATATTTAAAAATCACCAGAAAAGAGAAGATATGATATTTTTCCCAAGGGACATAGCTGGTATATGAGATATATGGGATATATGGGATATAATGGATATATGTCTGATACCATCTTTAGATAAAATGCAAGAAATGTACAAAACTCCAGTCTGTAATAATTAAATTTTTGATCTACTGAATTTACACTGCATGTTAGCTAAGCTTTTCTGCTTTTTCCAAGCACACATCCACAAAGTTTCTCAGGGATCAATTATTTCTCTAGGTTTTTGTTGTTTTAATCATTACTGTGTTTTATAGTGCAAAAACGATGATCCTTTAGAACAAAACATAATCAACAGTGACAGCGAGTGACTAGAGGAATTTCTGTATGCTACAGATCATTTTTTCAATATTGATCATTACTTCACACAAATTTTAACTTTATTTTCCTTTTTCTATGCTATATACAATATGGTGTGACATAAAAATAGTCTTAGTGCTGTAGCTCCCTTCACAACATAACGAAAGCTTTCTGAGGAAGATTTGGGTCACCTGAGGTCACAGAATCATTTAGGCCCAAATTTTAAATCCACTGAAAGGAAAAACATTCTTTGACTTGAGTTACTCAAAGCATGGAGCTGCAAGAGATGTAGTATGGGATCGACACTGATCCTGTCTGTACTCAAAACTTTTTTTTCAATTCCTTATGAATGTAAGTGAAAGAGTGTAAGTGAGGAAGAGTGAGAGCATCAAAATGCTGAGAAGTCAGTCATACCTCTTATATTTGCATCACTCTGCACTGCAAACCAGCAGATCCTGACAGTCACCTTCTGCCTGTTCCTTGCTGTACTTGTGTCAGGATATGTTCAGCCCAAACACACGGAAAGACCAGGAGGAGGATAATGGCACAGTGGAAAAGAGTTTCTATTTTGTCATTTGCACTGAAATAATAAGAAAATTTATCTGAGCAGGGGGACTTTCAGCAGCTTTTGGTGAAGAAAATTACCAAGAGAACAGTAAAGCTACTGACAAGAAAAAATATTCTATTCATTGTCTAGGAAAGATAATAAAAAGTGTAGAAGACAATAGTTGAAATGTCTGGTTTGGCTCTGCGAAACATAAGTGGCATTTGTTACTGATTTTACAGAAAAAAAAATGCTGGGGATCCCATCTTGTTCACATTTATTCTAGGAAAATTCCATTGACTTTTGGAGGAATAAACCCAGTTCTTTTCCAGGGAAATGTTCCATGATTTTATAACAACTGAGGATTTCAGTAAGTATGGTTTCACTTCAGTAGATTTTAGAATCATCCTTTAGATTTTGCAGAGCAGATACATGATTTTTTTTAAGACTTTTATTTTTTCTCAGTTTCTATAAAATGATTAAAAAACAGTGAGAAACCATTACATACAGAAAGAGAGACAGGGTTTAACCTTATGTTTTCTAGACATTTCCAGGGTATACACTTTCAAAACATTACACCCATGAGATGAAAATTTGCCAACTCAGTTCTTCTAAGGCTCCCTCAACTCCCATTGAAATCAAAGGGGCATGTGCTTAAACACTTTCCAGGAGAGAGACATTTTCTGGAATTAGTCATAATGAAATTAATTAATTTTGGTCTATTTCCAGTATTCCCCTAGAGTCATAGTTCTTATATTTTCCTCCCAGTTGTAGTCTGGGCAAGATTTGATGCCTGGAGTTTTTGAGCTACAGTGTTTTGTAGTCAGTAAAGCCTATTTCTGCTTAGCACAACCTCCTACTTTGCCAGTTTAGTTCTAAAGTAGGAAAAGAAAACTATGTCACAACACCAGAAATAATGTTTTCAAGAGACTATGTGTATATGTATGCAAGTAAATTAGGCTGAAAGGGAACAGCTGATGCCTCAAAGTAAAGTTTTTAACCTCTATATCCCAGCTATAAGGCAGTAAATCTAATTCATTAACAAAAATACAGCAACCTTAAAATGAGTGATACAGGAACAGTACTGCCACCTTGCTGGAGGAACAAAATAGTCTGATTTCTATTTCTCAACATTGTTTGAATAGCCTACAATTATCAGAATTAAGTATGGTAATAACCTTGTAATTAACCATAATTTCTTTTATCACTGTGGAAATGGCACTACAGAAGCAACAATGACCTATAAATTGTTTCATGAGTTCTAAAGTTGTTAGCACCGTATTTCTAATTACCCTTGCAGTCACCCAAAGTATTACAGAGCAGTTACTGAAATGATGTCAAAGCACAGTAGATCAACTTATTTTCTTGATGAACTGACTAGAAGTTAAAAAAAAAATAATGATAACTACGATGTGACAAGCATGGGGTACTGAAGATGTAACTAGAACTATTATCTGCCACTTTTTAATTTTTGATAATATTAATGTATTGAAATGTTGTTTTTTTTTTTTAAATAACAAGGCTGTTATTGGTTTTGAATGTTCATTTGTAATCAAAATTTTAATTGAAAAAAAAAGGAGCAAAAATTCAAGATGTTGAAGAAAATGCAAAGCAACTACATCTGTTCCTTGACCTGTCTGTTGATTGCTACTACCATCAGTGTTTTATATGCCTTCTCCACAGCAAACAGGAGAATGAGTTGCTAGTGGTAGTTTTAATTTGATCCGGGATTTCTCATTCCTCTTTTTCCATCCCTGTGCAGCTTGTAAATGCCATTCCAGATAGCTGCTTGCAGAGAAGTGCCCCTGGAGCATCTTTGCTGTAACTGGTGTCAGAGTCTTGGCCCAAACCTGAGTGACAAGGCCATGAGGGCTTCTTCCCACCAGAGCTACAGAGGGGAGGGCATGCCAGGAGCTGAAGGACCATACACCTTCACATGGTCCCCTGGGAGCTATGGAGAACAGATAAAAGTCAATGTATCTCTAAATCCAGAAAAGAGTAAACTGTGAGATTGGCTGAAACTGCCTTTCCTTCTCCTATGCCAAGTTTTTGTCCCAATGACAGCTAAACGAAAACACGTGTCCTGATTACCATAACAGCTTAAGAGTGAGGAAGAAATTTCTGCTGAGGATGGTTCATGGTAGGAATCTCAAGGCCGCATGGCTTTTGACACCTAGACAGACTACCCTTTTGAAACTTTTATTCAGTGTTTGGATGAAGATCACTTTCCATAGGACTGTTTTAACACTTTAGAAAAAGGTAGTCAATTACTAAGTGTATTCTCCTGGAAATGGATCTTTCTGACAATGAGGAGAGGAAATGCTGCTTGAAATGGAGCTGATGGGGACATCAGGGGTGCCCTCAGCTCATCTGCCTGAGTGGAATTTAATACTCTGTACAGATGTCTGTGGGTGAACATGCAGCAGAAGGGAATAGCAGCAAAAAGAACAGAAATGGTACACAAG